>NC_059158.1:41295604-41608894 GCF_019923935.1 Bubalus bubalis | reverse complement strand
CCGGTTCACGGATGGAGAGAGTGTGGTGGTTTCAGAGTATACGTCCAAGGAAGAGCTCATTGAGGCAAGGGGGCGGGACCTGGGTGTGAGGGCGGGGCCGGGTGGGCGGGGCACGGAATCGGGGCGGGGCCTGGGTGGGCGGGGCTGGGAATGAGAGCGGGCCGGGGAGCTGGGGCCGAAAAGGAGAGGTTGGTCTTGGTTTTTTGACAGGCCTCTGGGACGGTCCACCTGTCTGCCTCACTTCCTTCTGTTTTCTGCCTCCCAAGTTCTTCCCTCCCTTCGCCTTCCTGCCATCCGTCTTTCTGTGTTAGGCACGCTGTTAAACGAGATGGACACAGAGAGACGCCAAAAACGAATCAGACTTGGTCACCATCCTACGCTTCAGCGCTCAGAGTCCCGCCCGTTTTGCCTCTGCCTTGCCCTCTGCTTTGATCCTGCAGCTTCTTAGAGGTCCGTCTGTATTATCAACAGAGGTCCTGTGGCTCCTGTCGGTCTGGGCTGCAGTGTTTCCCCGCTGAATTACTCCCAGTTTGTGGGAACGGCCTCCCTTCGCCTTTCTCTTCCTTTGGTCCTTGATAAAAAGGATTGCATTATCACGAAATGGAAAGGGGGCTCTGATAGTGCACTTTTCTAAGCTCCTTAATATAATTTAAAAAATAATTTTATTTACTTATTTATTGGCTGCTTATTTATTGGTCTTTGTTGCTGCATGGGCTTCTCTCTAGTTGCAGAGAGTAGGGGCTGCTCTCTAGTTGAGGTGCAAGGGCTTCTGTTGTTGCCGAGCCCTGGCTCTAGGGTGGCCAGACTTCAGTAGTTGCTGCTTCTGGGCTCTAAAGCACAGACTCAGTAGCTGTGGTGTGCGGGCTTAGTTGCTCCGAGGCATGTAGGACCTTTTTGGAAACCAGGGATTGAACTCATGTCTCCTATATTGGCAGGTGAATTCTTTACCACTGAGCCACCAGGGAAGCCCCCATTAATGTAAACTTTAGTTAGGAATTGTTAGTGTTGAAGAGTGCTGTGGATATCCCCAGTTTTCTTTCAGAACAAAGGGGTTGAGCACATGCCCCTCCTCCCTTATTTCCACTCCCCTTCCCTCCTCTGAATGCAAGGCCCTTGCCACCCATCCTCACTTCCCCACACTGGCATGGCTTTGATCCCGGTGAGGGGGAGGAATAGACAGTGGGCATGGACACTTCCTCCAGCTGCCTCATGTCCCTTGGGTTTATTAGCACCCAGTTCTTCCAGACTTTTGTCTCCCCAATCCTCTTCCACCACTTCCCCCTCCTACCCATACCAGCCAGAGCAGATCACACAAAGCAGGCTTTTGTGCCTTTGCACCTGCTGTTCCTTCTGCCTGGGATGCCCTTCCCCGCCCCACTTTACCTGCTCAATCAGACTCCAGTCACTCCTGCCAGGGAACTTCCCTTCATTACCTGCCAGCCTTGCACCCACTGGGTTGGGTGCTTCTTTAGGGCCACGTTGCCAATGCCCACCTCCATCACAGCATCGGTCACCACCCTCTTTGTACATTCCCAAGGGTGGGCATATCCTTTGATTCCAAAGGATCAGATTCCAAAGGCCCAGGCCAGATACATAACAATGGTTGTTGAATCCCATTGGATTCATGGAAATTTGGTGCCAGAAGGAAGCCTGGAGATCACTGAGGCCACTCTCTCCCTTTAAAGCTGGGACACCCCACCCAGACCAACCAAGGAGGTTACCAAGGGCCCAGCCAGTGTAACTGACTTGGGGCTCCACTTTCCTGGGCAAGGCCTCCACTTTGGTGTAAGGAGGCCAGGCTGGTGGTGGCCCAGAGGCTGCAGGTGAGTCCTCCCCACTCAGCCCCCAGGCCTCGGGCGTCTCAGCCCTGTTCTCTCCCCACAGGCCCTGTACTGCAGCTGCTTTGTCCCTGTGTACTGTGGCCTTATTCCTCCAACTTACCGTGGCGTGGTAGGTGCTTCAGTGTGGGAGGGGGCGAGCTGGGATCCAGGGGGGCCCCTGTGACCCACATCTGTGAGGGATGGTCTCAGAATTCAGTGGGAAGACCACAAGAATTGAAAAGGCCCTTGCGTTTTCCTACTCAGAATTCTTAATGTAGATGGATTTCTGGGGCTTTAAGATGGCCTTTCCCCCACTGGGTTGGGCTTCTCTCTGCACCCACCAACCCATTACTGAGCCTGGCAAGTCAAGGCTCCACAAGTTTGCCAGATTTTCCCAGTAGGAAAATGCAGTCAGGGTGAGACTGCGCCTCTAACCAGCTTCAGCTGATGCAGATGCTGCTGGTCCGCAGACCACACTCTGAGCAGGAGGATTTAACCTGCATCTCCTCCTCATTTTACATCTAGAGAAAATGAGATCCAGAGACTAGGAGTCAGCTAGCAGATAGACTCTTAATGCATGTCATCCATGTAATTTTCAGGCGCCCAGAGAGTTGGAGCCTCTGTGTCTGTGATCCTTTCTTCATAGTTGAGGAAACAGAAGCCCCAAGAGGGGAAGGGACTTCAGGGTGGACACTTGGTGGTGAGGAGGGTTCTGAAGGGTTTGTTGGGGGAGGTCTGACCTCAACAGAGGAAGGCAACTGGGCCCTGCAGCAGCCTAGAGGGGGAATATCTCACAACCTGCTCAGACTCACCGCATGTACACCTTCTCATAAGGCCCAGGGGGAAGGTTCCATTCCCCAGCCCTGCCCTCAGCCATTGAGGGACTTCACAAACAGTGACTGTGCCAACTTTATCCAGAGCGTGGATGCCCCCGAACCTTGGTGTCAGAGCTTCTCCCGAGGGACCCATTTCCTTTGTTTTTTTGGCCTTACCACGTGGCCTTTGAGATCTTGGTTCCCAGACGGGATCAAACCCATGCCCACGCCCCCACACCCCTCCCCTCCCACTGGGATGGCAGAGTCTTAATCTCTGGACCATTAGTTAAGTCCCAAGACCCATTTCTTTGATGACCTAAGTGGGGGAGAGGGCCTCTGACCCCAGATGAGCATTTCTCATGGGCACCCCCTGCCCCACAGCGGTACATCGACGGGGGCTTCACCGGCATGCAGCCCTGCTCCTTCTGGACCGACTCCATCACCATCTCTACCTTCAGCGGGCAGCAGGACATCTGCCCACGGGACTGCCCCGCCATCTTCCACGATTTCCGCATGTTCAACTGCTCCTTCCAGTTCTCCCTGGAGAACATTGCCAGGATGACCCATGCCCTGTTCCCCCCAGACCTGATGGTGAGAGACACGAGGGATCTGAGAGTGGGCACAGGGAGAGCCAGGGAGGGTGGTGGGGTGGGGAGGAGGACTGGGTTGGGGGAGCCAGGGGGGCCCACTCAGTCCATCTGTGTTTTCCCCCTTCACTGGTCCCTTAAACTAACTTGTAAACCTGTATCCTGGCCTTCCTGCTACCCAGGAATGAGCAAGTGCCCAAGGTGCTCCTAGCCTCAATTCTTTCCCCCTGACTATGTCAGAACTGCTGATAGGAATGTTGGCTGAACTCTTGCCCTCTGACATGCAGTGTGGGGTCAGCAAACTATGGCTCAGGAGCCAAATCCAGCCCATCGCTTGTGAGCTAAGAATGGACTTTCTATTTTTAAGGCATTGTTAAAAATAAAAATAAAAAAAGAAATGACAGAGACTATATGTGACCTGCAAAGCCCCAAATATTTACTATTTGGCCCTTTACAGAAAAGGTATTATGGGCAATATCTCGGGTAATCCGCCAGCATCCTCTGTAATACATACAGTTATTATTCCCATTTTACAAGTGAAGAAACTGAAGCTGTGAGAAGTCACATTCAGATAGCCACCAAGCCAATAAGTGGCCATGCTGGGATTTGAGCCCCGTCTCCTCGTTCCGCTCTTCCTACTGTCCAAATGCACCTTCTCTGGTTCTACTAGAGACCTCTCACACTCTGCGGCCCAGGGGACACTAATGATCAGCTGCGAATGGTTTAACACTTTCATGCAGCATCACTGTGGACACATGGTCAGGAACTGCCCCCCACTTAGCAGATAGCAAGGGAGGAGTACATTTTGAAAAGCCCATCCAGGGAAACTGAAGAGCAGTGGAAGCAGCTGCTTTGGGCCAGGGGGCCACTAGGCTCTGCATTGCTGCACCCTTACTTACTTCCTGGTGCTCTGCCTTGCAGATCCTCCACAATTATTACTACCGAGGGTACGAAGATGCCGTTTTGTACTTGAGAAGGCTGAGTGAGTACCATGTGGGGTCAGGAGGAAGTGGGGCGGGGGTGAGGGGGCGGTAGGTGGGGCAAAGACAGAAAGTAGAAGAGCTGAGTAAAGGAGCGTTTCCCCCAGTTTGTGAACTGGAGGTGCCCTTCAGCCAGGAGAGCCAGAAATGGGTACAAGAACCGACTGTCTTCATTCTCCAGGACAGGCCGCTGTGGCCAGAAATTATGGTCTCTGTGGAAAGGGGGCTTACTGATTAGACTGTGTCTACAGTTTTTGTACAGATAAATTTTCTGGATTTAAAAACTATGTTTAGGTTGGGACTTCACAGGCAGTCCACTTGTTAAAACTTCACCTTCCAAAGCAGCAGGTGTGGGTTAGACCTCTGGTCAGGGAGCTAAGACTGCACATGCCTCGTGACCAAAAAACCAAAACATAAAACAGAAGCGATATTGTAACAGATTCAATAAAGGCTTTAAAAATGGTCCACATCAAAAAGAATCTTTTAAAAAGCCAATATATTAAAAATAAATAAATAAAAGTAAAAGCTAGGAAATACATACCTCGTATCTCCTTCGAGAACTCCATTACATCTTCTTGTATTTTATTCTCTTTCCAATGAAACAGTAGTGTTAATATAGAACTAAATATGACTAGTTTATGTTTGCATGAGACTTTGAGTGACATATTGATCAACAAATGAGAGAGAAGAGCCCTCACCCTATGTTGGTTTGGAAAGCATGGTCCCATCCCTGTGTATCCTCTGTGCATTATCTGATATCAATGGCATCTATTACACACTCTAACTCCATGCAAACTTTTTTGTTAAAATGAAAGAAAAATGCTTTTCTATATCTAGAATTAATTCCAAGGGGCATATTTAAAAAAAAAATGATTGCTGGATCAAAGCATGTTTACCAAATGTTCGCTTCAGTTCAGTTGTTCAGTTGTGTCTGACTCTTTGAGACCCCATGGACTGTAGCATGCCAGGCCTCCCTGTCCATCACCAACTCCCTGAACTTGCTCAAACTCATGTCTGTCAAGTCGATGATGCCATCCAACCATCTCATCCTCTGTCATCCCTTTCTCCTGCCTTCAATCTTTCCCAGCATCAGGGTCTTTTCCAAGGAGTCAGTTCTTCGCATCAGGTGGTCAAAGTATCGGAGCTGCAGCTTCAGCATCAGTCCTTCCAATGAATATTTAAGACCGATTTCTTTAGGATGGACTGGTTAGATCTCCTTGGAGTCCGAGGGACTCTCAAGAGTCTTCTCCAACACCACAGTTCAAAAGCATCAATTCTTTGGACTCAACTTCCTTTATGGTCCAACTCTTACATCCATATGTGACTACTGGAAAAACCACAGCTTTGACTAGATGGACCTTTGTTGGCAAAGTAATGTCTCTCTTTTTTAATATGCTGTCTAGGTTGGTCATCGCTTTTCTTCCAAGGGACAAGCATCTTTTAATTTCATGGCTGCAGTCACCATCTACTGTGATTTTGGGGCCCCCCAAAATAAAGTCTGTCACTGTTTCCTCTGTTTCCCCATCTATTTGCCATGAAGTGATGGGACCGGATGCCATGATTTTAGTTTTTTGAATGTTGAGTTTTAAGCCAACTTTTTCATTCTCCTCTTTCACTTTCATCAAGAGGCTCTTTAGTTCTTCGCATTCTGCCATAAGTGTGGTGTCATCTGCATATCTGAGGTTATTGATATTTCTTCCAGCAATCTTGATTCCAGCTTGTGCTTCATCCAGCATTCACATGATATACTCTGCATATAAGTTAAATAAGCAGGGTGATAATATACAGCCTTGACGTACTCCTTTCCCAATTTGGAACTGGTCTGTTGTTCCATGTCTGGTTCTAACTGTTGCTTCTTGACCTGCATACAGATTTCTCACGAGGCAGGTAAGGTCTGATAGTCCCATCTTTTTAAGAATTTCCCACAGGTTGCTGTGATCCACACAGTCAAAGGCTTTAGTGTAAGTCAATGAAGAAGAAATAGATGTTTTTCTGGAACTCTCTTGCTTTTTCTGTGATCCAACTGATGTTGGCAATTTGATCTCTGGTTCCTCTGCCTTTTCTAAATCCAGCTTGAACATCTGGAAGTTCTCAATTCACGTACTGTTGAAGCCTAGGTTGCAGAATTTTGAGCATTACTTTGCTAGCATGTGAGATGAGTGTAATTGTATGGTAGTTTGAACATTCTTTGGCATTGCCTTTGGAATTGAAATGAAACTGACCTTTTCCAGTCCTGTGGCCACTGCTGAATTTTCCAAATTTGCTGGCATATTGAGTGTAGCACTTTCACAGCCTCATCTTTTAGGATTTGAAATAGCTCAGCTGGAATTCCATCTCCTCCACTAACTTTGTTCGTAGTGATGCTTCCTAAGACCACTTGACTTCACACTCCAGAATGTCTGGCTCTAGGTGAATGATCACACCACCATGGTATTTTGGGTCATTAAGACCTTTTCTGTATAGTTCTTCTATGTATTCTTGCTACCTCTTCTTAATATCTTCTGCTTTTGTTAGTTCCATACCATTTCTGTCCTTTATTGTGCCCATCTTTGCATGAAATTTTCCTTTGGTAGCTCTAATTTTTTTGAAGAGATCTCTAGTCTTTCGCATTCTATTGTTTTCCTCTATTTCTTTGCACTGATCACTGAGGAAGGCTTTCTTATCTCTCCTTGCTATTCTCTGGAACTCTGCATTCAGATGGATATATCTTTCCTTCTCTCCTTTGCCTTTCACTTCTCTTCTTTTCTCAGCTATTTGTAAGGTCTCCTCAGACAACCATTCTGCCTTTTTGCATTTCTTTTTCTTGGGGATGGTCTTGATCACTGCCTCCTGTACAGTGTAGATGAACCTCTGTCCATAGTTCTTCAAGCACTCTTTCTATCCAATCTAATCCCTTGAATCTATTTCTCACTTCCACTGTAAGGTATTTGATTTAGGTCATACCTGAAAGGTCCAGTGCTTTTCCCTATTTTCTTCATTTTAAGTCTGAATTTTGCAGTAAGGAGTGCATGATCTGAGCCACAGTCAGCTCCTGGTCTTGTTTTTGCTGACTGTATAGAGCTTCTCCATCTTTGGCTGCAAAGAATATAATCAATCTGATTTCAGTATTGACCATCTGGTGATATCCACGTATACAGTCATCTCTTCTGTTGCTGGAACAGGGTGTTTGCTATGACCAGTGAGTTCTCTCAGCAAAACTCTATTAGCCTTTGCCCTGCTTCATTTTGTGCTTCAAGGCCAAACTTGCCTGTTACTCCAGTTATCTCTTGACTTCCTACTTCTGCATTCCAGTCCCCTATGATAAAAAGGATATCTTTTTTCAGTGTTAGTTCTAGAAGGTCTTGTAGGTCTTCATAGAACCGTTCAACTTCAGTTTCTTCGGCAAGGCAAACCATTCAAGTCTATGCCCCAACCATTAATGCCGAAGAAGCTGAAGCTGAATGGTTCTGCAGATATCTGCAGAATAACTCAAAGATATTTTTGTGTGTATCCTTTGATGGGAAACATGACCTTGCCCCTAGGCTGCTCTTGGCTGTTTCTCCTTGGTCTCCCATTCCCTCCCTTCCCTAATTAACAACTGCTTGAACCTACCCATTTGAACTCGGGGAAGGTTGAGGAGGCTGAATGAAGGCTATTTCCTATAATCAAAGAAATAGGGGACAGAGCAAGACTTTGTGCCTAGGAGCCTGTAGGGCCCTGTGGAATCATGGTGAACTTTTTCTGTATGTAGGTGAAAAAAATATGTGTTTTAGGAGTGAGATTAAAAGATTGAATGTGGTTTTTCTTCCCCCTAGGATATATGCATTTAAAAATTTTTTTTCCTCCAAAATTGCCTCCTGCTTTCCCAAGCTTCCCTTGTCATGAATCTACTTTCTCCTGGGTCCTTTCTCCCAGCTAGAAGGATGGAGAGCAGGATGGAGGGGATGTGGACTCTGGAAGTGGGTGGCCCTGGGCCAGAACCCCCATCCCTCAAGCTGCTCGAGCTCCAGGAAATCACTCCACTTCTCTGAGTCTTGGTTCCTAATCTGTACGAAGGGTTTATTTAGATCCTGGTTCTCGACACACCAACTGTGTGACCTTGAGTAAGTAATTCACCTCCTGGGGCCTGTTTCTCATCTGTACAAGGTGGCTGGTGGTGTACCATATCTCCACTCCTAGCCACGGTCAATCCAGTCCACTGCCTGCTCTGACCTCAGAGACAGGCCCCTCCTCTCACCTCTCTGCAGACAGACACCTCCTAATCCTGACTGTCCTCTGACAACTCCTCCATCCTTCGCATTTGCACAGGGGACAGCTGGGAGACTGAACCGCAAGTATCCAAAAGGAGGACCACCTGAAGGGTGTGTGGTGGTGGAGATGAGGTCTCACCTCCAGAGCCCCAGGAATAGGAGGGTCTGTCTAGGGCCTGGGCTCCTTCCCACCACCAGCTGGGGAGTCCCTCCATTCTTTCCTCAGTGATGGTGTATACTGAGGACTTGGGGTTTGGGAATCCCCTGCTTGGTTCTTGGATCTTGGAGCAGACACCAATTCCCTGCTGTAGGAAATCCCTCTACAGCTCAGATTACAGCCTGGCTACCAGGCTGCCTCCATACCTGTCTCTCCCTTAGAATTTTCCTTTATCTCCCTCTTAGGGCAAGCCCCAGGGAGAGATACAAAATGGATTTTTAAGCATCTCTCATCTCCCCTGTTTCTCAGGAGCCCCATATTTCACCCTCTGGAGGAACCCATGCCTGGCCAGACTTCTCACCCTTCCCCCTCCCACCCTTGGCTGGTTGGGACGTTCTCACAGGTGTGAATGGTGGTCTTGAACCCAAAGATGAAACTCGAATAGTAGCATTGCAGCCATCCACTCCTGAATTGGGGACAGTATGTGGAGGATGGCAGATTCTCCCCAATGGCCCTGGAATCACTCCAAGTAGGAACAGACGCAACTCATAAGGGAGAAAGTGTCTCATGCTGGCTGCCAGCTGTTTTTGCTTCCTCTTCCAATTTGCCAGTGTGTGCGTGGCTTTCTCAGTGCAAGCTTCAGCTCCAGCACCTCAACCCTCTTGAGTTTGATGGGCCTGGAGTTTTCTCCTGGCACCAGATGCAGGCAGGAAATACTGACATATCCTGAGAAACTGTGGTTGGTGCCCAGAGCTACACTCTCTTAATCCCCACCTACCATCTGGGAGCAGAAATCGGAAGTCTGCTCCAGCCTCCTGTTTTCTGAAAGGGGGTCAGCTCCGGCAGGAAGCCACACCTGCAAGGTGTCACCCTCAACTCCTCAGCTCACATCCTGGCACCCTCAGTCTTCCCCCCTCCTAAAGGCTCACATTGACTTAATTATTTCTGCCAGCAGGTGAGCCTCCCTCTCCACCCTTGGTCTCCCCTGGCAGTCGCCTTCTGCCAAAACAAAGGGCACTGCTTGCTGGCATCCTTGAAAATCCGCCTTCCCTACACAGATGCGTGGACATGGGTGCTGAGTGAGACTGGAGCTCAGAAGTTGCCACGTTTGAAATATCCGTCCCACATCCAGGCATGCCTGGCTAGACTGATCTTCCTGCCTCTCTTCCTCCTGCTCACAATTGGATAGGTTTTCACACAGACACACACACACACACACACACACACACCTGTGAAACCAGCACCACAATCAAGATTGGGAACAATCCATCAAGCCCCCAGTTTCCTCATGCCCTTTTGGGATCTCTCCCACCTTCCCTCATTCCCCCACCCTCAAGCAAACCTTGATGTCTCTCTGTCATTATACATCAATTTTCATTTTTAGATTTTTTTTTGATAGATGGAGTCTTATAGTATGAATTCTTTTTTGTCTGCTTTTTTTCACTCAGCATGATTATTCTGCGATTCATCTGTGTCATTGCTTGGTATAAATATTTCATTTCCATTTGCATTCCAATCAACTGTGTGAATATACCACAGTTCATATATCCATTCACCCTTTAATGGGCATAGAGGTTGTACCCAAATTGGGGCTGTTATGAATAAAGTCGCTATGTACGTTTCCTGGCTTTCCCAGGCGGCGCTAGTGGTAAAGTGCCTGCCTGCCAATATGGGAGAATGTAAGTGACATGGGTTCAATCCCTGGGTCAGGAAGATCCCCTGGAGGAGGGCGTGACAACCTACTCCAGTATTCTTGCCTAGAGAATCCCATGGACAGAGAAGCCTGGCAGGCTATGGTCCATAGGGTTGCAAAGAGTCGGATATGACTGAAGCGACTTAGCATGCATGCATGTACATTTCACGCTTGAGTTTCTGTATGGACAAAAGCTTTTATTTCTCTTGGGTAAATACACAGGAGTGGAATGGCCAGATAGTATGGTGGATGTATGTTTAATATATAATGTATGTATGCAAATATATGTATAATATATAGTATTTTAATATAAAATATAATGTATATAATAGTTGTAAAACACACATAGAATTTATCATCTTAACCAGTATAAATGTACAATTCAGTAGTGTTAAACATACATTGTTGTGCAACCAATCTCCTGAACTTTTCCATCTTGAAAAACTAAAAGTCTATCCCCATTAACCAACTCCCCATTCCCCCTTCCCCCAGGCCCTGACAACCACCATTCTATTTCTATGAGTTTGAATACTTTAGATACCTCATGTCAGTGGAATCGTAACAGTATTTGTCTTTTTGTGACTGGTTTATTTCATGTATAATGTCCTCAAGTTTCAGCCATGTTGTAGCATGTGACAGAATTTCCTTCCTTAAGGCTGGATAATATAGACCGTGAATATAGACCAAGTTTTCTTTATCTATTTATCTATCAATGGACATTTGGGTTGCTTCCACCTCTCGACTATTGTGAAAAATATACTGCAAGGAACATGGGTGTGCAGGTATCTCTTCGAGATCCTGTTTTCAATTCTTAGATATGTATAGACTGAGACACATACCCAGAATGTATGTTTGACTATTTAAGAAGTTGCCAAATTATCTTCCAAAGTGATTGTATCATTTTACATTCCCAACGGTGTATGAGGATTCCAGTTTCTCCACTTTCTCACCAACACTTGGTATGGTCACTCTCTTTTAGCTTTTGTGTTTTTTTAAAAAAATATTTATTTGGCTGCACTGGATCTTAGTTGCAGCATGTAGAATCTCTTAGTTGTGGCATTTGAACTCAGCTGTGGTATGTGGGCTCTAGCTCCCTGACCACAGGTTGAACCTGGACCCCCTGCATTGGGAATGTGGAATCTGAGCCACTGGATTCCCAGCCACGGGAAGTTCCCTGGTCAGTCTTTTTACTATTAACCATTCTAATAGGTGTGTTTGTGGTATCTTATGGTGATTTTAATCTGCATTTCCTTAATGACTAATAATGTTGAACATCTTTTCATTTGCTAATTAGTTGTTCAAGTATATTCTTTGGTGAAGTGTCCGTTTGACTCTTTGGCCCAATTTCCCCCTAGACCTTTATTTGTTAAGCTTTATTTTTTTGAATTGTTTTAGATTTACAGGGAAAATGTGAAAACAGTACACGGAGTTTCCATATACCCCACATCTAGTTTCCCTCTTATTTTATGTCTCACACTTGTTAGATACTATGCTGCTGCTGCTGCTGCTGCTAAGTAGCTTCAGTCCTGTCCGACTCTGTGCGACCCCATAGACAGCGGCCCATCAGGCTCCCCCGTCCCTGGGATTCTCCAGGCAAGAACACTGGAGTGGGTTGCCATTTCCTTCTCCGATGCATGAAAGTAAAAAGTGAAAATGAAGTCGCTCAGTCATGTCCGACTCTTAGCGACCCCATGGACTGCAGCCTACCAGGCTCCTCCATCCATGGGATTTTCCAGGCAAGAGTACTGGAGTGGGGTGCCATTGCCTTCTCTGTGTTAGATACTATAGCATAGTACTTAGTACATGTATGGTGTATTGTTTATAATTAATGAACCAACACTGATAAATTGTTACTAACTGAAGCCTATTCTTTATTCAGATTTCCTCAGTTTTTACCCAATGTCCTTTTTCTGCCCCAGTATCCCATCCAGGATCCCATGTCACATTTAGTTGTACTGTCTCCTCAAGCTCCTCCTGTCTGTCACAGTTGCTCAGACTCTCCTTGTTTTTAATGACCTGTGTACTTTGGCCACCTGATGCAAAGAACTGACTCATTTGAAAAGACCCTGATGCTGGGAAAAATTGAAGGCAGGAGGAGAAGGGGATGACAGAAGATGAGACGGTTGGATGGCATCACCGACTCAATGGACATGGTTTGAGTAAACTCCGGGAGTTGGTGATGGACAGGGAGGCCTGGCGCGCTGCAGTCCATGGGCTCGCAGAGTCGGACTCGACTGAGCGACTGAACTGAACTGTGCTGTACTTAGTTGCTCAGTCACGTCTGATACTTTGCAACCCCACGGACTGTAGCCCACCAGGCTCCTCCATCCATGGGGATTCTTCACACAAGAATACTGGAGTGGGTTGCCATGCCTTCCTCCAGGGGATCTTCCCAACCCAGGGTTCGAAACCAGGTCTCCCTCGTGGCAGGTGGATCCTTTACCGTCTGAGCCACCAGGGAAGCCCAAGAATACTGAAGTGGGTAGCCTATCCCTTCTCCAGCGGATCTTCCTGACCCAGAAATTGAATCAGGGTCTCCTGCATTGCGGGCAGATTCTTTTCCAGCTGAGCTACCAGGGAAGCCCTTTTAATGAACTGCTGGCCAGATATTTTGGAGGATGTTGCTCAGTTGGGGTTTGCTTGATGTTTTTTCTCATGGTTAGACTGGGGTTGTGGATTTAGGGGAGGAAGACAACTGATGCAAAGTGCCGTTCTCATGACATTGTATCAAGGATACGTGCTGCCTACATGACATATCACTGATGACATTGACCCTGGTCTCCCGGCTGAGGACGGATTTCTGGTGTCTCCACTCTAAAGTTACTCTTTCTCCTTTCCATACTGTGCTCTTCAGAAGGAAGTCACTATGCAAAGCCCACATGGAAGGAGTAGATTATTTTCCACTTCTTTAAGGGCTGAAGTATCCACTGAAATTATTGGGAATTCTGCATGAGAGATTTGTCTCTTTCTTCCCCATTGACTTACCTATTCAATCATCTGTTTATATCACTATGAACTCTCGAGTACTTATTTTTTACTGTGAGTTATTATTCAGTCCTACTTTATTTATTTTGTTAGTCAAATTGTTCCAGTTTTGACCACTGGGAGCTCTTTCAATTGGCTCTTTGCCCATTTACAAAATGGAATTGGTTGTTTTCTCATTAAGAGCTTTTATGTGTTCTCTATAAATGCCCTTTTTCAGAAATACTATTTGCAAATACTTTCTCCCAGTCCATGATTTCTCTACCCAACTCCTTAAGAGTGTCATCTGAAAAGGAGAATTTTTTATTTCAGTAGGTCCATATTAACTTTTATCCTTTGTGGATCATGCTTTTGGTGTCTTTATCTAAGAAATCTTTGCTTCATTCAAGATTACAAAAAATCTTTCTCCTTTGTTTTCTTCTAGAGGATTTTTAATGTTTTAAAATACAAAGGTTTTATTATTAAAAATCAAATGACTGAGTCATGATGAACTCAGTTCAATTATTTTAGGCAAGTGCAGTATACAAGGAGATTAACATTTACCAGTAAGAAAAACAGGTATAGGCAATTAATTTCTTAGAGACATTCGTGATTGGAAGGAGTCTAGGGAAAAGGAAATGTTCAGTCTATAAAACAAAACAAACAAACAAAAATGACCCCCAAATTAAATAGAGCTATTTTTGCAATTTTATTAAAAATTCAGTGTTTTAATAATTAGGTGAAATAAGATATGTGCCCTCCAAAGAGTCACTCCACTTGCACCAAAAGACTTGGTTCTTTTTTTCCTAGTAGAGCAATATTTCTTTTTATTTTTTAATTGAAATATAATTAGAGATATAACTGACACAGAGCATTATATTAGTGTCAGGTGTACAAAGTGAAAGTGAAGTCGCTCAGTCATGTCCGACTCTTTGCAAGCCCGTGGACTGTAGCCTACCAGGCTCCTCAGTCCATGGAATTTTCCAGGCAAGAATACTGGAGTGGGCTGCCATTTCCTTCTCCAGAGGATCTTCCCAACCCAGGGATTGAACCCGGGTCTCCCGCATTGCAGGCAGACGCTTTACCATCTGAGCCACCAAGGTGTACAGATGGTGATTAAAAATTTGTGTATGTTGCAAAATGACCCTCACAAAAAGTCTGCTGCTGCTGCTAAGTCGCTTCAGTCATGTCCAACTCTGTGCGACCCCATAGACAGCAGCCCACCAGGCTCCCCCGTCCCTGGGATTCTCCAGGCAAGAACACTGGAGTGGGTTACCATTTCCTCCTCCGATGCATGAAAGTGAAAAGTGAAAGTGAAGTCGCTCAGTCGTGCCCGACTCTTAGCATGGACTGCAGCCTACCAGGCTCCTCCATCCACGGAATTTTCCAGGCAAGAGTACTGGAGTGGGGTGCCATTGCCTTCTCCGCACAAAAGTCTAGTTACTTCCATCACTACACAGAGTTATAAAAAACTTTTTTTTTTCTTGTGATGGGAACTTTTAAGATCTACTCTCTTAGCAACTTTCAAATATTCAATAGAGTATTGTTAATACTAACTCTAGTCACCAGGCTGTACAGTCCATCCTGTGACTTATTTATTTTATAACTAGAAGTTTGTACCTTTTGACCCCTTCACCCATTTCACTCACTCCCCACCATTCTTCCAGAGGCTTTTCATTTTTTTAGGTTTTCATTTATGTCTGTGATCTATCTTGAGTTAATTTTGTATAAGATACAAGATATAAATCTAAGTTGTTTATAAAAAATGGATATCATGTTATTCCAGTGTTGTCTGTCGAAAAGACTTTGCTTTCTCCATTGAAATAACTTTGCGTCTTGGATTAAAATCAGTTGTCTATGTATGTCATGGGTCTATTTCTGGACCTTCTGTTTGTTCCACTGATAGATTTACCCACCTTTATGTCAGGACCATCCTGTCTTGATCACTATAGCTTTACAATAAATCTTGAAACCTGGTAGTCTTAGTTCTCCAGCTTTTGTTCCATTTTCAAAGTTGTTTTTGTTATTCTAAGTCCTTCATATTTTCATATGAATTTTTAAAATGGCTTGTGAATTTCTACACTGAAAGCAATCACATTATATTTTTCTTGTCAACTTACTTTCTCATCCTCTGCAATTACCACCTCAAATCTTCTGCTCCTGACCTCCAGTCTTCTACTCTACTTGGCTTCCTACTTCACAGAGAAAACCAAAGCCATCCGAGGGGAGTTCTCTCGACGTTGCGCCACCAAATATACAGACTCACCTTTCCCTGACCCTTCTTCGCATATGTCTAGAGCTCACCCACCCACCTGGGCTCAGACCCCATTCCTGTCTCAGAATTCTTCAATTTTTCATCATTCCCCCTCTCTCTCCGACCTCCATCTCTCAACTGGATCCTTACCAGCAATGTTTAAATCTACCCCAGCCTTCTATCAGTACACAATCATTCAATATAAATTCAAGTAAGTAAAGAAAGGCTATTGAAAAGCACTAATCCAGGAATTCCCTGGTAGCCCAGGGTTAGAATTCTGGGCTTTCTCCACCATGGCTGGGTTCATTCCTTGGTCAGGGAACTGAGATCCCTCTGGACACATGGCAAAAGCAAAACAAAAACAGTGACCAGCACTCATCCTGTTTATTAAAATAATTTGGGAAACCATTTTTTGCAAACATCATGCTGAGGTCAGGGGTTAGAAATGCCACCTGTGACCCCATGCTGTTGTTTTTCCTAGATGCTGCTTATCTTAATTCTCCTTCCAAGAGAGTGATTTTCCCCCGGGTAGAAGTGTACTGCCAGATAGAACTCGCCCTTGGCAACCAGTGTCCTGAATGCTGTCAACCGAGCCTCCAAAGAGAGCCGGCCAGTCCAAAAGAATCCAGACAACTTCACACACAGTGGGCTCCCAAAGGGGATGGAAGGGGTGGCCACAGTCCACCTCTGTCCCCACCCATGCAGGCACCTGAATCCACATGTGACTGGCCTGTGGAGTCACCTGTTTCATCACCTGCATCGCCACCAGCCTCATCAGCATCATGTTCTCCAACTGACTTGCCACCTGCGTCACTCCCAGCTGTGCCCTTACGCCCCAGCTCAACACCTGGGCTGTCACCTGAATCACCATCACAGCAGATACAACCGGCTGAATCACCACCCACGTCCCCACCCGCACAGGCATCTGCATCACCCAGGCCATCCCTGGGGCCTTCCACTGTGGGGGCACCTCCAGTGTTGCCCCGATATTCTTCAGCATCACCTGCACAGCCACCTGTGGAGGAACTGGGCCCAGAACAGCCCCAAGGTGTGGACCCTTCTGGCCTGTCTCAGCTGCCTCACATCCGGAGCCCATTGGCGAGTGTGTAATGATGTGGTAGCTATAGCCATCGCTTTAGAGGGGTGCACTGGTGAAGTTAGCTAGCCCTTAGCTTTACTGGCTCTACTGGCTATGAGGAGAGGCGACCACGAGAGGGCAGTGTACTTGACTTTTTGTCTTTTCCTTTAGTTTGTGTATGCGTCGCTTCCTTCGTGTCCGACTCTTTGCAACCCTATGGACCGTAACCTGCCAGGCTCCTCTGTCCATGGGATTCTCCAGGCAAGAATATTGAAATAGGTTACCATTCCCTCCTCTAGGGGATCTTCCCGACCCAGGGATCAAACCTGTGTCTCTTATATCTCCTGCATTGGCAGGCAGGTTCTTTACCACTGGTTCCTGTCTAGTGATTCTCAAAGTGTGGTCCCCAACCAGTGGCAATAGCACCACCTGAGAACATGTTAGAAATAAAAATTCTCAGGTCCTACCACATACCTATTAAATCAACAATTCTGGGGGTGGGGTTCAGCTGTCTGCATTTTTTACCAGCCCTCCAAGTTCTTTTGCCCTCTCACGTTTGAGAGCTGCAATTCTAGTAGATTTGTAGTGTGAAAGCCACTGTGCCAGGGCAGTGGTACTCAAAGAACAGTCTGTGGACCAGTGCCAGCCTCTGAATTATCTGTTACTTGTGCACAATGAGATGAGTGCAGAAAGTGAGAGCAAGCATTTTGAAATGTTTATAGCAATAAGACAGAGCCGTGACATCCAAGAGTTTCATCATTTTCCTACTAGTTCATTTGTAATGCATTTTACCAAAGTACTAGTCCATTATGGATTGTAAGTATGATTTTTAGAAATTGGTTCTTCAGTACAGGTAGTTTGAGAGGCTTTGAAGCCCCCAGAGAGGCTTCAAAGATGAACTGTTCTCAATTCCTCACTCTCAGGAAATCTCCCTTCCGACAGAGGGAATGGCATGGATGCTAACTTCAAAAATACAAGAAGAAATTCTTACGTACTGTGTAACCAACAAAAACAGTGTTGAGGGTACTTACAGAGAATAAGATCATCTCTCTCTGGGGGGATATAAGGAAGGCTTCTCGGAGGTGAGGGGTAATTTGAAAGGGGCAGGATTTTGACAACTGTGGTTTGTGGGATCTGACCGAGTAGAAAGAACATTTCAGATTTTGTTTATTCTAGAGGTCCGGGTGCAGAGAAGGAAGGTACAAGGCACCTTCAGTGTGAAGGGGACACCTGATTGGCCACTGTAGGTGGTCTGGGTGGGGACCAAGGGAGAGAGGTCCAAGTGATGGAATGAGGCCAGGCTGTAGGGTCTTCATGGTCCATCGGTCGGGTTTTCATAGTTATTATGATAAATAGTAGCACAGGTTAGCAAGGCTTCCTTATTTGTGATTCTGCCCCAGGTCAGGTGTGACCCCCTCCTTTTTCTGGAGTAAGTTCACTTTGGCTTTTCTGTTTTTCTTTTCTTTCCTTTTTTTCTTTCTGTCTTTGGGAATAGGTTCACTTTGCCTTTTATTTTGTTTTCATTTTTGTTTTCTTGTCTTCCTTTCTTCCCTTTATTTATTTATTTATTTGGAATAGGTTCACTTTGATTCTTTCAATCACAAGACAAAAATACCAGAACATTAGGAGTCAGAAAGTTGGTCAAAGTGTTTCACTTGCTTTCTTATTCCCAGTTAAATGAAATGCATTTATTTTATGTTATCACACCAGTGCTTAAAGCCAGCCATCTTCAGGGGCCTGAACAATCATGGATCTGGAGTTGGCATTCCTCACTTGTATCGGGGGTGGGCAGAGGGTACAGATAGCCCAGTGATTTTCCACTAGAGGCAATATTACCCCAGGAGACATTTGGCAGCACCTGGGGACATTTTTGGTTGTCACCTGGTGGGGAACGTAGTCGGGAGAAGCCAGGGATGCTTCTAAACATCCTACAGTGCTCAACCCTTACACCAAAGACTTGCTTGGCCCGTGGCGTCAGGAGTCCTCAGGTCGAGAAGCCCTGCTGGGTCTCAGCGGTGACATCGGAGGCCATCAGGGGGAGTTAGACTGAGTGCTGCCCCCAGGGGTTCATGTTATTTGTTGTTTTGCCATGTTGTTGTTGGGGGTGGGAGTGTTGCAGAAAGTCCTGGGAAAAATCCATAAACAAAGGAACCACAAATAGATCTGGGCAAGTGAGGGACAGCCAGCAGGTCCCCAGATGAAAGGTCTCCAAGTTCCTCAGATAGACGAACGTGCTAATTTATTCCATATTATTAATCATTTACATGTGTTACATAATTACACCTTAATATTCATGTATTATATATCCCCATACTCGTCAAAAACATGCGAAGAGCTTACTTAAGAATAGTGGCCATGATGGGACTTCCCTGGTGGTCCAGTGGTTAAGACTCCACGCCTCCGATGCATGGGGAGTGAATTTGATCCCTGGTCAAGGGAACTAAGATCCCACATGGCCGCAGCATGGCCAAAAAATTTTGAAAAGAATACTGGTCATGAAATGATTTGTATTTCCTATTCCAGTAAAGAAGACCAAAAAAAGCATTACAGAAAGCAGATGATGGAAGGTTCAGGCCCCTGTGGGGGATTTTCTTGAAAACTTTCCCTAACACAACTGGCTGCTTTTCAGGGCAGAATTGTTGATAATATTATGTCAAGGGTTAGCTTCAGGCCTTTCCGCAGATGCTGCTACCCTGGATCTCAGTCAAGTCCCCAAATATGATTCTGGTCCCAAATACGAGAATTTAAGAAAAAGAGTTTCTAAACATTCTCACTTTCTTCTTATTGTTATTTCAGAAATGACTAAGTACTCCTCCTCGCCATCCCCATCTCACTCACGTCTTCTATATTTTTATTTTTGGCTGTAGCTCCCTTTGCCTCTTCAAATTTGAAAAGCACCGTGCCTCTGGCTAATGTGAAGGAAACCGCCAGCAAACCTCACGCAGTGTGAGTGTCTCCTTGACTGGGGACAGTTTCTTTCCTTTGGTCTGGGAAGGAGCCCAGCTAAATGATACTTTCCATCTCTTTAGCTGCCTGGGGATCCTCTTCTGGATGTGATTACAGACCACCGCCTCCCTTCTCTCTCCTTCAGTGGGGGGACATGGGGACACGAGTCTGTTCCTCCCAACAGTGTCAGTCCCAGTCCCTGCTGTGTGCACTGGGGAGTGTACCTCCTCTGGATGCGGTGGGGGAGTGTGCACGCTTCCTCATACCTGACTCTCGGGGATATCTCAGGTCAAGAGAGCTGGCAGGCTTGCTGCACCCTAGCCTTGGGTGGGTCCTGCACAGTATAAATTAAGGGGACTGTACCCCAAATCTCCCTTAATCCAAATTCTTTTCTAACAGCATAAGAAGGGGGCTAATACTGCTATGTTGCAGATTGTCTCCAGAAAATCTTCTTTCATAATGCACATCAAGCGTCTGGGTTGTGTAACATGTGCTCTGTTGTTACCCTTGCAGCTATTACGAGATGGCCGGGGAAGCTTTTTTTTTTTTTTTACTTCTCTGGGAATTACAATACCCAGACTCCCTTGCTGACTGAATGCCAGTGGGGTTGGCCGGTGGAAGGCCCCAGCAGGAGATCAGAGAGTAAATCAGGGTGTTGCTATTCACCAACCTCATCCCTCCCCTCCTTGGGGTAGGTCTGGCAGTGGCTGAGTTTTCCTATGGCCACCGTCAGAGAAAAGGGCCCAAGGCACTTTTATTTTTTATGTTCTCACTCGGTATCATACCCAGGATATTAAGACATACCTGCTTCTCACATTAAGTATAGTTTTAATTATAAAATTTTTGGAAAAAGTTTACATACATAATTTTGTGCTTGGACATAAATTATGCGTTTTATTCACATGAGAGCTTACTTTATTGCATTGATGTGTAACTGTATAAAAGTTTGGGTTTCATTTGACTAGTGGGTATGATGTTCCTTAGATAAACATTCATTGATTACAAAGTAAAAGTTCACTGGGGAACTCTGATGTTCAGCCGGGGTTGAGAATCATAACTCTGTGTGTCTGTCTACCTTCTGAGCTGGAGTGGAGCCCTGTCATTAACCAACCATCACTTCATCTCTTTGTCCAGGGAGAGGCCTGCTGAAGAGTCCAACTGGGTGAGCAAGGTATTCAAGAAGAACAAACAAAAGACAAGTGGCACCAGAAAAGGCTGCGTAAGACATCCACGAAGCAAGAAAACAGGCAGCAAAGTGCAGTGAGCATGACTAATGTTTCTAATTCCACAGAAAGGGAATGGTCTGCAGGAAGATTATAGGGGTAGTGAGGGGGTCAGTAAGGATCAGGATGAGGAGCTGGGCTTCGGAGTTGGATGCACCCAACATAACATCCCTGCTCAGCCACAGTCTCACCCAGGGAGCGTGCTTAGGACTCTTGGTCTTTCTGAGCCTCTATCTCCTGATCTGTAAAATAGGGCTAATACCCACTTGTAAGGCTGTTGTGAGGGTTTAACTAGGTCAACTGTGTAACTTGCTTCGCAGAGTGCAAGATGTGTAATAGTAGTCAATAATTAGTAGATATTATGATTATAACTCCTAGAAGTTAACTAGCTACTTCTTAGCTTCTGAATAGAACTCTACTTAAAGAATATTAAAGTTGTCCACTAGTCCACTAGTCCATCTGCTATCTTCTGGAATAAAGTTGTCCACTAGACCACTAGTCCATCTGATATCTTCTGGAATAAAGTTGCTATTTATTCCTTGCCCCGTGCTAAAGTCACTTCAGTCGTGTTTGACTCTTTGTGATCCTATGGACTCTAGCCTGCCAGACTCCTCTGTCCATGGAGTTCTCTAGGCAAGAATACTGGAGTGGGTTGCCATGCCCTTCTCCAGGGGAAGCTCCCAAGCCAAGAATCAAACCTATGTCTCTTCTATCTCTTACTTTGGCAGACAGGTTCTTTACCACTAGCACCACCTAGGAAGCCCATTCCTTATCCCAGAGTGGGGAAAAAAAGAACTGTTCTTAAAAACCCAACCTGTGGGTGCTCATGTGACTCACCATGTAGAGTTCCTAACTCTTGCCAACCTACAGCTAAAAGTCCTGACCAATGTAGGCCTGCTTTTAATTGCTTCTGACTCTATTAGATTGTTTTGGCTTAATTAGTCAAATTTTATCGAGCACCTACTAAATGCCATGGGGTCACAAAGAGTCAGACACAACTGAGCCACTAAGCACAGCACAAATGCCAAGCGCTCTTCCCCATTCTGGGGATATCAAAGATGAATTCAGGGACTTCCTTGGTAGTCTAGTGGTTAAGACTCCACGGCCCAAAGCAGGGGCCATGGGTTCAATCCCTTGTCAGGGAAGTTCTGCATGCTGCAGGGCATAGCCAAAAAAAAAAAAAAGATATTGGCTGATACAGCCAATAATGTTTGCCATGGCAGTATAAGGGACTCCTCTGGTGGTCCAGTGGTAACTCTGTGCTCTCAATGCAGGGGGCACAGGTTCAATCCCTGGTCAGGGAACTAAGCTCCTGCATGCCTCATGGTGTGGCTGGAAAAAAGCAAGATAAATTCAACTTGATCCCCAACTTTGAAGATTTACCCTAAAGTTTGATTTACATGGGTTTGATCCTTGGGTTGGGAAGATCCCCTGGAGAAGGAAATGGCGACCCACTCCAGTATTCTTGCCTGGAAAATTCCATGGACAGAGGAGCCTGGTGGGTTACAGTCCATGAGACTGCAAAAGAGTTGGACGTGACTGAGCAACTGAGTGCACAGCAAGGGTGTAGGACTCAGGGCAGTCACTGGTTTCTGGAACATATGGGTGGGATCAGTGCAGCCTGGAAATTAGTCACTCTGTTCCTTGGTCTCTAGCCTCAACACTTCCCTGACCTTTGAGTCTGTCTCTAGGAGCTCAGGGTCAGGTGTGTTCATGAGGGTGTAGGAAGGTCTGCCTTGGATGTGGGGAGCTTCCCTGCAGCTGGGGTGCTCTCTGGGAGCCAGGTCCAGACTTGGCTCTTTGACTCCAGAGCCACACCTCTTTCCATGCTCAGAAGAGTGGGAACTGTGCGCTTCAGCCAGAGCTTCCTTGGTTGATAAACTTCTAGGAATCAAGGTGTTGTACAAAGAAGCAGGATGTGATAAAAACAAACAAAACGATTTTCACAAGCTGTGGGAAACCTTGTTGTTGGTGAGTCACACATCCTGTGTGCAGTGTTCCTTTATAGAACAAGTTAATGAAAGTACTGGAGGCAATATACCAATTGATCTTAAGCAATTCCTTGCAGATTTATTGCTTTGAGTTTCAAAGACAAGGTTAGGGGACAGGGCGGGGGGAAATATATATATAAGGCATAGAAAAATAGAAGTGATCCAGCAAGAGGAAAGACCTGTTCCGAAACGACAGTCACAGGAGACACTGCCACATCCACTGGCTAGTCCTGAGGAAACTCCTGGTCTCCTGGCAGAGGAAAGAGTCTCGAATAAAAGCTCAGGATAGATGTTCTGGGTGTGTCTGTGTCTGTTTTAAATCAAATGTTCAATCTATACTCTGGCATGGGTTGTATTAGTCAGTTCTTGCTGCTTTGATAATGCTGTATAACAAACAGCACTCTTTCCCGCACCGCCCCGGCCAAGATCTCAGTGGAATACAAAACAAACATTTGACTTTTCTCTTTCATAGGTCTGTGAATTGGCTACGATAGCTCTGCCTAGGCTTACAGCTTGGGGTCAAGTCTGTCCCTGTCCCTTTTATTCAGGACCAGCAGTAATGCCAGATATGCTCTTCTCCTGGAGCATGGCTAGATAGATGTATCAGCCTGGCTGTCCTCTGCTGGCCTTATCTCTCCTCTAGTAAAAGTTCAGTGGTCATCTGACTCAGGATGTGTCACTGGCCTCAAAGTAGAAAGACAAGTAGAAAGAGAAACTGAAATACTGCCTACAGGCTACAGATGGAAAAGAAGGAGATCCATCTTGCTGATTGCTACTCACATCCTTTTTTTTTTTAATGTTTATTTATTTTTGACTGTACTGGGTCTTTGGGCTTTCTCTACTTGCAGCAAGCAGAGGCAACTCTCTAGTTGCAGGGCACGGGCTTCTCACTGTGGTAGCTTCTCTTGTGGAGCATGGGCTCAAGGCACTCAGACTTCAGTTGTTGCAGCTCACGAGCTCTAGATCTTGGGCTCGGTTCTTGCGGCACACCAACTTCATTGCTCCGCAGCATGTGGGATCTTTCCAGACCAGGGATCAAAACCTGTGTCCCCTGCATAGGCAAGCAGGTTCTTAACCACAGACCAAGTGTCAGATTCCCCAAATTTCCACTATTAGAGAACCTTTCCTTTGAGTTACTATGGAACCTCCCCCTATTCAAAGATAAATTTATACAACCTTGGAAATCAACTATAAGCCAATGAAAAATTTTTAATCGGTGAATTTAATAATAGTTAAAAGTTACATAGTAGTTATTATAGTCCAAGCACTGTGGCACAGACAGGCTAAGTAACAAGCCCAAAGTTACACAGTTGGTAGATGGCAGAGCCAGGATCTGAATCCAGAACATCTGTCACCAGGATTTTGATGTTGACCATTAAGTGGTCCAGCCTCCAGGGTAGAAGGAGCGCTGGAGTGAGGGTCAGAAGTCACAGGGTCTAGTGTAGCCCCTCCATTTGGGCAGGGAGAGGCCTGGAGAGGCGCTCGGATGCATGGCAAGGGGCAGGTCAGTCTGGCTTGGATGCCATGCTAAAGAGGTTGAACTTTGTCTGTGTTGCTGGGGAGTCATGAGAGGATTTAAACAACAGAATGACACAGTCAGATTTGAAAATTATCCACAAATACCACAAATCCACATCCCAGCATTTCCCCAGGATGAGTTCTGCAGGTGTCTCCCTGCCATTTCCCAGAGAGGGCAAGTGACTGGCTCAGGGTCACACAGCAAGTGGAAGAGGGCTTGGAAATCAGGATTCCCAGTTCCCCCTTCTGGTCTCATTTCCCCTCACGCGTGCTTCCTTGGCTTTTCACATCCAGGTCTGCCCCCTGCCCACTTGACTTCTCTCTGACCTCCACCTCCGAGACAGTTTGGGTCGCCTACAAGCCTCATCCCAGCTGCATCCAGGAATACAGCTGCCCCGAGGTGTGGAACTCCCCAGGGTGTCCCTGGGGGCCAGACACTGCCGGTCCTGTGCCAGGATGCTGTGGTGACCTCTGAGCCCCGTCAGCCCATCTTTCTTTCTGCCCCCACCTGCCTCTTCCTGGTCAAGGGTCAAGGCCAACACTAGCCTGTAGAATGCCTTGTGCACCAAGAAAAGAGCACCCTCTCCTTGAGAACTTGACTGCCACCTGCTGGAAAGTTGCCGTAATGGGCTGGGTTTTTTTGAACAATTGATTACTGACTGCTTGAACACTGTATGAATGACGTGCAGCATCAGTACGTCTGTGAGCGCCTGCCCTTTTGGACTGGCAGTGTATCCTTGTTCAGTGTGCAGTCCACACGACTGTACTCAGCATACTGGAGACCCCTCTACCTCTTCCTAAAAAACCAAATATCAACCAGACTTTTGTAAGTCAAAAAATATGGCAAACACGCTTTCACCAACTCCTGCTTTGCAAATGGAACTCTGCTTTTGCAGAAGACCACTTGTATGACAAAGTAAACCCTTGAACTGGCTTTTGATACAAATTGAGATTTCCTATTTCCACATATCAATGTGGCTATTTGCTCAGGATGCCCAAAGCATATGAAGCTGTGAGCAGTGGTCTCAGTGGATATAAGGGGAGGGGAGTACTAGATTTGGGACTTGGAGATGATGAATTTGTGTCCTTTTTCTAGGAAACTGTGAGCTGAGAGAGGAAACTTGAGCTGAAACGGGAGAGAACCTGATGCCCGGGAGGCTGAACCTTCTCCTCACTGTTCTCAGACGCCCTCCTTTCACCCCAGGCCTTGCAAGGACCGGGGTCCCACCCACCACCAAGCCTGTTGGGGTAGAGGGTCCTGCTTCCCCCAGGCAAGAGCCTCCTTGTCTAAACATCCTCCCAGCTTCCCTTGGGTCCTTCCACTACTCTGCTCTGGACAGACAGATGGACGTCAGAACAGACAGTAAGAGAGGGCAGCACAGCCTCCTCCCAGGCAGCTGGGCTCTGAGTCCTCCTCCCAACCCGGCCTGAGTTTGCTTCTTTGAGATCCTCGTCCTCCCCCAGGAGTTCATCCACGGGGCAAAACTGTCGGGGGTCAGGCAGAGCTGAGCCATGGACACCCTTTCCTGTTTCCTGCAGTGTCAAGAGACCACATCTTCTTCTGCTATTTGTTTTTTGTTCACACAATACACAAAAGGCTTGACCTGGAACCAGCAGACTCCATCTCGGCCACTCACGGGAATCCCCTGGAGGCACTGACCTGGCCAGAAGCCTTTACCAGCTTTTACCCCGGGGATTACTGGTGCAGCTGGGGGAGCGGGCGGCCCTGGCCTTCCCCAAGTCCTGCTGTGCTGACAGAGGAAATGGGAGGCCGTGTGTGTCCCCCCTCCCCTTTCCCAGCCCAGATGAGGGCAGACTCTGTCTGCTGTTCACACCTCAGTGAAAACGGCCCACAAGAAAGAGGCCTTTAACTTCAATTTTTGTAGCCTGTCCAGAAAAAAAAATAAAATTAAATTAACTCACTGCTTGTGGATAACCTCTGGCTCCAGCCAAACCCAGTAAGGAAAAACAGACTGTCCACAGGCCTCAGATCCATTTGCTCAACAAATCCTAGAATGCAAATCCTAGAAGACTAGGTGGAAGACAGCCCTGCACTGTGGCCCCTGAGAAGGATGCATGCAAATCTAAGCCCAGGTGGGTGGGAGGCTATGGCATGGAGGCGGGTGGACCCTACATGAAACAGGACCATGTGAGGGAACAAGAGTCCACACACATCCTCTTCAGACGGATCTACCTGGAGGAATCTAAGTACCTTTGAGAGGCCTGAGAGGAACCAAATCTCAGGTGTTCTAGTGTCCGCTGCCTTGTTCAGTTCTGTGGCCCCGCCAGTCAAGAGAGGAGCCCCGGGAGTCAGGTGGAGCGGTCCTGCTGCCTTCAATCCTTTCCCTAAGAAGGTCTTGCTGTTTGCGAGTGACTGTGTGTCCAGAGGCCCTGGGAATGTGAGCTGGGAGGGAGGGTTGCAATCTTGCACAACTCAGGAATGCTTATTCCCTGGTGTGGAAAGGAGAACTGAATATAATATTAACTATTGCTCTAACTCAAAGCCTGTATTTGAGCCCAGATGCTCTGAGGTAGTTAGAGAATTGTTCTTGCCTGAATTCCAGGGTGGCTAGAGAAAAAAAAAAAAGATACAGGACTCCTTGTTAAATTTTAACTTCAGATAAACAATGAATAATTACCTCGTGTAAGGGTACCCCCAGCATTGCAATTATTTGTTGTCTGAGGTTCAGGTTTAACTGGGCCACCCATATTTTTCTTTGCTAATTTTGGCAGCCCTAATAGTTCCTCTCTTCTTTTTATGCCTTGGGGAAAAAAAAAAAAAGAAGAAACAGCAACAGGAATGGGTTGTGTTTTGAAATCAGAAGGTGTCACTGGTGCCAAGGCCAGAACACTTGCTAGTTTTCCAAACAAACGTATCCGAGTAACGCACCCCCTGCAGCCCAGCTAACACCCAAACTCAGCCAGTTCTCTGCTGACCCCTTTACCCCATTATCTCTGGGTTTGTTTTTTTGTAGAGTTGGGTTTTTTTGGGTTTTTTTTTTTGCCACCCCGATTGCACAGGATCTTAGTTCCCTGACCAGAGATTGAACCTGCGCCCTTGGCAGCAAAGTTGGAGTCCTAACCACTGAACTACCAGAGAATTCCCACACGTATCTCTGACCCACCCAGTTAGCCTCCTGACTTGTCAGGACACTAAGAGGTTAGTTAATTACGTCCTGTTATCACTCGCCCACCTTTCAAAAGCCTTTCAAAGCAGCAGGGTCTCCCCTGTGCCTCAGTGCTCTTGAGGCCTCCAAGGTGAGTGGAGGAAACCCCACGGTCCTGTATTCCTCTTGGCACAAGACTGGCACCGCAGCCAGCGAGGGCTGTGAGTGTGCTGAGGGCAGGGGTCGTGTCTTGCCTCTGTGGATTCCACAGAGCTAGCACTAGACCCGACACATAAATATTGGTTGAGGGTGGGCGGGCACTACAGTGGCTCTCAGAACAGCGTCCTTGGTGGCTCTGTCTGTCGCTGGCTGTGTGACCTGGAGCACTCCCAGCCTCAGCGTCCTCGTCCGTGAGACAATGGTTGTGTGGCTGTCTCCTGCCCTTCTCAAAGCATTAAGGCGCACCTTCAAGAGCTGGGGAAAGGAGACTTAACTTTTCAAAGAAGACAAGCTATGCATACAAGTTCCCTTTCCTCAGGTTGCCGCTGGAAGAACTCACGTGTTATCTGAGACAGGGGAAAGGAGGCTTTAGATGACTTTCAATGGAGACCACATTTTCTGGACCAAAAACCAGGCGCTGTATCCTGTCCATTTTTATCCTGGTTTGAGTGACTGAGTTTGGGTACCAGAGTTTAGGAATCAATAGGACAGATGATGCAGCTTTAGGACTGGCCCAGATTTTCGCAGACATACAATTCACTGTCACCTGAAGAATCACAGAGTTGTAGAATGGCAGGTCTGGAAGGCAAGAATCTTGTCTCCAAGGTCATCAGCCTGAAGGCAGCTGGATTAAAACCCAGGTCACCCAATGCTCAAGACAGGGCACCTTTTTTTTTTTTCCACTGCCTCAGCAAGTTGGCACCACAAGGATGGGACACCTGAATAGCATCTGGACAGGGCCCCCAGGCAGGAAAAAGGAGGCAGACCCCTGCAACCTTGCAGGCTCTGGACTGGCCTAGACGTGGCAGGTGGCTCCATCTTGCCTCCACGGTGAATAATCCAATCCAAGTCAGACTTCTTTGCAAACCAGTTTCTTTATTTGCTCAGATAACACAGTACAAAAATGAGACTCAGATGCCAGCATCGAAAACTCATACCAAATACTTACATAACTTAAAGAACATCATTTCAAATAAGAAACTCTGTACAGAAGGTGCCTGACCTTCTTCTCAAAACTGATTCTGATCTTTCACATTTTAGTGCTGTGTTCCTGAACACTGCCTAAAATGAATCCATAAAATAAATAAACCTCCCCCACTTCTTGGGAGCAGCAATAACACTAAATGACTTTCAGAATCTAAAACTTTGCCTCAAGTTTGAGGCTAGTCCCTGCTAAGTGCCCAAGTTTCTCTGCCCTTGGCTTCTCCCCCTCCTCAGCTCTACCCTATGGAGCTCGTCACAACAGCAAGACAGTGTCCACCAAGGATAACAAGGATGGGTTGGCCATCCAGGTTTTAACACCCTCTCCCCGATGGCCATGTGTTCCAGGCAGTGTTAGAGGGCTGTGTTCATAACCCTGTCAAGCATTCATGCAGATAATAGACACATGTCAAGTTGACCAATTGAGCCAGGCTGTTGGAACCGTTGAGCTGTGTAGAAGACAAAACCTTGCCTTGGTGCAAAAACAAAAAGGAGCCCATTTCTCAAGATACTTTTCTGCCATCAGCTGGAAAATCATCATCATAAATCTATAAATCCACAATGTCTCAGGATTCAATGTCTCCTGCAGTTTGGTGTTCTTGAGCAGTGCACACTCATTCAACCATCCCTGGCAATCTAGCTTGAAGCCCTCTCCCATTTCCTGAAAACTACCCAGATTATAGCTATCATAAGAATAGCAACTTATACAGACATGGCACTGTGTCATTTCAGAACTCTTTGTGTTGATTTTCTTAGTGACTTTTGGCAAATCCCCACGATTGAACCCCATTCAATTTCCAAATTTAGTTTTAAATATCATTGTGTGGATTATTTGGACTTCCCAAGTGGCTCAGTGGTAAAGAATTTGCCTGCCAATGGAGGAGACGCAAGTTTGATCCCTGGGTCAGGAAGATCCCCTGAGGAAGAAATGGTAACCCACTCCAGTGTTCTTGCCTGGAGAAACCCTTGGACAGAGGAGCCTGGCAGGCTACAGTCCACGGGGTCACAAAGAGTCAGACATGACTTAGCGACTAAACAAGCAAAACATGAGATGGCAGAGCTGAAAGGCATTAGCTTCATTTCTTGGTTGTAGAATTACAGGACAAAGGGCTGCTGGCTGCTGCTGCTGCTAAGTCGCTTCAGTCCTGTCCGACTCTGTGCAACCTCATAGACGGCAGCCCACCAGGCTCTGCCATCCCTGGGATTCTCCAGGCAAGAACACTGGAGTGGGTTGCCATTTCCTTCTCCAATGGACAAAGGGCTAAGAGGATTCTAAGACCAGTTGACCCTACTCTGCTGCTTCCCCATCTAGAGGTTGCAGGGTTCCTGGGAGGGTCTACAAATCCATATGGGCACTAAGTACTGTTGAAGTACAAGCTGAACAGATTATGTGATCCCTGGAGCTACACAGCTGTCACGGGCATGTGGATGTTCAGGTGAGAGACTAAGCATAGATGTATTTTTAAAACTAAAGTCAGTCAAAGTTGTTCAGTCATGTCTGACTCTTTGCGACCCCATGGACTATCCAGTTCATGGAATTCCCCAGGCCAGAACACTGGAGTAGGTAGCCTTTCCCTTCTCCAGGGGATCTTCCCAACCCAGGGACTGAACCCAGGTCTTCCGCATTGCCGGCGGGTTCTTTACCAACTGAGTCACAGGGAAGCCCATGAATACTGGAGTGGGTAGCCTATTACTACTCAGGGGATCTTCCTAACCCAGGAATCGAACTGGGGTCTCCTGCATTGCAGGTGGATTCTTTACCAACTGAGCTATCAGGGAAGCAAGAGACTTATTTAAAAAACTAACATCTGAAAAAAGTATCAGCAGCTCTTCTACATGATGTGGGCATATTTTTAGCCCTGATGAACCAAGAAAACATGTGATAAACAAACAAACAAGGGTACATAAGTCAGCACTAGGCCCTAAGGCTGGCCCCAGAATGCAGAGGCCTTGATTTCTGGTCCAGGGCTCTAGACCAATGCCTACTGAGGTAACTCCCCTATTTCCTCTCCAGCTACCAATTCAGAGGAGAAACACTGGTCTCACAATTCCAGTTGAGGACCAAGGCCTCCCAGAGAATGTCTGGCAGAATTGCCTGGATCTCAGGAGTTCCATTCATTCATTCATTTGGTCAGTACTTAAAGATTGCCTCCAGCTATGTGGGGTGGGTATATTTAGCCACAGAGTGAAAGCGTTTGCTATCTCTCCTTAGAGATATTTTAGCATAATAAAACCAGAAGGGGTCTGATGGGTCACTAATCCAGCCCAGAATCCAAGGTCTGGAGAGGAGAAGGGACGTGGGACTTGTACAGAGTTTTGCAGCAAGTTTGGAGGTAGGTCAGCACGTGGAGTCCTGGTCTCCTAATTCCCAGTCCAGTGCATTTTCCCCCATGGCCTTTGCCTCCAGTTTTGTAGACGAACACCTTGTTCATTCTCTGTCTCAATGAGCCCACGATGGTGCATAGACACAGAACAGCTGTCCACGCTTGTCTTCAGTCATGTCTGTGAAGCACTGGATTGGGAGAACATGGAGCGTTTTCAGGGTTCCCTGGCTGAAGCTACCAACGTTTGCATAGTTCAAGGGAACTTGAGTGCAAAGCACAGCTTTCAATCTGGACTCTGGATCTGAGAACTTGTGATGTTCTGGGAGGAGAAAAAGAATACAGATTTTAGCCATAGTCCAATTACGTATGGGTCCCACCCTGATAACAACAGACTTCTCATTAACCCACTAGCTCCCACCTCTGGGTCTTTGTTCACAGAGTACCTCCTGCCTGCAGTGTCCTCTTGGTCCTTTCTCCCCATCTACAGCCTCTCCATCCTCAAAGGTCAAAATCAATGCCTGCTACCTTCTGGAAGGCTCCCAGAACCAACTTGCTTTATTGGCCACAGTGCTAATTTGGCATTTAATTGGTATTTACTTTTATTATCAGTAAACAGTCTGTCTTTTTCCATTAGAACCTTTCACAGGCCCTCAGAACCTTTCACAGGCATCTTACACAGCTGGGCTAATAGGAGGCTCTCAATATGTACTGATTGGATGGATGAGTGAATAAATAAATGAATGGCTAGTAAAACCAGAAGATACAGTGTTAGGGCTACTGAGGATGTCAGAACTGATGTCTCTATAATATCTTCCACAAAGAACTCAGATCACTCCATCCGGTGTTACCTAATCCACCTTAGAGGGCAAATTGTCCCTAGTCTCCAGGAGAAGACAGTGAGTCTGAGAAAAGAGAGGTCTAAGGTCATAACGGGTTCCCACCAGGAAAGTCATTGAAATGATGAGGTACAAGTATCATGAAATAAGGCCTGCTTTCTTGAGAGACTTATCACAACGGCTTCTAAAGTTAATTCCAGGGGGAGACAAAGGGTTTGAGTAAGAGTGGCATCATTGCAATAAAGGTCTGGTTCCCCAGGGGACCATTTGGATCTGGAAGTTCTGGTCCTTTTTGTCGAACACCAATAGGACGTTTCATTGCTTTAAAATCACAACTTCCCTCAGTAGTTTTTGCACTTTGCTACTGCTAAGTTGCTTCAGTCGTGTCCGACTCTGTGTGACCCCAGAGATGGCAGAGACGGCAGCCCACCGGGCTCCCCCGTCCCTGGGATTCTCCAGGCAAGAATACTAGAGTGGGTTGCCATCTGGACTTTAGAAGTGGTTAAATGTTTGTAAGCTGGTCATCTTAAGTGAATTTGAAAAGGGCGGGGAGAACTTAGAGTCCAGCAGAAAATTCAGATTTTAAAAAAGATAATAAGTTTTCTGTCTACAGGGACCATTCCAGAGCCTCAGGGAAGGGAGGATTATTAGGGAAAGCCTGAAACCAATCAAAAGAGTGAGTGATGGCAGAAGAGAGGCTATTCATAATCAGTCAAGGCAAGGTCCTTGAAGAATGTCCTCTGAGAAGCCTTTCAGAACCAAACAGCCCCAGGGAGCCTTCTCATCTACCTCACCATCCCTTATGTAATCTTACTGTACTTTTTTCTTTAAATTTTATGACCGTCTCAGTTGGCAAGCCAAGCGGCACAACCCCTGAAACAGCAAGAGGGTGAAGCTAAGATAGTAGCTGGTCCAATATTCCATACTGATATCAAGAAGTATGAAAATACCCCTCCTGTTGGAGACCAGAGCCAAATAAAAAGAGGATGCTAATTAGCTTATTAGCAGGTAAAGCGGGGAGGCTGGGAAAGATAAAAGACCCCTGTGGTACAGAATTGTCTCAGAAGGCCTGGACAAGGAGGTGGCATTTGAGCTGGACCCCACAAGCCCTGAACTAAGCAGGGGAGGGGAGAGGACACAAAGCAGGTCCTTGTGATCTGAGTCTGTCACGCCTCGTGCCACGGGGCCGGTTCTCACCTGCTGGGCCTTCTCGTATGGGAACTGGCCGTAGCTGGATCTCCTGTATTGTAGGCCTGTGAGACTGAGGACGGTGTGGTAATTGTTGCCAGCACCTTGGTTTCCCAAGCCAAAGACGAATGGGTAGGTTCTCTTGGGCTCGGTGGCGTGGGCCCCTCGGCTGCGCAGCGTGGCTACGAGCTTTCTGAGGGAAGAGACTGAGGGCTCGTAGAAAAATTTCTTAAAGCTGGGGTGTCGCTTGATCTGGAGGCAGAAGTGAAGGCAGGCCATCAGTGTGGCTGGCAGGTAGGTACTCCCCACCCCCTAGCACCCCTCTTCCACCAATCCCACGCAGTCAGGCTGGGCACCTCCCTGTCCCTGGGACAGCACGCCTTGTTAAATTCCTCCACCTTCCCTGGCCTCTCAGAATCTGCTCTGCAAGGTACAGCTCCAAGCAGCACAACAAAGTGGGGAAAAAAAACCCAAAAGACAAAATCCAGGTCTTTGGATTCAGATAATGGATACTTAAATAGGATTCACTAGCTGTGTGACCTCTCTGAGCCTCTGTCATGTGTAAAATGGGGGTAATAATACCTTCCCCCAACACACTATTGTTGGGCAGAGAGGATTAAGTGAGATAGTTTAATGTTTTGTGAAAAGTGGATATTGGGTGAATTTCAGTTCCCGCCCTAAGCCGCCTCCTCCTAATACCTAAATGTCTTAGGTTGGGTTCCCCCAGAGGCAGATCCAAAGACTAGGACTCAGATGCAGCTCCCTTCTGTGGTGAGTGATCCAGGCAGACACGGATGGGGGAGTGGAGACAGAGGGGCAAGAATGGGAAGCACCCCCTCAGGCTGGCAGCTGAGCCTGATCCCCTTGGGGCACTTTGGGAGCCCCAGAGTTATCCCCTCAAGGTGGGAGGGAGCTGGGGTATGTGCACACCAGCTCCCATCAGCTGATGATTGAGGGCTGCTCCTGGCAAGGTGGAGAGTGTCACGCTGGCCTATTGTATGGGTGTAAATGGCTCTGGAGGGGCCAGTCTTCAGGCAAAAGGATGCAGGTGCTGGCAGTCGGGAGCTGGGCCAGGTGATCTGTGGTGCCAGAAGATGTACCAATAACATTGGCCACAGGCTCAGCTGTGAAGAATCTGCCTGCAATGCTGGAGACCACTTACAATGCAGTAGATGCTGGTTTGATCTCTGGGTCGGGAAGATGACCTGAAGGAGGGCATGGCAACCCACCCCAGTACTCTTGCTGGGATAATCCCATGGACAGAGGAGCCTGGCGGGCTACAGTCCATCGGTTCACAAAAGTCAGACATGATTCAGTGACTAACCCAGCACCACCACACTGATCACTCATCTATGACCTGCCTCTTTGTATGTGATCTGTGTCTGTCTCTCCCAGTAGACTGTGAGGTTTTCAAAGGCGAGGAACCTTATGTTACGAGCTATCTAGCAATAGAGGGAACTCTAAAAGCTTGAAAGAATTAGAGGCCTTATAATTGCTGAAGCGTGTGCCAAGACAGAGTGAAGGGCAGATAGAGGACGAGATCAGAGGGACTTGGGAAAGGAGGCTTCCTTGAGCTGAACTTCAAGGATGATTTGGACAGGGGGAAGTCCTGGTTGGCAGGTGGAGACACAGAGCTTTCCGTTATTTTAAATTAACATTGATCTCCTCTGCTGTGTGTCTGGCATATTCTATATATGCACTAAAGTTGGCAAGTAGGTATTTATCCTCCATTTTGCAAAAGAGAAAACAGGCTCACAGATGGGCAGGCCACGGTCACCCAGATGCAAAGATGGGGACTGAACTCCGGTTCAGTCCTTGGGGGGACTTAGCACTCCTCACCTGCTTTCCCAACTGGCCATCCACTTCTTGGAGAAGGGCTACCAGCTCTTGGATGATCAGTTCCTCTAAGAAAAATAAAGAAGGATTGAGGGACTGTTAACAAGTTCTGCAATAATCCATCCATCGATCCCAGAAGTATTTTGCCTCTAAAACACAGCACACAGATTAGTTATGAAGAGCAAAGAAAAATCTTCCCCTAAACTAGAGCTGGAGCATGAGGGTTTTGTTTCGTTTTGCTTTATAGACAAAGAAGGCTCTTGGACCTGCCGAGCCTCACCTGCCACCACATTCAGCTCCATTTTGACAGATGGGGAAACTGAGACCTTATCCAGGCTTCAGAATAGCCTGCACCATCAGCCTGGGCCGTAAACAATGGCGTGCGGGTGGTGGCTCTTACCAAGACTTAATTATGAATATTCGGAATATTTGGAGACCCATTGTTATAAACTGTTGGCAACTTGAAATCAGCCAAGGTGGGAATTTTATACCACAGAAATCTGCAAAGGCTACAAATCAGGGCTTCCACTGGACCCCGTGCCCCTAGCGTACCGGAGCTTGTTTGCAGTAGGCCACTGGTTATGAGATCCAGAGCAAGCTAGGAGTCTTACATGAAACATTCACGTGAAGCAGTGGCATGCCGTGGGGGTGAAAGCACATCCCACAGAAGGGACAGACATTCTCTACCTGAAGAAGGCTGTCCACCTGCAACTCTGCCCCAGTTCAAAGGTCAACCCTGTGTCCTCTCTGCCCTTCTAGAGTCTCCTAGGGTATTTGTAAAGCTGCCTTCCCAGTTCCCTACTAGGGTTCAGCCTGTGGAAGCCATGCAAAGGGGAAGCCCCGGGGCAGCTGTCCCAGGAGAGAGCAGGGTGACACTAACTGGATTCATTCGCTCCATCCGGCTGACGTCCCGCTTCCAGCTTGTGGCTTCTGGCCTGGGAGGGTGCTTCTGGGGCTCCAACTGGCTCCCCTTCTGTGGGTGGGGACCCCTGGAATTCGAGATCCTCCGGATCTGAGGGCAAAGAGGAGTTGGTGTGAATGTGTTTGCACCTGTCTCAAATCCATCAGCACATTACTGAACCCAGGTTCTGACAAGAAGCTGTCCAAAGTCTCTGGCTTAAGAGGGGTCCTGGTTTCCCAGGCTCCTCAGGGAAGCCCCAGCCCCCCTGGACCTGCCTCAGAGGAGTTCACAGAGCTCTTTGTCCCTCCAGAAATCGCATTCTCTCTTCCACCTACCCCCTCTGCCTCCTTATATCTGGAAGGAAAGCAAGCAGGCCTGCCAACAAGTCTCAGCAAGTGAGCCCCCTTCCCCTTTAACTTGGCAAGCCTTTGCTGAGCCCCTTAGCCTGTCTGAACCTCACTTTTTCCATCTGTCAACTGGGAGAGTTGTGAGGGGGATTAAATGAGATAGTATGTGTGAATGTGGCATGCAGTGGGCACTCTGCCAATGTTGGGGGGGATTGTTGTACCCCAGTGGTTCTCACACCTTAGTGTAGTGAAAAAGCAGAGGCCCAGGACATGTCCTACTTCATCAAACCTGAGTCTCTATTTCTCTCTCACCTTTCCAGGTGATTCTGATTCATGTATGGTGCTGCTCTCATACAATATTTGTTCTCAGGTGTTTACAATGGGCGGGGGGGAGAGTGTGTGTTGTGGGGGGTGAATCCTGGCATCAACCAACTCCTTTCTCCTCTTGTGCCCCCACACCGCCCTACTCTGCTCAGAGTGAAAGTCAAGACTGAACGGTACACCACACATCTGGCCAGCCCTGCCCTGGAGGAAGCCACGGGGCCAGCGGCAGCCTCTGTTACCATGGCAACCCCGGGTCTGCTCACCAGAGTCGCTGGAGATGGGGGGCCAGTGGCCACCGACACACAGGGGCAGAAAGCTGGGCTTCTTGGGTGGCCGGGAGTCTGGGCTGGCAGCACCTGCAGCCCCCGCTCTCTTGGGGTCCTTGGAGCTGTGTTTTTTACAGAAGGCTTTTCTGAAGCTTGACTTTCTCTCTTGGCATTTCTTCCTGCAGGCTGGGGCCAAGTTTTCTACAGCTACCTCCGGCTCCTGGACTTGAAGTTGCTGTGGGGGAGATAAGGGAAACTGAGTCAGGGCCCCTGACTTTACAAGTCAGCTGAGACCAGCAGCCCCAGAAACAGAGACCCACTGTGGGCCAGATGGTGTGGTTAGGGGAGAAGGGTGATGATGCTCAGAGCTGGGGAGACAAGGACAGCCTGCAGCAGTTAGGGGAGGCTCTGGGAAGGAGGGGAGAAGGGAGCCAGGCTCTGGCAAAATGTAGGATTGGGGGAGGGGCTGTGCCAGGTTCAGGGGGTGGGTCCAAAGTGAGGGCAGGGTCTACATGGGGGACGTCTTCCTCACCTTGTCTCTGCACTGCTCCTCTGCATCTTGGAGTAGGGCAATGATCTTCTGGATGAATTCTTCTAAAAAAAAAAAAACAAAGGGGATGCTCACACTTGAGTGCTGAGAAAAGCTTTTCTGTGGTTAGTCTTCATTTCCTAAAGTGTTGAGAAAAGCTTTTCTGTGGTTAGTCTTCATTTCCTAAGACCCGGTGGCTCCCTGGGCGATTCTCACAGGCCTCCAGGGTGGATGCTAATGAGCTTGCATTTGAGGTCATCCCTGGCCAACCCCTGGTGGGGACCACAGATTCCCCAGAGGTGGCCTGAGGGCAGAGCTGGTTTCATGGGAACATGTGCTTAGTTGCTCAGTCATGTCCGACTCTGGGAGCTCTCCAGGCAAGAATACTAGAGTGGGTTGCCATGCCCTTCTCCAGGGGACCTTCCCAACCCAGGTCTCCCACATTGTAGGTGCATTCTCTACCATCTGAGTCACCAGGGAAGCCCCAGAATACTGGAGTGGGTCGACTATCCCTTATCCAGGGGAACTTCCTGACCCAGGAATCAAACCACGGTCTCCTGCATTGCAGGCGAATTCTTTACTAGCTGAGCTACCAGGGAAGCCCTGAGAACATATTCATGTATTCATTCACTTATTCATACCATGGGAACATATTCACTTATTCATTCATTGCTGTGGAAGGGCCTAGACATGCCTTGTTATGCTTAGGAAAACAGCCGAGACCCCTGCCTCCAGGGGAAGGTGTCTCAAGGCTGTCTGGTCCCAAATGCCCCCTCCCTGCTCCTTCCTCCACTTCTAGGTAGATCAGGGGCCCTTCTCAATTCTCCTTCAAGGCACGTCCTCTGTGAAAAGCAAAGAAGGCAAAATGGGAGAGGTAGGGAGAGCTGATCTTCAGACAGACAGAAAGGACAGTGATTACATGATTATAGGCTTGGCTCCACCAATGATAAAATAATAATGATAAAGGTGGCAGCCACCATCGGTTCAGCTTCTCTCCTAAGGCCTCGCCCCTCTTCCTATCCTCTTTATTTCTCCTGAGGCTCTGCTCTCAAGCTGGGTTACACGACAACACTAATAGTCACAATAAACTGCAGCTGACATTTTTTTAGCAGCTCCCAGGTACACCTCTAAATGCTTCATCGCCACTAATTCATTGAGAACTTCCAACAACTCTAGGGAGTGGGTACTATTCTTATCCCCAATTTATAGATGAGGAAACTGAGACCAGAGATGAAGGAGCTTGTCCAAGATCACTCAGCTGGAGAGGTCAGAGCTCAGGTTCAAATCCAGGTTCTAAAGATGTACCTTCTACGGAGCCCTTGCCACAGGCCAGTGCTTCCCTTGCATCTCCTAGTGTCGGCCTCCCCAAGGAGGGCATTATTACTTGTGTGGTTTTACAGCTGAGGCTCAGTTTGGCTTAGGGCCTGTGTTCTGGACCCCGAGCTGCCTCCCCAGCCCACAGTGCTCAGAGGCAGGAAAGGACAGGTCACTGCCTATCTCTGGTTCAGTTTCTCTTCTGACATTTTCCAAGGGGCCTCTGAGAAGAGAAGAGTGGGTACTGACTGAATTCTGTGGCTCTGTCCTGCTGCAGGTCCTCATTGGGTCCCCCACTTTCTGCTGGGGTGCAAAGCTCAAAGGGACTTGGATCTCCACCATCTGTAGGTACAGCCTCTTGGACTTTAGGTTCTTCCACACCTAAAAAGCAAGAGGAAACGGTGGGTGAGCTTCACCAGCCTGAGGGTGTTGACTAACGCACAGAAGTCAGCAGAGACTCAGAGTGCGCTCCATGGCTAGTGCATGCAGAGGCCTTTTTGGGGTGGCAGGGGGCTGCTGGGCAGGGCCGTGGCTCCGCTGTACTGAAGACCAAGCTCCCTCACCCCTTTGCACGTCCATCCGTACAGCTGTGCCTGTCCTGGGCTTCTCCGCCACCCCTCCTCCTTCCCCTGGAAGCTCATCCCGCCACCATCTTGGCTTCACCTGAGAACTGGAGAGTAGATGCCTGATGCCCTGGCCCAAATTAGACCCATCGCAGCCAGGCTCCCTCTACATGAAAATATCTCCCGTGGCCTGAAATCCCACCACCGGGGATCCACTCTTTAGTGTTCAACATTGCTTCCCCCTTTTTAAAATGTGAATTCCCCTGGCCAGGATGACCTGCTAGGCTGCTCCTCCCTGACACCAGGAAGACCGTCTCTCCCAGTAACTCTGGCTCTATCGTGATGGGCCCCGTGACCACACACATGATTTTACCTCCTGAAACCCTAGTTCCCTCATCTGTGAAATGGAGATAATAAGATGTACTTCCTAAGATGAGGACTGATGGCCAACACACAGCCAGAAAATGTCTTATTTTTACAGGCGAGGAGATTTGAGGCGCAGAGTTAGGGATTATACAGCCCGGCACCTGGATCTCCTGCCTCCCAGGCTCCAGTTCCCTTCTGCACGTGCTACCGGCTGCCAGGGTGTGGAAGCTGAGGCTGCAGAGAGACCACGATAGTTGGTGGAATTCTCTGAACAGTTTCCACCGGGGGCTTAGCTGGGTTGCCTAGACGATGAGGGTTGGTGTGTGGAGGTAACCTTCTGGCATTCCTTTTGCCCTCCCCACGCTGCTCAGGGCAGAGCGAAATTCAGAACTGGGAGGCAGCTCTGCACATGGCCAATTCAAGCCGTGGGGAATGTTCCAGCGCGGGAGGCAGTGTTGCTATGGTAACCGTGAGCCTGCTCACCGGGGAGGCTGGAGCTGGAGGGCCGATGGCCGCCCACACACAGGGGCAGAAAGTTGGGCCTCTTGGGCTGCCGGGACTCTGCGCTGGAAACATGGGCAGCCCCTGCTCTCTTGGGTTCCTCAGAGCCACATTTCTTAAAAGAAAAGGCTCTCTTGAGGCTAGACATTTTCTCTTGGGATTTCTTCTTGACGACTGGTGCTGGGTTTCGTGGGGTCACCACAGACTGAAGGGCTTGATGCTGCTGTGGGAGAGATGAGAGAGAAACTGAGTCAGGCCCCTGACCCTCAGGAGAGGGGAAAGGTCCCCAAGAAGCAGCCGAGGAGCACGCAAGGGCTTCAGGGTGGCCCCAGGCACGGCTGGTGACGAGGCTGGAGCAGGGGGGCAGGCAGGCCCGCAAGGACAGGTAGGGTCTGAGCGAGCAGGAGGGAGGGCAGCGTGCCCCTGGGCATCTGTGCAGATGGTTCGTGCCTCACCTCATCCTCCCACTGGTCTCCCACTTTTTGGAGCAGCTCCACTATCTTCTGGATGATGATATCCTCTGGAAGAAAACCAATACACCTGGTTAATCTTTGTAGGTGCAGAGAGGACTCTTTTTAATGACTGCCTTGGCCTCCTGAGACCAACTTGGGACTTCTGGATTAAGTGAGGGTCCTCTTAAAACAGCTCCTTTAGGCCACAGACTGGGGATGGGGGAGCACAATCCCAGGGCCTGGTCCTTCTAAGAAAGGCTTGGAAGGTCCACAGGTGAAGGGTACTAGGCCAAAGCATGCAATTTTACGCAGAAGTTTCGAGTCAGTCCTTCAGGCATTCAACTTGTACCCCACAATTTCCTTTGAACTTTACAGATCTGTAAACATCTACTTTGAGTTTGTGACCCAAGCTGTGTGACCTTGGGTAAGTGTCTTAACCTCTCTGGGCCTTCATCGCTTCCTCTGTGACATGTGACTCATAAGTCCCATCCTGGATCCCTCAGGAGGCTGTCAGGCCGTCAAAGGAGACTACGTTTGGAAATACCTTACAAGGTTAGAGATGATTCGACCTACAAAATTTCAGCCAGGGAAATGATGGAGCACCAGCCCATCTGAGGTGGACAGAGGCACTCCAGCAGGCAGGACACAGATAGACTGCCACGCTGGTGCCCCAACCACACTGCCAAGTCTTTACACAGAAGCCCAAACAATGTAAATGGTTTTCTTTTGATATTCCAGTTGACCTACCCAAAGACAGTGTGCCCAGAGTGGCCTCTGCTAGTTGCCAGCAGATCAGTTTACACAAAAGAAGGTGCAGACAAGATCCCCTCTTCCCAGACTGTCTGCAGATGTTCTTACCCCTTGCCTCTCATTTATAAACCCTGTTAGGCTTTTGTTCCTTGACTCAGTCTACCAGCCATCTCCCTCTCACGTGAGAAAACAATCATCCTGCAGATTGCCTGCAAAATAACCAATTAAATGCCTTTGAGCTACTCCTTGACAGATGCATAGCTCCTCCATTTTCATATCTTTTAAAATATGCCCCTTCTTAGTAGGAAATTAGATTCATACAGCCTTATGGATTTTACTAAGGGCAATAACAAGACTGGGGTAGTGTATGAGACTGTCCTTATTTCTTGCAGATGTGTGTCTAAGTATTTAAGGATGAAGCATCACTTTACTTAAAGGGGTTCAGCAACAATGAAGCAAGGATGGCTGACTATTAACAATTGTAAGTATGTGAATGTGCACAGAACTATTCTTTCCACTCTTCTATATATTTAAATATTTATGTATATATATGTGGGTGTTTATATATATATATATGTATATATTCCTTCTATAAATTTTAAATGACTTAAAAAGTTCCCATGCTCATTAACACATAAGGCAGAAGCATTTTCCAGAGACCAGTCTAATTCCTGAGATTCCCTTCTGTGAAACTCTAACATAAATGGACCAGAAGCACCAGAACAGCCAAGGTCAGCACATGCATTTTGTGAGGTCTAAACACCCAAGGTCCAATCAGTCGTCTGGAGCAATCCATTTTGTTTGCTAACAGTAATATCGAGCTTTCTGAGCTTCTCTTCCTGCTGGTGACCTACGGCTTGGAAAGAAACTTTCCAGACTCTAGCACCCCCACCTTCGAGGAGCAAGAACTGGTGGAAATCAGAGACTTCTCCACCTATAATAAAGATGAAACCAAGTGTGTGGGACTATGTGTGGGTGTCAGTGAGATTCTTCTGACTTTGTTAATCAACACAGTGCATGGAATTCACAGCAGGCCAGGCACTGCTGGAGCCAGCTCTTGGCTTAACCAAAACCATCAGAAACCCTCCTGGGTTTCCATTTGAAAAGAGGCTGCCTCAGCCCAGACATCTTTCTCCACTCCCCTACCCCCAAGTATCCTGGATCTTCCTTAGATCTCTTCTCCCCCTGAAAAACATGGTGAGTTTTGAGTCCTATAGGGCAAATTTCCATCTTCTTCCAGCTGCCTGTGGGACATTCAACTCTAGGACACGAAACATCAGAAACGGAAGGCACCTTAGGGACCAGCTCACTCATTTTACAAATAAGAATCAAAGAGATATCAGAGAGGGATAGCAACTTGCTCAAGGTCACACAGCAAACTTATCCCAAACTTGATGGAATCAAGTCTAGAACCAGCAGCCAGCTGTTTCTACTTCCCTGTCATCTACCCCAGGCCTCACACGTAGATTAATGTTGAGGGATAGAGCTTCCTGCACAGCTTCCCCTCTGCCTTCATATTTCTCCCTGGCTGTGCTCCTCAACTCTGAGTACTTAACAATAATAGCATCTGCCACTTATGAAGCCCTTGCTGTATGCCAGCTCTGGACTACGGCTACCTGTTATAGTCTCCGTTGTATCAGTGAAAAAAAAAAAACAAAATTGAGGCTCAGTGAGGCAAGTCTCCAGCCCCAGGTCACCCAGCCGGTGAGTGGTGGAACTGGGGTTTCACCTCCAGTTCTCAGCCCCCGTGCGGCTCTGCCCCTAAGAAGAGATGCTGTTCCTGATGGTAGCCCTACCTTCCAAGTCCCTTTCTGTTGAGAGGTTTGAGGAAGCAGCTCAGAGCACCCCAGCCCCTGGGGTAGGGATAGGGGTGGGGTCACCATAGAAACAGGCACAGTCTGCTCACCCCTGGCTGCTGGGCCCAGGTCAGCCCCCTCGCTGCGTGAGGCCTCAGCCGCCTTGGCCTCTTGGCCCTCGGCCTCCTGGTCTCGGGCCCCCCTGGCCTCCTCCGCACTGCGTTTCCTTTGACTGTGTTTCTTGCGGCTGGCCTTCTTGCTGTGGGCCTTCTTCCTGGGAGCTGGCTCGCCCAGGCTCTCGGGGGTTTCTGTGGGCTCGGAGGGGCCCTCCTTCCCCTTTGCCTTCTTGTTGGTCTTTTCCTTGGGCTCCTCAGGGCCTGTCCTGAAGAATAAGTTCACCACAAACCTCAGCCACCCCTGAGGGGCCTGCCACTGGGCCTTGTCCTTCTTGGCGTCCTGCAAAGGCCTCTGCTCGCTGAGAAGGTCCTTGGTCTCCTCTGGGCTGGGGGCAGCAGCTGTGGTGTCCTGAGCCTCCACAGACTGAACTGGACTCTTGAGACATCTGGCCCCATCACTGGCCGTCCGACAAAGACCTCCCCTGAAGGGGCCGGTGGGCAGGGAAGGGCCCTGGCAGTCCCACGACTCTGAATCCTTCTGGGCGTTCTGCAGCCTCTCCAGAGACTTGGCTCTCCTCCACGACAGAGGCTTCCTCGGGCCCCACAGAGGCTCCATTGCACTACAACCGAAACAGACAGCTCCCTTAGAAGAGGCCTCGGAGATTGCGAGGTGGGCTACTGGTGCTGACCTGTGTGCCCATCCAACCCACCCGTCATGTGAATACTATCAACTCTCAAAGCCATTGTCTCGTTTAAATTCCTCAGCATCCCTGGGAGGGTCGGGTATCCTTGTCCCGTGTCCCAGAGGAGGAAACCGATCCACAGGAGGTCATGCCCCAGATCTCACAGCTAGACCCCTAGAACCTCCAGGAGGAACACCCTGCCAACACATTGATTGTAGTCCACTGAGACTGAGTTTGGTGATCTTAGTTCCCTGACCAAGGACTGAACCTATGCCCTCAGCAGTGAAAGTGCCATGTCCTAACCACTGGTGTGTATGTGTGTGTGTGTGTTCAGTCACTCAGTTGTGTCCAACTCTTCGTAACTCCATGGACCGTAGCCCACCAGGCTCTTCTGTCCATGGGATTTTCCAGGCAAGAATATTGAATTGCCATTCTCTTCTCCAGAGGATCTTCCCGACCCAGGAATCAAACCTGGGTCTCCCTCATTGCAGACAGATTCTTTACTGTCTGAGCCACCAGAGAAGCTCTACCTTCCCAAAGGGGCCCTCCTATTGGCAAGATTTCTTCACATGTTTAGCAGTTTGTTGCCTGAGCCTCTCTGCCTCCCCTCTTGTCTGTTTTGCTAGGTCTTGTTTCCTGAGTACCTACGAAGATGCCTGGCACATCACTGGCACACAGTAAGTACTTATTAAACAAAGGAATAAATGTATAATGAGCATTTAGTAAACTGAACAATACCTAAGAGTGTGTAGTTAACATACAATAAATGAATTCGGACCCACTCCATCTTAAAGCAGCCGGGACCCTTCCGTTCTCCATCCAAAATGAAGCAACTACTCATGGAAAAGAAAAAACAACCTCCTCTTTCTGGGCAGCATTTTAACCAGGCTGGGGTGTGGGCAGAGCACTTGAGTTGTGTGCCTTTAATCTGAAACTCCTGAGGCTTTCCAATTTTCCTGAAGTTGTTCAGAAACCCTTTGCCCTTTGGTGGAAGCTAAGAGAAAAAGGAAATATGGTTTGGAATCTCAGTCCTGAGTTCCCAGAGATTCCTATGCAGTTTAGATTTGTGGGTTGCCTACTCTAATTTGTGGAGAAGGCAATGGCAACCCACTCCAGTACTCTTGCCTGGCAAATCCCATGGACGGAGGAGCATGGTAGGCTGCAGTCCACGGGGTCGCTAGGAGACGGACACGACTGAGCGACTTCACTTTCATGCATTGGAGAAGAAAATGGCAGCCCACTCCAGTGTTCTTGCCAGGAGAATCCCAGGGACGGAGGAGCCTGCTGGGCTGCCGTCTCTGGGGTCGCACAGAGTCGGACACGACTGAAGCGATTTAGCAGCAGCAGCAGCACTCTAATTTGTAATATAGCTTCATCATGCATTTACTATTATTATTGTATTAAGTATTAATGTATCTACATTATATCTTCTGTGTTTACCAACTGATTCATTCCTTTAAAATGTATTCTATTACTATGTCCAGCTTAGAGACAAAAATGAGAAGCTATAATTGTAGTTTCAGATGTGCAGGGATCTGTGTGAATATAAGGAAGATACATAAAGAGAGGGAAGAAAAGGCACAGGGAAAAACAGAGAGATTTGAAGGTGAGAGTTAGCAGTCAGTGATGCCTTTCTTCCTTCAAACATGAGTTTCAGGAGGAAGGGTAGGGAGGATGGCCAGAAGCCAGTGGGTACCACCCGGCAAGGCATCCACATGCTTGCAGTCTTGGAGGAAATGAGGTGAGGAAACAGGCAGTTTGTATGGATTTATTTGTTGCTCAAGGTTCCTTAAAGAAGCAATAGAGTTACGTGAAAACTTTCAGCAATGTTATTTTATCTGAAAGTTGTCTAATGTTCTTCAAAGCCTCAGAAGCCGCCTTACAGTTATGCTTCCAAAATGTGGCATTAAGTGGGATAAGAAAAGAAATCATAGAAGAAATATTTTGCTTTCTTCCCATTAATTTCTTTCAGCAAACCTTTAACAGGCGCCCACTATGTACCAGGAAGTGCTCGGTGCTAGGGAACGAAATGCACCTGGAGCCCTCACATGGGCAGGGGTAGAGGTGTATGTGGTGAGGGCAATAATTCTCTATTCCCCTGATAGCTACTCTCACTCTTTATTTATTTAGTTATTTTTAATTTTATTGTTTTTTTTTTTTTGCCTGTACCCTGTGGCATGCGAGATCTTAGTTCTCCTACCAGGGATCGAACTTTCCACCCCCAGGACTGGAAAGGCGGAGTCTCAACCCCTGGGCTGCCAGGGAAGTCCCTACTCTCTTTAGTAGCACATGGTTTAAAGAGAAGATAACTTGAGGTCGAAGTTCTATTTGATGTTAAGATCAAAGTTAGCTGAGCCAGAAATATTCCTTGAGGGACTTCCCTGGCGGTCCAGGGGTTAGGATTCGCTTTCACTGCCGAGGCTACATCTGGGTTTCGTCTCTGGTGGGGAAGCTGAGATCCCACAGCTGCTGGCCAAAAAGAAAAAGGGGGAAAAAACAGAGATATTCACTGAATGATGTCAGGGTGCTCTCTGCTAGCTCCATATGTTCCTGTGATCGGGCAAATTGGATGAGGTTGGCAGAGAAGCTGCTCAGTAACAGAACTACCAAACCAGCCCCTTTGCTTCCTGCACTAACTTGGCTCGAGGGGGTCTCCCACACAGAGGGCCTGGCATCTTTGATCAATGAAAGAGAAAAGAGGCACAGTTATTACTGAAAAAACCTGTCATTGCTATGGAAACGGTTTCCCCCATTGCTGATGGTGGCAGTGTCCTCCTACCACATTCAAAGGACACTCTGCTACTTCTAATCAGAGCATCAAGACAATTCTACTTGACAGTGGTTTTCCTTCGTGCAGTTTTTTCAAGAAAACTGCCATGATTTGGCCCCTGCTTTCCTGAAACAACAGTGCTCCCTAGCCCAGAGGAAGGGGAGGGAGGCCGAGAGGAGGAGCAGCTGCAGGGCCCCAGGGGCAGGGCGAGGTGGGGGGCGGGGTGGGGAGGGAGCATGGCCTTGGCATTCCAAGAGTGTTCCCCAGGGAAGAGAAACTCCAGGGTGTAGCCAGATAAAGAAATAAACATTTTTTTTAAAGCCAACCCTCCTCCAAGGAGACACCTGGAAGATCTGTGGGGCAGATGTGTCCTCAGACTTTTAAAGTCTCTAAGCCCTGCCTGAGAAGATTGTGTTTTAATATTAACCACCTCCCCCTCCCCCCCCACACACATACTACCCACACCATACAAACACACGTACACAGATTCTGTGCGTGCTGAAATTAAATCTTTTCAGACTTTCTAATTATAAAATTCTGCCTATCCAGAATTCATCAAAGCAAATCTTTCTTTTTCCTTCCTCTTTTTTTTTTTGTTGTCCTGTATCCCTGCTTTGCCTAGGACATCATCTAAGTTCTGCCTGCCCGTAGGGGAATTCCACCCTGTCCAGGTCACGCCTCCAGATGGAAACCCTGAGACAGCTGCAGACCTTGGCTGCATGAAACCCAGCTGCTCTTATCAACTTGTTGATTGCATTGACAGAAAGTGGATTTCAGAGCAAAGTCCTAGTCTGCTCAGAAATACCCGTAACACCCCAACAATCTGCTGATCGCAGGACTTCTGACATGTACCGGTGACGTATTTAAAACCAGCAGTAAAATACCAGAGAAAGTGCACAGAGCGGACCTTGAGTTACTGCGGAAAGGGAAATTGGCCAGTTTTTCACACGTGTGCTGCCATTTGGGGTTTATTTTCTAAATTATACGCTGACCTCATCTATACATCATTCTCTAATTCACGCACCTGCCAAGCTCCTCTGTAACAGCTCTGTCACCGCTCCCTACAGGGAGTTTAGCTGCTCCCCTTCTCCACTCCTGGACTACAAACAATAGATACAACAAACAGCTGGCCACTCCGAGGGAGCGTGGTGTGGACCCAGGGTCACATCCACAGACTCTCATTGCTATTGGCTGGAGGTTTGCGTCCCGCTCAGATTCATATGTTGAAACGTAATCCCCAGTGGGATGGTAGTACAAGTGGGGACCTCTGGGGTAATTAAGTCATTTGACCAGAGCCCGAATGGAAGAGACCAATGCCCTTATACAAGAGATCCCAGAGTGCTCCCTCACCCCTTCCACCGTGTGAGCACATAGAGAGATCCGGTCTCGGAACCAGGAAGCCTCACCACGCACCGAACCTGTGGGCGCCTGAGTCTTGGACTTCAGCCTCCAGAACCGTGAGAAACAAATCCCTGCTGCCTCTAAGCCACCCTGTCTATGAGAGTTTGTGACGGCAGCCCAGTCGGGCTAACAAGCTCATGTGACCCCGAAACATGCTCTCTTACCGTCAACCTACGAGAACTCATAACACCCTAAAGTTTCCCTCCCAGGCCCCCAAGTGTAAATACAGGGCCTCATTCTCTGGGTATCCGTCTGCCCTCTGCCCTCCCTGTCTCGATCCAAGTTCCAGAGAAAGGGCCCGAGTCTGCCTGGTTTCTATTGTGTCCACACTGCCTGGGAGGCTCTCAGTGTTTCTGGAACAAATATACAAACACAATCAGCTTACCAGCCACAGGGCACCCAGCACATCCTCCATACACAAGCTCTCAATTCAACTTGGCCCCAGCCTGGCAATGAGCCAGGCTGGCAGTGGGAGGTTGAGGCTCTGAAAATAAAGAGATTTCCCCAGGGTCTCGCAGTCCAGAAGCAGGGAGAGACGGGGCTTGAATCCACTTCTCTGGATTCTGAATTCTTTTTCCAGCACTCAGTGGCCTCCCGCAAACACACTCATACACACACACACATACACACTTAGGGGTGAACAAATCTGCTATTTCATGCTGACATGGATAACCATGTTCATACACGTGCCTGCTGTGACTTGTACGGCTGGAGTCACACACTCACGTGTGCCCAGGTATTAACATTTCTGTCCCAGAGGCAAAGATTGTAGACACAGGGTAGGACTCACAGACTCTTGGCCGGAAGCCAGTCGGTGAGTAGGAGAATCAAGGGCTGACCCTCAGCTCACGTTTCCTACTCATCAGCACAAGTGAGCCCATGGACACTCCGAACACCAAAGGTCAGTGCCTGTTTGAGGTCAAAGTCTTCCATTTGGGCTCTCAAGATAACTGGTCCACACCCACAGCCCACACCCTCTGGTAGGACAACTCCAACAACCACTGGAGGACTGGAGTGGGGGACAAGGTGGTCATCTCTTCCCTCAACACTGGACCCATCCTGCTCTCACACCCGCCTCCCAAGTGTTAAGTGGGAACAATCCAGGTATTCCTTCTCCTTCATGGGGTCCCTAGGCGGTTCCTAGAATTGGAAGAGTCCTGAGAAGTGTAGGGCTCCTTCGTACACTCGCCTTCCCTGTTGGGACACTCCCTGCAATGGGAGCTCACCACCGTTCAAGGAAGACAGTTCCACCGTCAGCCAGCGGGAATTAAGGACAGGCCTCCCTAAACAGGGGGCTCCCCAGGCGGTGCTAGTGGTAAAGAACCCACCTGTCAATGCAGGAGACATAAGAGATGCAGGTTCGATTCCTGGGGCAGGAAGATCCCCTGGAGGAGGGCATGGCAACCCACTCCAGTATTCTTGCCTGGAGAATCCCATGGACCAAGGAGCCTGGTGGGCTACACAGTCCATAGAGTCACAAAAAGCTGGGCACAACTGAAGGGACTTAGCACACACACACTCCTCAGAGCTGACCTGGCTAGCGGCAGGCCCTCACGCCCTGAGGAGAGGCTACCTCACCCCGAGTCCCTCCAGCCAGCCCATCACCCGACGGCCCAGGTCTCTAGATGTGTCCTCATATCTCGTTGCTTCTGGACCCCTCTCCTGCCTGGATATCTGTCCCTGAGAACTCTCCAGCTCGTCCTTGGCCACCTTAAAATGTGAGGCTGGGCAGGGACGAAGGGCTGCAGCCATGGCCTGACCACAGCAGAGCCCAGTGGGGTTTTGCCTGAAGCTTCGGATCAAAGAGGCATCTGAGCCTGGGGCTGGAAAGCTGGGGTCAGCTCTGCCAGAGCCAACCTGCAGCTCAGTGTCAAGAGCTAGACTTGGACCATCTGCCCAATCTGATTGTCACCATCAAACACACATCACCTGGTACCTATTTTCCAAAAGGTTGGGATTTGCATCTTTTGAGGATCTTTTGAAATCCCAAACAATGAACTCCCTAACTGTGGACCTTCAGACTCCGAGACACAGAGGTGGGACAGATTGTGGGGGCAGTAGGGTCATCAACACAGAGCAGGAGAACTCCAAAAACGACCACAGCACCCCTCCATCCAGCACTAGAGTTTGTGCAGGTACCCCCATCCCATCTTCACCCCATCTTGTGCTCTATCCACGACCACAGACCACAGGCCACGCAATGTTATAATTGCCCCTAAAATCCCTGTTGGAGCAGCAGGCCACCAGAACTCTTTTCATAAGATCTCCCTGTCCTTGGACTAGCTTCCAAGAAATGTAAAGTGATAAAACCTTCATCCGACCATCGGTAATAACACCTCTGTTTCTGCAAACTTTCTCTTTACTACATACCTTCACGCCAAGCTGTCACTTGACCTCCACAACATCCAAAAGGGAAATGAGCAGGAGAGGTATGTAATGCTGCCCCCGTTCTACAGATGCAGAAACTGAGGCCCAGGGAAGTGAAGTTCCCTGCTCAGGACTGCTAAGCAAGTAAGCAGCAGGGCTGGGACTTGAGTTCAGAGCTTCTAAATCCAGGTGAGTCCCCAGCTCCTTGCATGACACCTGGCTGAAATCATGTCATTGAACTTTGTACTTTTCTGGAGATGAAGAGACCAGGAAGCTAGAAGCAGTGTTGGGACTGGACTCGGGGTTTACCCTCCTTTCAGGACCCCAAGATACCCACCTACTACTCCAGTCGTCTAAGGAGAGTATCATTCAGTCAGCTTCAGAGCATGGAAGTCGCTTCTGTCGCAGGACACTTGTCATCGGAAGCTCCCAATCAAGGGGCTCCGCGTCAGGTACTGCCCACAACGTCTGGGCACCATTCCCTGTCTGCTGGAAGGTGTATCCAATGAGGGGTAGTAGTTCCAGCTCTCCCAGGGAGATGAAGCTGCCGGTTTCCAGGCTGTCTCAGAAGATGCTTTGGTCAGAACCTTATATATCATGCTGCCCAGGGGGTGAGCTCATGGACAGCCAATCCGGGCCCCCGCCCCCGCCACCTGCCCATCCTATCCCAAGGGCTGCTTCCTGCTCCCCCAGAGATAGCAGGCTTACTGCAGCTACTCCGGAAAAAACAGTTTCGCTTGACAACTTCCTTATTACACCCAGGATGAAACCAATGCTCAGAAAAACAAACTTAGACCTGGCTGGAGGAAGCCCAGTGCATAGAATGGAAAACAAGAAGTTCTTATGGGAAATACAAGTGGGGAGATGGGAGGAGGTAGATTCAGCATCTGCACACCCTCCTCTGTTCTCTCCAGAGAACACTGAGGAGGGGATGATAAAGAAAGAAAGGTCACTGAATGTAACATAAAATCCCTGACCTGGAGACAAAACATGGAAGGAGGAGTTGATGAGGAACCTGCTTTCCAAATCCTGCTACCCCTGGTAGGGTCGCCGTGAGTCTTGACAGAACATTCTAAGAAGTCTTAATTAATAGTTTCATTTTCTGTGGTGCCTGAATGTTTTAATTTTTAAATATTTTATTTTATTTTTAAATTATTTTATGCCTTGGCCATGCCCTGTGGCTTGTGGGATCTTAGTTCCCCGACCAGGGATTGAACCCAGGCCTCCACAGTGAAAGCAACAAGTCCTCACCACTGGACTCCCAGGGAATTCCCATGCTTGAATTTTTTTTAAAAAAGAACTTATACATGCTTGTAATCAGGAAAAACTAGTTTTATTCAAACGAAAGTAAAATGTGTCAGAAATCCTGTTTTGGTTAATTGACATGGGGAAGTGTTGCAAAGTAAATACTGAACCCACTGAGCTTTGGAATCACCCAGACCTGGAACCATCTGCAAGCTGTGTGACCTCTGGCAGGGGACACTACGTCTCTGAATTTATTTCTCACTCAGAACTGAATGACCACCTTCGAGGATGATTGCAGAGCCAAATGTGATACTTCTCATAAAGAAAAAAGAAAATATATTGAGCTGCAGTCCATGGGGTCTCAACGAGTTGGACATGACTGGGTGATTGAACAACAACAGGTACTTTTCTAAGTCCTTTCTGTGTATTGAGTACCTAGTCCCTGGTAAGTACTTAACAAAGAGTCAATATTTTATTAGTGGAGCAGAGTTAATGCTTTATCCACTCCATCAGCAAAGAGGTTTTAGATCCAACTTTGCCTGGCTACTGGCTCAACACTGAATTTAGAGAATTTATTAGTCCAAGAACCAGCCCAGATTTCAAACAAGGGTTAAATTTATATCCCACATTTTTATTTAACAAAGCTTTTTGTTAACCATGTTCTTCAGGTCCTGGGTGCATCATACATACTCTTCTTTATTCTCAAGACAGTGCCCTCTCCTGGCCCTCTTGCAGGCTTCCCTGGTGGCTCAGTTGGTAAAGAATCTGTCTGCAATGCAGGAGACCTGGGTTTGATTCCTGGGTCGGGAAGATTCCCCTTGGAGAAGGGCATGGCAACCCACTCCTGTATTCTTGCCTGGAGAATCCCATGGACAGAGGAGCCTGGTGGGCTACAGTCTATGGAGTGTACATGTAGCTGGGAAGAGAGACAAACAAGAAAAAAAATATATATATAAAAGCAGGTGGAAGAGAATGGGGAGAATGGGGAGTTAGTGTTTCATGGGTACAAAGTATCAGTTTGGGAAGATGAAAAAGTTCTAGAGGTTGGTGGTGCAGATGGTTGTACAACAATGTGAATGTATTTAATGCCACTGGGCTACAGACTTAAAAATAGTTACTGTGGTCAGTTTTATGTTCTGTATATTTTATCACAATTTTTGTTTTTTAAGGCAGATGGAGGCATGGGGCAGAGAGCCATGTGGGGTATGGTGCATGTACCTGCCCTTTGTTGGTTGTTTTTAGTCACTAAGTCGTGTCCGACTCTTTGAGGCCCTGTGGACTGTGCCTGCCAGGCTCCTCTATCTATGCGATTTCCCAGTCAAGAATACTGAAGTGGGTTGCCATGTCCTTCTTCAGGGGATCTTCCCAACCCAGAGATGGAATCCACGTCTCCTGAATTGGCAGGTGGATTTTTTTTACTGCTGACCCACCAGGAAAGCTCAAAAGGCTGCAAGAGTCAACAAATAATTACAATGATTTTTGGTTTAACAAGTACATACAAACTATGCTGCCAAATTTTTTGAAAAAAGAAAAAATTCACATTTCTTTAGCAGATGAAGAATCTGATTCCAAAATTAATGATTTCTAAATAAGGTGAGAAAAACAAAATATATCCTTCCATCAAGCAAATTAGTATGTTTTGAGAAAGATAATCTTCTAAAATTTCAGCAAAATCAAGTAACAATAAATGTAAGTTTCAACTGATCTAACTGCTAGCCAAAGTCAGCATTTTAACAGTGACTGTACATATGATGCTGACAGAATAAATCTTCCTCTCATTTACAAACTGAAAAGAAAGCCAATAATTTTAAACACCTATATTAGAACTAGGTGTACACTTGGTCTCATAAGAAGGACATTTAAATGACTACAGCACTTTAAAAAGTACATCCATTTCTTCTCCCATCTGACCAGGATTTTCAGAGCATTGTTTATTCGTTAAAAATTCGTGTTTAACAAGTTAGAGTTTTGGTACCTGTGTGTGCCTGCTCAGTCGTGTCCTACTCTTTGCGACCCCATGGACTGCAGCCCACCAGGCTCCCCTGTCTGTGGAATTTTCCAGGCAAGGATACTGGAGTGGGTTGCTATTTCAGTATACAATTTTGTAAAATGTGCCACATCATTAGACTATTTTTACATTAATTGGACCCTAAATAAAGAACATCAATAATTAACCAGATTAATACACCTGATTACCAACTTAATCTTAACTGTGGACTCTGTTACACATGTTTGCAATATGATGAAACCTGCTAATAATTTCCTAAAGCAGACTTAGGTAAATATAGATAATTGCATAGCTATTTATTAAAATAAAGGATATTGCTCAAGCATCATAACCCAAAATAGTATGAACATGTTTTATGTGAACTGTTCACTGTATTTTTCAGGATTAAAGAGAAAGCAATAAGGAGAAAATGAGAAAAGCAATATCATTGAGCATTTCAAACTACCCTAAATTAAGGGTTCCTAACCCCAGACCTTTGTACCTGGGGCAGGTAAAATTATCTTTGTTGTCATGAAATTTAGCTTGTCCTTCAATTATTATTGTAGGCAACAAACCACATTTAACCACACTTCTGTGATTTAATCACTAACAGAAATCATGTATTTTCATGTTGCTTTATGACTGTTAGGCTCTTAGTATCTTGCTTATGTTCATTATGATGGCTTGTAAACTGCCTCTATCTCATGCATCATATGATAAAGAAGTAAATATATCATTCAACTTGTTAAATATTGTGTCTTCCCTGGTGGCTCAGGCAGTAAAGAATCTGTCTGTAATGCAGGAGACCCTGGTTGGGAAGATCCCCTGGAGAAAGGAATGGCTACCCACTCCAGTATTCTTGCCTAGAGAGTTCCATGGACTGATGAGCCTGGTGGACTACAGTCCGTGGGGTTGCAAAGTGTCGGATATGACTAACAACTATATTGTTGTAGCTATTTTTATACAATTGGCTTCCTTTGTAATCCTACTTATACTATACATTTTGAAACAGTATTCTGAGAATTCGGCCTGAGATCCCAACTAACTGCTAAGAGGTTCATGACACTAAAAAAGGAATCCTTGCTCTAAACACATCTTAGGTTAAGTTTATGGCAACAGTGACTAGACAAGTAGCTTAACTATCCAAAACCAAAGTATCCCTAAGTACAGTTAGTTTGTAATGAACTAAATGAAAAATACCTTTTCCGTACTTTCAGGCTATCTATATTATACATCTAAATATAAGCTGATATTAACAGTCTTATGAAACCAACTCATTACACCAAATGAAATGAAATAGGACACAAGAAGGAATTATTCATTTTGTCAATTTCCAAACCAGATCCCCTCATAAAATCACAAAGCTTACCCTAACAGTTATAGAAAATAACTCAAAACTTAAAAAAAAAAAAGTCCTTTGATGCCCATTTAAGAAAGCCGTGATAAAAGAGCAAAATGTACAGAAAAACACGTGCTGCGTTTAGGCCTTTGGCTCAGTTCTCACGGTCACTAATATTGTCCTCTACTCAGTCCTGGCTCTCAAGGCCGCTGGGACCTGGACTCAGTAACCGAACGTTTCTATCTCCTTTTTCCTTTCTGTGTGTATCTTCTGCTCATATCAACCTATGAGCACACCAGGGTCATTTCCGTCTCCATACCTCTGTTCTCTTAAATGTAGCAATATACGTTCCACTTGTCATTCAAGTTAGGGCTATGCAAACTTGGTCCTCACTGAGCCCTCCCCTGGTCTGATAGGATCCTTGACCAACAACCGATTTAGCACTTAGTGCGTCAACTGTTTCACAACTCTTTCATGCACTGTCTTACTATGAACATTAACTCTGTTCGTGCATGCAAGCGTGTTCAGTTGCTTCAGTCGTGTCCGACTCTTTTCAGCCCTATGGACTGTAACCCGCCAGATTCCTCTGTCCGTGGGATTTTCCAGGCAAGAATACTGGAGCGGGTTGCCATGCCCTCCTCCAGGGGATCTTCCCTACCCAGGGATCCAAGCTGCATCTCCTGTGTCTCCTGCATTGCAGCTGAATTTTTTTACCACTGAGCCACCAGAGAAGCCCCTAGCTCTCTGTTCACTATGGACAAAACCTATGTTCCTGGAAGGACATAACAGTCAACAGTTAACTGACTAATATGGGCAAAAGAATGTCTAAAACTGCTACTAAACTAACACTCTGCACAAAAACACTAAACCATGACAGTTAAGTCATCACTTCTTAAAAAAGCCTTGTTAATACCTATAAGGCAACACAGCAGAATTGCTAAGAGTCGCACTATCTGTGCAACCTCACAAGTCACTTTTTTTCAACCTCGACTACCAGCTCGGGTGACTATTTCTGCATTATCTATTGAACATGTATATGTTAATATCTAATTTTAAACCTTTAATCCACTAGGTTCTCCACTGGAATTTTCATTCTTTTCCTGGTATAAACAAGTCTTACAAAGCACAGCTCAAGATCCACCTCTTCCATAAGTCCTTCCTTCCCCAGCTAAGAGTACGCTCTCCCTAGGACCTGGACATAAAGGGTCTCATCAATTGTTACCGAGTATTTCCTTGCACCATTTAAATGACCAGATGAGCCATGATAACTAAACTGAGAGCTGAACCTACCCTGTGTGTGTGCTATGTTGCTTCAGTCATGTACAACTCTGTGTGACCCTATGGATGGTAGCCTGCCAGGCTCCTCTGTCCATGGGATTCTCCAGGCAAGAATATTGGAGTGGGTTGCCATACCCTCCTCCAGGGGATCTTCCCGACCCAGGGATGGAACCTGCGCCTCTTATGACTCCTGCATTGGTAGGCGTGTTCTTTACCACTAGTTCCACCTGGGAAGCCAAACCTACCCTATGACCCAGGAATTCCATCCACAGGGAAGTGCAATTCCATGTTCCCGCAGGAGGGAGAACCATCCTGGGGCCAAACTGGGCCTCTGGCACGTTCTCTATTCAGGAATAGGGGCACCCTGACCCTGTCCTCAGAGACCAAGCCTGGGAAGGGGGCCTGTGTAGATTCTGAGGGTGCCCGTGGCCAGGGTGGCTGCGTGACATCTGAGGCTCAGTTCCAAAAGCAAACAAAAGGCCCCTTGGGCACCAAAAATTTCAAGACAAAGATGGCAGAGCATGAAGCCAATTGCAGGCCCTTCTGAGTGTGGGACCTCTGCAACTGTACAGGTTGCATGGCTGAGAAGGGGCCACTGGTGGGGACAGTTCCCAACCAAGTACTATGAGGAAAGATGACAGAGGGAGAGAGAGGGGGAGGTTGAGAGAGAACTTCTTTAGAAGTTTTTAAGTATAACACACAGGAAAGTGCATGAATCCTGACTACACAGCTTGGTGAATTTTCAGGCCGTAAATGTGTGTAAGCAGCCCCTAGATGAAGCAGAACATCACCTGCACCCCAGAAGCCCCCCCTCCTGCTTCTCATGGGTACCACTATCCTGTGTCACATGGCATGTTTTCTATTACATCTCGCTTTTTTCACTCTATTCCGTGTTTCTGTTTCTGAGGTGCAGCCATGCTGCTGTGTGTGGCTACAGCCGTAAACTCTCCAACTGGTGACACCAAGTCAGAGAGGACGTGGGCCAGTCAGATGTCGTGCTGGTGGGAGTGGACAGTGATACAGCTACTTTGGAGAACTGAGTACTGCTGCTGCTAAGTCGCTTCAGTCGTGTCCGACTCTGTGCGACCCCATGGACGGCAGCCCACCAGGCTCCCCCGTCCCTGGGATTCTCCAGGCAAGAACACTGGAGTGGGTCCAATGAGTACTAATATCTAGTAAAGTTGACCCAGCACCTCCACTGTTTTTGTCTTTTTAAATATTTTTCTTTCTTTCTTTGGCTGCACCAGCTCTTAGTGGCAGCTTGTGAACTCTTAGTTGTGGTACCTGGGATCTAGGTCCCTGACCTTTGGGATGGAATGTGCTTTGGGAGCGCAGAGTCTGGGACTCTGGGATGTCCACTCTTAGATACATACATGACAGAAATGCACGTGCTACCCCAAAACAATGTTTGTAAAACTGCCTTACATCAGCACTATTTGTTATAGCCAAAGACTCAAAAACTTGAAACTACTCAAATGCCCCAGAACAATGAGATGAGTAAATAAATAAATGGCAATATATTCACAAAATGGATATTTTTGCCCCCTGAGAGTCTGAATATTTGTTTATTTAGAAAGTCTATTTACCCTCTTGTGTGGCCTGGGTTTGCAACACGGAGACACAGAAGATAAACTTCGTCTTGAGTGAAAATGCAGGTATTACATGCTAAGAGAGATGGATAGGACTGAGGGCCCCAGTCTCAGGAGCTATCGGGAGAGCAGCTCTAAGCAACATATTTAAGAGAAGAATAATTTTCACAAGAGACACTCACACCTGTCTATGTTTGGAAACTCAGTTCCCACAAATCTGCCCCCAACCTGGCAAGAGAATTTGCGTTATGGAAATACTGTGTGTGTGCCTTTGGTGATTCCCAAGAGCAAAGAGCAAGTCCGAGAATGCACCCTCCTTCCCAGAGCCACACCCTCTGCCTGGAATCAACCAGGGCAAAGTCTAGCCCCCACTCTGTGTTTGGGCTCCAAGTTTCCTGGAGGGATGTCTTCTTTCTCCTCAATGAGAGGTCCCTGAGAGACTGTGACCTCACTCTTTCTCAAGCCAGGTAAGGACCAAGGACCAAAGTCCTGCAGTCAGAAGGTCTAAATCTTTTGGGGGATTTCCTGGCAGTCCAGTGATTAGGACTTGGCTGCCTGTTGTGGCAGCCTGGCCTGGGTTCGATCCATGATCAGGGGACTAAGATCCTGCAAGCTGCTCAGCATGACAAAAAAATTAAAAAAAAAAAAATATAAATATATATATATTCTTTTGGTTCCTGTGCAAAATGACTGAATTTAGGTCTTGCACCTGAAGTGCTCAATGAATCTCAATCTCCATTTACACTTCCCTGTCTCAGTTACTTTTTCTCTCCCTTCAGTGGCTCCCAGAATCTCCCCTCCCTCAGCTGTTTCTAGGTCTCCACAGCAAGTAGCTGACTCAGGTGGTCATGATGATGACCTGGCTTTGACCTTTGCACTACAGCCCAGCTTCTCAGCCCCAGAGGGCATATTGAGAATAGTAAGAACAACAGCCATTTGTGAAATGTTCACCATCTGTCAGGCCCTGTAATAAGAGCTTTTACATGGATTATTTATTTTTACTCCATAATAACGTTTATAAAGTATATAGTGTTATTTTGCAGATATGCAAAGTGAATGCTCAAAATGATAAAACGCTTAAGGGACACTGCTAAATGGCAGATTAAAATCAGTCTGTCTCCAAACATGCCATTAACCATGGCACTCCATTGTTCTTCTGAACCTCAATTTTCACAGCTGTACAATGGGAATTTAAACAAAAAAATTAATCAGCCACTCTAAGAAAGAAATGGAAAATTTTATTCAAACCAAACTGAGGATTATAACCCGGGAACAGCTTCTTGCAAAACTCTGGGGACTGTTCCACCCATTAGAGGTCAAAGCACAGTTATATACGTTTTTGAGACAGAAAAGGGAAAGTGTTAGTTGCTCAATCATGTCTGACTCTTTTGTGACCCCACAGCCCACCAGTCAGGAGCCCACCAGCTCCTCTGTCCATGGAATTCTCCAGTCAAGAATGCTGGAGTGGGTAGTTATTCCCTTCTCCAGGATATCTTCCTGACCCAGGGATCGAACCCAGGTCTCCTGCATTATAAGCAGATTCTTTACCATCTGAGCCAACACAGGTGTCCATTAATAACGTACTATTGATGGGTGACACAAAACAAGTGGTAGGTCATGGGTCAGGGTGGCCCCTTATAAGATCAAAAAGGAAGGTTATCTTTTAAGGAGTTGTCTTGGTGTTAGGAGAATGTTGCTCTTTATGGTTGAGCAGGTGAAAGCATGTAACTCAGATTGGGACTTGAACCTATGGTCTTTTAACTGAGATCACACACTTGGTGTCAGGACTTAATGAAACTCGGGTTCTCAATGTCTCATGGCAGAAAGAATTCAGTGAGACAGCTGCTGCTAAGTCGCTTCAGTCATGTCCAACTCTGTGCGACCCCATAGACGGCAGCTCACCAGGCTCCCCCGTCCCTGGGATTCTCCAGGCAAGAACACTGGAGTGGGTTGACATTTCCTTCTCCAGTGCATGAAAGTGAAAAGTGAAAGTGAGGTCGCTCTGTCGTGTCTGACTCTTAGCAACCCCATGGACTGCAGCCTACCAGGCTCCTCCATCCATGGGATTTTCCAGGCAAGAGTACTGGAGTGGGGTGCCATTGCCTTCTGCATCAGTGAGACAGAGTGATAGGTAAAAGTGGATTTATTTAGACAGAAACACACTCCACAGAGTGTGGACCATCCCAGAAGGGGGGAGTGGCACCAGAGTATGGGGTTGTCAGTTTTTATAGGGGTGGGTCATTTAACAGGCTAATGAGTGGGAGGAGTATTCCAACTATATGGGGGAAGGGGTGAGACTTTCCAGAAGTTGGGCCACTGCCCACTTTTTGACCTTTATGGTCGTCCTTGGCACTGTCGTGGTGCCTGTGGGCGTGCTACTTAGCTTGCTGATGTGTTACAGTGAGAGTATACTGAGGCTCAAGACCCATTGGAAGTCAACTTGTGCACCGTCTTGCGCCTACTTGGTTCTGATCAGTTTATGTTGTGTTTTCTGGCTATGTCATTCTTTTAAAGGTTGTGCCCTGCCCCTGCCCTCCTGTTTCACAGGTATTTCTGCCAATGGGGAGGCTTGGTTGATGCACGATGCACAGTAGAGGGGAGAGAGGTGGCCAAAGGGCAGAGAAAAGTATTTGTGTTTAAATTTTCCTTGACTTGCCTTAGAATATGAATATTTATTTCATCTGGAATAAGTGATACTGACCTTTCAGAATCACTGAGAAACTTTGAGGAGGCAATTCACGTGGGCACTTAGCCCAGGGCACACAGCAGGCACGTGGGCACAGGCAATGTTAGATCTAGAGAAGCCCACAGAGGAGCCTGGCGGGCAAAGAGTCAGACAGGACTGAAGCGACTTAGCACGCACAAGCCTATCATGCAAATGACAATGCAAACATCTCCTTGTTCCTCCAACAACATGATCTGATCCCTCTGGCCATGGACATGCTGTTCTCTTTGCCCATAATGTTCTTCTTGCCACCTGCCTTTATCCATCTTCACATGGCCAATTCCTTCTCACTTTGTAGGTCTCTGCTTGGATGGAACTAAAACACTTTAACCTCAGACTGGGACTTGACCCTATGTGCCGGGGCTTGAACCCAGCAAAAACCCAGTTTGAGACTCTAACCCAGATGGCTAGGACTCAAACCCAGCCAAAACCCACGGTCTTCCAACTGAGATCACACACCTATCTTTAGGACCTAATGAAACTTAGGTTCTTGATGTCTCATTGCAGAAAGAATTCAGTGAGAGACAAAGTGATAGGTAGGAAGTGGATTTATTTAGAGAGAAACACACTCTACGGAGTGTGGACCATCACATAGGGTGAGTGCAGCCTCAAAATGTGGTGTGGTTAGATTTTATGGGCTGGGTAATTTCATAGGCTAATGAGTGGGAGGATTACTCCAACTATTTTGGGGAAGTGTTAGTCACTCAGTCATGTCTGGCTCTTTGTGACCCCATGGACTGTAGCCTGCCAACCCCTCTGTCCATGGAATTCTCCAGGCAAGAGTACTGCAGTGGGTTGCCTGCACCTCCCTCCCCACCCTATCCCTCTGGGTTGTCCCGTAGCGCTGGCTTTGGGTGTCTTGCTTCGTGCGTTGAACTTGCACTGGTCATCTATTGTATATATTGTAATATACATGTTTCAATGTTATTCTTTCAAAGCATCCCACCCCCGCCTTCTCACTCAGAGTCCAAAAGTCTGTTCTTTACATCTGTGTCTCTTTTGCTGCCCTGCATGTAGTATTGTCGTCATTGTCTTTTTAAATTCCATATATATTTGTTAATATCCGGTATTTGTGTTTCTCTTTCTGACTTACTTCACTCTGTATAATAGGCTCCAGTTTCATCCACCTCATTAGAACTGACTCTAATGCATTTCTTTTTATAGCTGAGTAACATTCCATTGCGTATATGTACCACAACTTCCTTATCCATTCATCTGCTGATGGACATCTAGGTTGCTTCCATGTCCTAGCTATTGTAAATGGTGCTGCAATGAACATTGGGGTACATGTGTCTCTTTCAATTCTGGTCTCCTCAGGATGTATGCCCAGTAGTGGGATTGCTGGGTCATCAGATCAGATCAGTCGCTCAGTCGTTTCCGACTCTTTGCGACCCCATGAATCACAGCACACCAGGCCTCCCTGTCCATCACCAACTCCCAGAGTTCACTCAGACTCACGTCCATCGAGTCAGTGATGCCATCCAGCCATCTCATCCTCTGTCGTCCCCTTCTCCTCTTGCCCCCAATCCCTCCCAGCATCAGAGTCAACTCTTCACATGAGGTGGCCAAAGTACTGGAGTTTCAGCTTTAGCATCATTCCTTTCAAAGAAATCCCAGGGCTGATCTCCTTCAGAATGCACTGGTTGGATCTCCTTGCAGTCCAAGGGACTTTCAAGAGTCTTCTCCAACACCACAGTTCAAAACCATCAATTCTTTGGTGCTTAGCCTTCTTCACAGTCCAACTCACACATCCATACATGACCACAGGAAAAACCATAGCCTTGGCTAGATGAACCTTTGTTGGCAAAGTAATGTCTCTGCTTTTGAATATGCTATCTAGGTTGGTCATAACTTTCCTTCCAAGGAGTAAGTGTCTTTCAATTTCATGGCCGCAGTCCCCATCTGCAGTGATTTTGGAGCCCAAAAAAATAAAGTCTGACACTGTTTCCCCATCTATTTGCCATGAAGTGATGGGACCAGATGCCATGATCTTCGTTTTCTGAACGTTGAGCTTTAAGCCAACTTTTTCACTCTCCACTTTCACTTTCATCAAGAGGCATTTTAGTTCCTCTTCACTTTCTGCCATAAGGGTGGTGTCATCTGCATATCTGAGGTTATTGATATTTCTCCCGGCAGTTCTATTCCCAGTTTTTCAAGGAATCTCCACATTGTTCTCCATAGTGGCTGTACCAGTTTGCATTCCCACCAACAGTGTAAGAGGGCTCCCTTTTTTCCACAACCTCTCCAGCATTTATTGTTCGTAGACATTTTGATGACAGCCACTCTAACTGGCGTGAGATGATACCTCACTGTGGTTTTGATTTGCATTTCTCTAATAATGAGTGATGTTGAGCATCTTGTTAAATACTATTCTTAAAAATATTTTTTTCAACCATCTGAAAAATGTAACAACCACTCTCAAAGGTTCTCAGGCCATACAAAAACAGGTGACAAATGATAGTTTGCTGACCCTGGTAATACTGAGGGTCATATGCTTTGGGTTGTCCAAGCTACTCTCAGGGATGCAGCAGAATCACTTAGAGCAATGACGCACGCTGCTAAGTTGCTTCAGTCTTGTCCAACTCTTTGCAACCCTATAGGCTGTAGCCAGCCAGGCTCCTCTGTCCAGGAGGTTACCCAGGCAAGAATACTGGAGTGGGGAGTCATTTCTTCCTCCAGGGAATCTTCCCAACCCAGGGATCAAATCTGCGGCTCCTGTGGCTCTTTCATTGGCAGGTGGGTTTTTTTACCACTAGCGCCAGCTGGGAAGCCCAGAGCAATAATGGTGCAGGGAAAAGTGGGGCATAAGAGGATGATCCCAGAGAATTTGACTTTGGAGGCCAGTGGGATTTGATTACAGAACTTTCACAGGACTGCGGAAACAGACTCTTGGAGGGCACAAACAAAACCTTGTGTGCACCAGGAACCAGGAGAAAGGAGCAGTGTCCTCACAAGAGAGTGAGCCAGATTTGCCTGTGAGTGTCCAGGAGTCTCCAGCAGAGGTGTGGGTCGACAGTGGCCTGCTGTGGGGTCAGGGGCACTGAATACAACAGTGTGGGCAGGCATAAGTCCTTTTGAAGAAGGTTGCATTACCCCTACCACAGCTGGCCTCAGGCCTAACAACAGGGAGGGAACACAGCCTTGCCCATTAACAGAAAATTGGATTAAAGATTTATTGAACATGGGCCTGCCCATCAGAACAAGACCCAGATCCCCCCCAAAGTTAGTCTCTCCTATCAGGAAGCTTCCACAAGCCTCTTATCCTTATCCATCAGAGGGCAGAGAGAATAAAAACCACAGTCACAAAAAACGAACCAATCTGATCACATGGACCACAGCCTTGTCTAACTCAATGAAACTATGAGCCATGCCCTGTGGGGCCACCCAAGACAGACGGGTCATGGTGAGAGTTCTGACAAAACGTGGTCCACTGAAGAAGGGAACGGCAAACCACTTCAGTATTCTTGCCTCAAGAACCCCATGAACAGTATGAAAAGGCAAAAAGATAGGACACTGAAAGATGAACTCCCCAGGTTGGTAGGTGCCCAATATGCACCAGAAAAAAACTGGATAAATAGAAATAACTCCAGAAAGAATGAAGAAATGGAGCCAAAGTGAAAACAACGCCCAGTTGTGGATGTGACATGATGGAAGTAAAGTCCGATGCTGTAAAGAACAATATTGCATAGGAACCTGGAATGTCAGGTCCCTGAATCAAGGTAAATTGGAAGTGGTCAAACAGAAGATGGCAAGAGTGAACATCAACATTTTAGGAATTGGTGAACTAAAATGGACCGGAATGAGCGAATTTAATTCAGATGACCATTATATCTACTACTGTGGGCAAGAATCCCTTAGAAGAAATTGAGTAGCCCTCAAGGTCAACAAACGAGTCTAAAATGCAGTACTTGGGTGCAATCTCAAAAATGAAAGAATGATCTCTGTTCATTTCCAAGGGAAACCATTCAATATCACAGCAATCCAAGTTTATGCCCCAACCACTAATGCAAAAGAAGCTGAAGTTGAACAGTTCTATGATGACCTACAAGACCTTCTAGAACTAACCCCCAAAAGAGATGTCCTTTTCATCATAGGGGACTGGAATGCAAAAGTAGGAAGTCAAGGGATACCTGGTGTAACAGGCAAGTTTGGCCTTGGAGCACAAAATGAAGCAGAGCAAAGGCTAACAGAGTTTTGCCAAGAGAACACACTGATCATAGCAAACACCCTCTTCCAGCAACACAAGAGACGACTTTACACATGGACATCACCAGGTGGTCAACACCGAAATCAGATGGATTATATTCTTTGCAGCCTAAGATGGAGAAGCTCTATACAGTCATCAAAAACAAGACCAGGAACTGACTGTGGCTCAGATCATGAACCACAAATTGCAAAATTTAGACTCAAATTGAAAAAAGTAGGGAAAACCACTAGACCATTCAGGTATGACCTAAATCAATCCCTTACGATTATACAGTGGAAGTGACAAATAGATTTAAGGGATTAGATCTGATAGAGCGCCTGAAAAACTATGGACAGAAGTTTGAAATACTGTACAGGAGGTGGTGATCCAAACCATCCCCAAGAAAAAGAAATGCAAAAAGGCAGAATGGTTGTCTGAGGAGGCCTTACAAATAGCTGAGAAAAGAAGAGAAGCAAAAGGCAAAGTAGAAAGGGAAAGATATGTCCATCTGAATGCAGAGTTCCAAAGAATAGCAAGGAGAGATAAGAAAGCCTTCCTCAGGGATCAGCACAAAGAAATAGAGGAAAACAATAGAATTGGAAAGACTAGAGATTTCTGCAAGAAAATTAGAGATACCAAAGGAACATTTCATGCAAAAATGGGCACAATAAAGGACAGAAACGGTATGGACCTAACAAAAGCAGAATATATTAAGAAGAGGTAGCAAGAATACTCAGAAGAACTATACAGAAAAGGTCTTAATGACCCAGATAACCACGATGGTGTGATCACACACCTAGAGCCAGACATCTTGGAATGCAAAGTCAAGTGGGCCTTAGGAAGCATTGCTATGAACAAAGTTAGTGGAAGTGATGGAATTACAGTTGAGCTATTTCAAATCCTAAAAGATGATGCTGTGAAAGTGCCGCACTCAATATGCCAGCAAATTTGGAAAATTCAGCAGTGGCCACAGGACTGGAAAAGGTGAGTTTTCATTCCAATCCCAAAGAAAGGCAATGCCAAAGAATGTTCAAACTACCACACAATTGTACTCATCTCACACGCTACCAAAGTAATGCTCAAAATTCTCCAACTAAGCTTCAACAGTATGTGAACCATGAACTTCCAGATGTTCAAGCTGGTTTTAGAAAAGGCAGAGGAATCAGAGATCAAACTGCCAACAGCCATTGGATCATAGAAAAAGCAAGCTGCTGCTGCTGCTGCTAAGTCACTTCAGTCGTGTCTGACTCTGTGCGACCCCATAGACGGCAGCCCACCAGGCTTCCCCATCCCTGGGATTCTCTAGGCAAGAATACTGGAGTGGGGTGCCATTGCCTTCTCCAGAAAAAGCAAGAGAGTTCCAGAAAAACATCTACTTTTGCTTTATTGACTATGCCAAAGCTTTTGACTATGTGGATCACAACAAATTGTGGAAAATTCTGAAAGAGATGGGAATACCAGACCACCTTATCTGCCTCCTGAGAAATCTGTATGCAGGTCAAAAAGCAACAGTTAGAGCCAGACATGGAATGATAGACTGGTTCCAAATTGAGAAAGGAATACGTCAAGGCTGTATATTGTCACCCTGCTTATTTAACTTACATGCAGAGTACATCATGTGAAATGCCAGGCTGGGTGAAGCACAAGCTGGAATCAAGATTGCTGAGAAATATCAATAACCTCAGATAAGCATATGATACCACCCTAATGGCAGAAAGTGAAGAGGAACTAAAGAGCCTCTTGATGAAAGTGAAAGAGGAGAGTGAAAAAGTTGGCTTAAAGCTCAACATTCAGAAAACTTCCATACTCTGCAGGCAGATAGGGAATATACGGACTGGTACAGCCATTCTGGACAACAATCAGGCCGTGTTAGTGAAAACGGATGTCTACTTTCCAGGGACTAGCAATTCCACTCCTAGCCATTCTCACAAAGCTGTTTAAGGGCACATAAACAAGCTGTGAAGAGAAGAGAAGTGAAAAGCAAAGGAGAAAAGGAAAGATATACCCATTTGAACGCAGAGTTCCAAAGAATAGCAAGGAGAGATAAGAAAGCCTTCCTCAGCGATCAGTGCAAATAAATAGAGGAAAACAACAGAATGGGAAAGACTAGAGATTTCTGCAAGAAAATGAGAGATACTGAGGGAGCACTTCATGCAAAGATGGGCTCAATAAAGGACAGAAATGGTATGGACCTGACAGAAGCAGAAGATATTAAGAAGAGGTGGCAAGAATACACGGAAAAACTGTACAAAAAAGATCTTCATGACCCAGTTAATCACGATGGTGGGCTCACTCACCTAGAGCCAGACACCCTGGTATGCAAAGTCAAGTGGGCCTTAGGAAGCATCGCTAAAAACAAAGCTAGTGGAGGTGATGGAATCCCAGTTGAGCTATTTCAAATCCTGAAAGATGATGCTGTGAAAGTGCTGCACTCAATATGCCAGCAAATTTGGAAAACTCAGCAGTGGCCACAGGATTGGAAAAGGTCAGTTTTCATTCCAATCCCAAAGGAAGGCAATGCCAAAGAATGCTCAAACTACTACACAATTGTACTCATCTCACAGACTACCAAAGTAATGCTCAAAATTCTCCAAGCCAGGCTTCAGCAATACATGAACCGTGAACTTCCTGATGTTCAAGCTGGTTTTAGAAAAGGCAGAGGAACCAGAAATCAAATTGCCAACATCCACTGGATCGTCGAAAAAGCAAGAGAATTCCAGAAAAACATCTATTTCTGCTTTATTGACTATGCCAAAGCCTTTGACTGTGTGGATCACAATAAACTGTGGAAAATTCTGAAAGAGATGGGAATACCAGACCACCTGACCTGCCTCTTGAGAAACCTGTATGCGGGTCAGGAAGAAACAGTTAGAACTGGACATGGAACAAGAGACTGGTTCCAAATAGGAAAAGGAGTACATCAAGGCTGTATATTGTCACCCTGCTTATTTAACTTCTATGCAGAGTACATCATAAGAAATGCCAGGCTGGATGAAGCACAAGCTGGAATTAAGATTGCCAGGAGAAATATCAATAACCTCAGATATGCAGATGACACCACCCTTATGGCAGAAAGTGAAGAGGAACTAAAGAGCCTCTTGATGAAAGTGAAAGTGGAGAGTGAAACAGTCGGCTTAAAACTCAACATTCAGAAAACTAAGATCATGGCATCTGGTCCCATCACTTCATGGCAAATAGATGGGGAAACAGTGGAAACAGTGTCAGACTTTATTTTTCTGGGCTCCAAAACCACTGCAGATGGTGATTGCAGCCATGAAATTAAAAGACGCTTACTCCTTCGAAGGAAAGTTATGACCAACCTAGACCGCATATTAAAAAGCAGAGCCAACAAAGGTCCGTCTAGTCAAGGCTATGGTTTTTCCAGTGGTCACGTATGGATGTGAAAGTTGGACTATAAAGAAAGCTGAGCGCTGAAGAATTGATGCTTTTGAACTGTGGTGTTGGAGAAGACTCTTGAGAGTCCCTTGGATAGCAAGGACATCCAACCAGTCCATCCTAAAGGAGATCAGTCCTTAGGTGTTCATTGGAAGGACTGATGCTGCAGCTGAAACTGTAATACTTTGGCCACCTGATGTGAAGAGCTGACTCATTTGAAAAGACCCTGATGCTGGGAAAGATTGAGGGCAGGAGGAAAAGGGGATGACAGGAGATGAGATGACTGGATGGCATCACGGAGTCAATGGACATGAATTTGAGCAAGCTCCAGGAATTGGTGATGAACAAGGAGGCCTGGCGTGCTGCAGCTCATGGGGTCACAAAGAGTCAGACACGACTGAGCGACTGAATTGAACTGAACTGAACTGAACTGAAACACGGATATCCATGGCAGCACCATTTATGGTAGCAGGGAGTTGAAAGATCCTGGGAGAAGGACAGATAAGAGGTAGTGGATGGACACCCTGGAGAATTATTTACACATTAGAAGCAACCGATAGAAATGTGGAAGTATCCTAGAGATGCAGTGTTTACCAGGGGGAAAAAAGTGTAAAAGAGAATGCTGCTAAGTCACTTCAGTCGTGTCCAATTCTGTGCAACCCCAGAGATGGCAGCCCACCAGGCTCCCCTGTCCCTGGGATCCTCCAGGCAAGAACACTGGAGTGGGTTGCCATTTCCTTCTCCAATGCATGAAAGTGAAAAGTGAAAGTGAAGTCGCTCAGTCATGTCCGACTCCTAGCGACCCCATGGACTGCAGCCTTCCAGGCTCCTCCGTCCATGGGATTTGCCAGGCAAGAGTACTGGAGTGGGTTGCCATTGCCTTCTCCAGAAAAAGAGAATGAGATGTACCAAACAACATTATGTAAATTAAAAATACAAATTGGAAAGACAACAATGCCAGCTTTGTAAGAACACATGCAAAAAGATACACATTCAGCAGTAAGCAGGATTCCTCAGGGGGAGAAAGACATATATGGCATAAACACATACAGGCATCCCCGGAGAGAGTACAGAAGGGATTGTCTTCCCAGGACCCAGAGCCATCCCCAAAGATAACCACATAAATGAAAGACAGTTCTCTTGAGGGCTGGCAAAAGGATTCTAGCTGCAAATGCAGTGGAATCCACATCTCTATCTAGCCATACCTAGCCACAAATGGGGTGCAACAGACATTTCTATCTGGCCATATTTGGGGATCCCCAACCTGATGAATGCCAAGCCAAGTTCTCAGGACACAAAATGAAACAAACAAGAAGGTAACAGCTAGCTCAGGAGAGAAAAATCAATAACCAATGGATCTGGATTCCAAAAGGAAGGGACAACATGAAATTCTATTTTCTTCTCTTTCTTGGGATAGACAGATTCAGGAGCGTTGACTCTAAAAGAATTCTGACCCTTCACTTGGTCTCTGCCAGTTTTCCTAGGATCCAGTGTGTAGGCTCCAAAGTGAGTGGGGTTTAAAATATAGTGTAATTCTGGTCTTTACCAAAATTTGGCAAGGTTTTCCATTACTTTTGTTTGTTTTCTTGGCCATGCCACATGGCATATGGGCTCTTAGTTCCCCGACCAGAGACCGAACTTATACCCCTTGAATTGGATGCTCAGAGTTTTAACCATTACTCTTAAATTTAGTTTCCCCTTGGCTATTTAAGGGAATAATTGGTAGCAGTTTACCAGAAAACCCCTCAGAATCCTGTCAAATCTGGGACAGACACATGTGGGGGCCATTCTTTGAGGATGGATATGAGGTAACTAATTCAGTGGATTTTTGTTTACAGTCCTGTAGTCTCTTCAGAGTGGAAAGGCAATTCGGAGGAGAATTGGTAGAATGAGTACCCAAGTCAAGGAGGACAGAGGGCAGCAGTAGGCGTTACATCAGTCTCATAGTCTTTTGTTATAGGTACTTATATCTTTAATTTTTATTAGCTTTTCACAATGAAGTTTTCAGTGATGTTTTCAAATTTTGGAATTTTGAAGTTTTTGGAGGCGTCTGCATACCAACTATAATATGTATCCATTCTATTTGGTTTGGGAACACTTGCCTTCAAGCACATCTCTTAAATGAATGATCTTGTCTAATTGGAACAGTCTTCATAATGGCCAGTATAATTCTAGGTTGTCATCAGTAAGATTAGTCCATTCACATGTGGAGACACTGTAATTTTTTAAACATAAAACTGGCTGGGGTTCCTAAAGAGGAGCCAACCTTAAAGCCTTTAGATGACTAGGATCCCATTTTTGGAGTTTTTCTCCAAGAGCAAGCACACAAAGTCCTAGATAGCCAAAGGGATATGCTTAGGGCTGGGGCTTGAGTTTTGTTCACAGCGTGACTTTCATGGGATACTTCTTTTTTCTGGCGGACAGCCTTTGCCCTCTTTGTCCAACCTGTGCCCCAGTGTCCCTTGTTACATGGAATTTTCTTGTGAGTGCTAAGTGGCCTATCGGGAAATCTGCTCACTTGTGACCCCTTTATTCTTACACAGGAGTCTTGTGCCTTGAGGATGGTTGTCTCTCATATATAAGTGGCAAGCACTCTGGCAGCATTTAGGTGTTCAATCTGTGTCTGCCAATTTTAGTTTTTGGTTTGCTCTCAGGAAAATCCAAGTGTATTCTAATTCAGAAACTAAAAGATCACTCACTGGAAGGACAATCTGTCCTTATCCAAATCCTAAATAGATTTGGAGAGCGCGACCTAAGGGAGGGAGCTTGAAATCCAAGAGCAGACTCATCAAGCCGGAAGAGGCGACTCTAAGAAGCACTGATCACAAGGGCTCAGCACAGGTACCTTGCTCACGGATGAGAGTCACTGTCCCTCCTGAGGTGCTCTCCCTTGGATCCCACTTCTGACACCATCCAATGTCAACCTAAATAAGGAGGTAAACTGAGGCAATCTCAAATTACCAGAAATTTTAGATTTGAGAGTAGCAGAGGAATTGCAATTTGGGAAATGCATGCTGTAGCCTGAATTAATTGACGGTTTGGGAAGGAGTCTATTTATGGGCAAGGAGTGCAAAGACAGGGAAATCCAACCAGAGACCAAACAGTAAGCTTATTGGCTTGAGAACGGGGAGAGATTCTTGACAAATGTTCATTGTTAAGATGTCTCAGTCTCCTGTAAATCAGACCTTTAATGGAAATCAATTTCTCTTTTCTTTTTTAAAAAAATATTTAAGTTCAGACAGGATCTTTCCTTGGGGCACACTGACTCTCTAGTTGTGGTGTGGCCTCGGCAGTTGCTATGCGGGCTTAATTGCTCCACAGCATGTGAGAACTTAGCTCCCCAAACCGGGATCAAACCTGAGTCCTCTGCAATGCAAGGTGGATTCTTAACCACTGGACACGAGGGAAGTCCCAGTCTCTCTGTTCTGAAGTTGTTATTCTGAGGGCACATGTGTGAGATTCTCCATTTCATATTTTCATTCATTTTATATTGAAATCCTTTATAGATATGGATGATACAGATATATAGGAAGGCAATATTGTTATCACTTGTAAAAATATTATACAGCCAGAAAATTGGAACCTACTAAAAACTCAGAATAATACAAAAGAGCCTGTGTGCCAAATAAATGTACACACACAAAAGTCATTTTTCTATTTACTGTTACTTAATTTTCTATTTACTGTATTTCTATATAACCAATTAGAAGATATTATAGCAGAAAATATCCTAGCCACGACAGCAATTTTTAAATAATTCTAGTTACCCTAAAGAAGAAATGATGAGATCCATAAATGATATAAAAGACGTGAGAAAATTTAGAAACATCCATGAAAAAAATGTCAACTCTGTTAATTCATAATCCATCATATATCCAGTTAAAATTCAAAAGAAATTGACACAGAATTTTAAAACTGACAAAAATTCCCCTAGCTCTATATCACTGGAAAATTAGCAAGTGAGTTTACAAATTTTTGGAAAAGAAAAATAATTAAGATGAGGAGGGCATGTTTTCTCTGCTAGATAGTAAATGTATTATAAACAAAGAAGTAAATCAGGCTGCATCCAGAATTAATGGGCAAATCAATCAAGGAAAAAAATAAGCTCTGAAGCCATACAAAATAGCATACAAATTTATTGAGAAAGAAAGCTCACAAACCAAAAAGAAGAGGGGATTGATGATACAGTAAATGATGTTGGAGAAACTGGCCGGAAATCAGAGGAGGATCGTTTTGGATCTACACTGTAGTTTAAAATATTTTCCAGACGCATTAAAGCATTACATAATAATTCCACTTAAAAAAAAAGCAAACAAAAGAACTTTAAAAAAAAGGTAGATAAATAAATTTGGATAAAAGACTTTGTAAGAACAGAAATAATAAACAGACGTTAGCTGCGCGGGGCTCACTTGGAGGCCGCAGCCGAGGCTTCGCTCGGGAAGAGACGCCAGACGCGGCCGCGCTCAGGCCCCGCCGCCCACACCGCGGTCTCGCGACCAGACGCTGAGGCGGCAGCGATTCCAGCCTCGGGACCCCAAGCACGCTCCTGGCTGCTTCCAGCCGCTCCCTCCTTTCTTTCCTAACCGCAGGCCCCGCTCGGTGCCGGACGACGCCGAGGGCTGCCGGCCTGGGTAGAGAGGAGCCCTGCCCTCAGCCTCGCCCGCCACCGGGCCTGCAGGGGCCGCGGGAGCTCGGCGCCCGCCCTTCCGCGAGCCTCTCCGTCGGCGCGCGGGAGCGGTGTCGGCGCCGGACGCTTCGCGGGCTGAGGCGGCGGCAGCCCCGCCGGCTCCCTCCCGTCCGCGGGCGGAGACTTCCGGACGCCGCTGAGGAGATTCCAGCCGGCGTTCGCGGGGGCGCAGAGCAGTGAGTGCGCGGCTTCCCCGCGCCGGCTCCTCCCCCAGCCGCCGCCCGCGTTCACCCACCCCTTTCGGCCGCCTGTTTCTCTTCGCCGCGATCGCCGGCGGGTTTCGACCTCGCGTCCCCGGCTCCGCAGGCTCCTTTCCCGCCACCCGGCCCTCTCCCCGCCCAGCCCCCGCCGCCTGAGCGTCCCTTCGGGGCACTGGACTCACTCACTCACCCCCGCTCCCTGCTCGAACCCCAGCCAGCTCCTGGCTCTTATCCCGGCTGGTCAGCTCCATGAGGCCCACCCGGGAAGCCCCGCTCCGGATCCGGCCTCTTCGTCCTTCAGGGAGGGTGCGGTCTGGGCTCTGCTTTCCCCAGAGCCTTGGCCCCCAGAAGTGCGAATCTTGTGGAAGGAGGGAAGTGGAGGTCCTGGGCGCTACTTGGGTTGTTTCCCCCTGGATGGGGAGCTGGTGTGGGTTATGGAGGATGTGGCTTCCCTTGTAGCTCAGTCGGTAAAGAATCTGCCTGCAATGCAGAGTCGGACACGACTTGGCGACTAAAACCACCAACCATGGAGGATGTGTATTTGGATTGGAGGCGACTTGAGGATGGTGTGGTTGGGGAGTGAGGGAGCCGGGGGGGGGGGGGGGGGGGGGGGGTGGCGATTTTTACCCCTTGGGTTAGGCTGTGGCCTGTTGGAAAACCTCCTTTCCTTCTCTTGACTTGCATCCTTGACAGTTCTTTTGGCAACGTTGATGCTTTTCCTAATCTGTGCCAGATGCAATTTTTAAAAAATGTTTATTTTTATTTTACTTACTTGGCTGCGCTGGGTCTTAGTTGTGGTAGGGGATGTGGTATCTAGTTCCCTGACCAGGGATTGAACCAGGTTCGCTGCATTGACCACAGGGGAAGTCGTGATGCAGTGTAATTCTTCGGCCTACTTGGCATTTTTCACACCTTTCCTTTCCTTTTTCTCCTCTCAACACGAAGCAGTGTCTGATTCTCCTCAGAGTGGTGCAAACAAGAATTACTGGGGAAGTGTTAATTATTCCATTTCTTCTTGAGTATTTTCCAATTATATATTTAAGATTTCTGTGAGAGAAGACTTTAGAATAAGGGACATCTTTGTTTTGTAGGATTTCTTTTGGGGTTAGGAGTAATAGAGAAGGAATAGATTCATCATCTAGTTATCTCAATTAGATTTAAGTATTCACTGCTTTATGTAATTCCTTCCAGTTAGACCTGGGAAATAATTTTTCTCCTTTCATACATAATCTTTTCTCCTTGCCCCCTTACTAGGTCTCCTATGCTTTTTTCCCCTGAAGTAAATATAAACTTGTTTCATTCTGGGTTTTTTTTTTTTTTTTTTAATTATTAAAGTGTGATACATTTACAGGAGACTTGGAAAACACACAACAAGTAAACTTGTTTCTTGAAGGAAATAATGTAGTTAGACCTATGAGGTTGATCCTTGTCCAGGCATTTTATGACAATTTCAGGACAATGCCATACATAAAGTATAGTCTATTAGTCATTATTGTTAAATAGGGATCTAAAATACTTATTGTGCACTCCAAGGGTATTATTGCCTGTCTTGTGTTTTGATGCAGAGCTATTTAGTTTGTATGAAAAATCCATTGATCTCTGTCCTAGAAAGATTTTAGGGTGAATAGAGATCATAAGTATCTGTGCATCTCCTTTGAATTTCTTGAGTTGTATTTTAATATTTATTTATTGGCTGTGCTGGGTCTTAGTTGCTGCACAAGGGACCTTCCATCTTCATTGTCGCATGCAGGATCTTCAGTTGTGGCGTTCGAACTCTTGGTTGTGGCATGTGGGATCTAATCCCCTGACCAGGGATCAAACTGGGGCCCCCTCCATTGGGAGTCCAGAGTCTTAGCCAGTGGACCTCCAGGGAAGTCCCTTTTGAGTTATATTTTAATTCACATTGCAGAGTTTTATGGCTTATCATTTCTTAATTTAAGTCTTTTACTAACTTCCCTTCCTTCCACCATAATTCCTGAAGCCATCTTATATATGTTTTTTAGAAGTATACTTGATTTTGTTTAAAACAGTTCTACATTTACAAAAAAATTAAGATCATGCAGATACCCCCACCCAGTATCCCCCATTATTAACATCTTACATTGGTATGGTACAGTTGTTACAATGAATGAACCAATCTTGATACATTATTAACTAAAGTCTGTAGCCTATTCAGATTTCCTTCTTTTTTTTTTTTTTTTTTTCCTGTTTCAGTATTCCATTCAGGATATTTTTTACTCTTCTTTTTAAAAAAATTTATTTATTTGGCTGCACAAGGTCTTAGCTGTGGTATTCGTGGTCCCTAGTTGTGGCATGTGGGATATAGTTTCCTAACCAGGGATGGAACCTGGGCCTCCTGCACTAGGAGCATGGAGTCTTAACCACTGGACGACCAAGGAAGTCCCTCCATTTAGGATACCACGTTACATTTGGTTGTCCTATCTCCTTAGGCACCTGTTAATTTAATTTTTTTTTAATATTGTGTTTACAAACTTTTTAACTCTGTGGAACTGTGAGGTTAATTATCTTATGAGGCTCCTATATTGCTGAGTAATGCCATTCATAGCTTTGACAGTGAAAGATTGATCTCTCTCTCCACTGGCAGTGTCTATATGCCGGGAGCCAGCGTGAGGAACTCCGCCCGTGACAAAGGTCATGAGGAAGGAGGCTCGGCATACGCAAAGGCGGGATCGAGCCTCAAGAGTCCCCCTGGAAATTCTCGAGCATCTACCCCCAAAACCAGATTCTGCCTACTTTACTGCTTTGTGCTCTCACTTACACCTCTGACTTTACAGGGGGCTGTCCCCCACCACCTCTCTCTGAAAAAGAGTTAACTTACAGCTCCAGTTAATAAAGTTCCTGGGTGTGATACTATTTCAACCTACAAACTCCTTTGGAAGTCCTCTAGCCTGCCTGAATAGGTTCTTCTGGCCACATGTGATTGTTCACAGCTTCCCAACCGTGAGAGGCATGAGATGTTCTAAACTGTCTTAATACAGATTCCTTTGAGCAGTTAAAAGATTGATTAGAAATTGTATTGGTGAAGGGTTTTTCACTTGTTGGGCCAATGTTTGCTGCTCTAAGTTTCCATAGCCCTTACCTACTGTGTCCCTGGCAGTGTATTGATTAATATAATTGGTGTATAGGAATGTAAGTAGTAGCTTTAATGTTTGTAACCTTGGACCCTTGAGTTAATTCTTTTCTTGTTATAGCCCACCACACCTTTGCCTTATAGGAATGCAACTTTATCTAATGCTTTTGGAGGGTGGCGCCTGACTTTAGAATAATCACCTTTAGAGAAAAATAAGCTTTCTGAAGAAAGGATCTTAAAATGTTAACAGGCCTCTTGGCCAGAAGATGATGTAATTCACCTAAACTTTTGCATATGATAAGTTTGCAGGAAGAAAGCCTGGCTTACTGTTGACTCTACCCCCTTCCTCCATTATCCTCTATGCACAACTTAAGGTATAAAAACTACTTTGGAAAATAAAGTGCGGGCCTTGTTCACCGAAACTTGGTCTCCCAATGTCGTTCTTTCTCTCACCTTCTGGCTGAATTCCCATCTGGAACGTGGATGGGAATTCCTTACTAACTATGCCTGGGCTTCTAAGATCTGACCGGGGAGGCCTTAGTGTTTCCTCTCCTTCGGGAGAACTGGAGGACACCTGCGGCCTACGTAGGTGACGTAAATTCCTTACCTTGGAATTTTATTAGCTTTCCACGTAAACCAAGTTATTCAGCCTCTTTTCTCCACTGAATTTTCTCACTGAGCTATCCTTATTTGATCACTCTTTATATCTTTAATTCTATCGTATCCTGATCGCCAAAGCCGTCTCCCCTTTGAAACCCCTGACTCCACCGGGGCTGGAGCCCGGTATCTATAGTTTTCTAATATTAGCAAAGGTCCAGAATCTATGTCATCTTGATGTAACTCTTCATGAATTTTTTATTTTTAGGTTTTAGAATTCCACAGTTCAGCTTTCAAGGTTGTGGCAAAGTCTTGTTTGTCTCCTTACTAGAATTCACCACACTTACGATTCTTATTATTTTGTGTTTGTTTTTGTCTATTTCCCACAGCAGAATGAAAGTCCCATGATGATTAAAAACTATTAATTTTTGTTGTTCATTGTCTCCCAGTGCCTAGAATAGTGCCAGGCTTGTTGTGGGTACTCAGAAAACTCAGTGACTGAATGGTGGTTGAATCTAATAGTAACCAAAGCTAGTAGTCATCTTTGCTATGGTGAAGTCTACATTTTTTCCTTATGCAATTAATAGTTTAACAATAATATTTTATACTTACATTTTTTCATTGTATATAGGGTTACTCCAGATGTTTAGGGGGCAGGGAACTCAATAATTTATAGCTTTTACCATCTGACTTAAAAAAGTATGACTGACCAGAATTTTATACTTTTAGTTAAATGAAATAGTTTTGTTAAAGTTATTGTTAAATTATTTGCTATTCATATAGCACCTAAAATTATGTCAAATGATTGTTAAAGATGTTCATGGAACAGGATTTGAAATTAAGTAGACTGTTTTGATGCTTTTGAACTGTGGTGTTGGAGAAGACTCTTGAGAGTCCCTTGGACTGCAAAGAGATCCAACCAGTCCATTCTGAAGAAGATCAGCCCTGGGATTTCTTTGGAAGGAATGATGCTAAAGCTGGAACTCCAGTACTTTGGCCACCTCATGCGAAGAGTTGACTCATTGGAAAAGACTCTGATGCTGGGAGGGATTGGGGGCAAGAGGAGAAGGGGACGACAGAGGATGAGATGGCTGATGGCATCACCAACTCGATGGATGTGAGTCTCAGTGAACTCCGGGAGTTGGTGATGGACAGGGAGGCAATTCATGGGGTCGCAAAGAGTCGGACACGACTGAGCGACTGAACTGAACTGAGACTGTTTTATTTAGCTTTTCAAAGTTTTACATTTCTGTGCTGATAATGAAGGTGAATTGTTTCAGTACATGAAGCCTCGTGTTGAATTAATGACATTAGTCTTGGTAATCTTCCTGTGAACTCTTGTGATTTCTTTATATTTCAGTAGTATACATGGTTCGATAAAGGAATGTTGACATAAAAACAAAAACCAGCAATAATGAGAAAATGGCCTGTGCCCTTATCAATGGGGGTTCAAAGGGAGGATTCCTGGAGTATCTCCCCCAATGACAGCTTCCAGTTTGCTGTGTCTCACAGAAAGCTTCCTTCCTGTTCACTTGGCACCTCAAATATGTCACCCAGGGCTTCAGTTTCACAGAGAAATTCTGGCTGCGGGCCAGGCCCTCTCTGTCACTACCTCCCTCCCAAAAAGAATGCCAAGCAGTGGCTCTGGCTTTCTGGCCACTGAACAAACCCAAATCAAATCTTCCCATTTGGGAGGGTTGGTGAGGAGAGAGATCCCCACCAGCAGAAGGGCCTGCGACTGACAACAAGCAGAAGGGAGGAGAGGGGTTTCAAGAAGGCCCTATTCCTCAGGAGCTGGCCGCTTACCCACAAATGCCTGTCTATTTCTCCTTCTATTTAGCATCCCTTCTTCCTCTGCAAATGGGCTTCATTACACCCATGTTCCTCCCAGGTCTGAACTGGCTGAAACAATGCAATTTAGTCTCTAGGAGCTGGGACCTCTTTTACAGATAGGAGGTTATGCAAATTACTAGGCAAAGAGAGTTTTGCAACATGCCATGAATAATTGCAGTAGCTTGAAGGGCATTGAGAGCAGCAAATATCTTCCGTCCCAATGTGTCCCTCTCTTTAGTGGGCTGAGTGATGACCCCCAAAAGGCTGTGTCCAAGTCTAAACCCCTGGAGTCTATGCAATGTGACCTTATCGGAAAAAGTCTTGGGGTATAGTTAAGGACCTCAGGATGAGATTATCCTGGATTGAGAGTGGGCCCTAAACCCAATGACAGATCTCCTTATAAGAGAAAAGCAAAAGGCTGTTTGAGACACACAGAGGGAAGACAGCCATGTAAAGATGGAGGTTGAGATTGGCGTGAAGCATCTATAAACCAAGGGATGCCAAAGATTGCCATTGGAATCTAGGAGAAAGGCATGGAATGGGTTTTCCCTCAGAACCTCCAAAGGGAACCAGCCCTGTTGATAACTTGATTTTGGACCTCTGATCTCCTGTGCAAGAATAAATTTCTGTTATTTTAAGCCCCTAGATTTGTAGCAATTTGTTATGGTAGCTACAGGGAACTAATACAGACTTTCACACACAGTCATTCAGCAATCTAGGTCTCCAGGTCTGGGCACCCCCACCCAGCTAACTCAAGTCCAGGTTCACGACTCAGCTGTCTGTCTTCTCTGAGTCACAAACCCACTGAGATTCCTCCTCCTCCTCGAGGAAGCCCTCAGGAGCACTGACTTTATTAGCCTGACTGTCCAGTAGAAGGGGTGCATGCCAGGCGGATGATAGTACCATCCTGTTACTTTCAAAGTGTTCCCTTCAGGGACTCTAAAAAATGAGCAAATAAAATGAAATAAAAGAGAAAATAGTTCATCTTGAAATAAAAAATGCAAAACCAACATCGAAAACAGTGAAGCTAAGGTTGATCCCCAAAGCATTACTCTCTCTCTGCAGAGAGTCGGACATGACTGAGCGACTGAACTGAACTGAACTGAACTCAAAGCATTACTCACAGGTTTTTCTGTCCTTAGTGACTTTTGTTCTTAGCGCTGACTTTCTATGGAAGTCTGGGGTAAGACCAGGTTTCCACCTGCAGAGGTTGCCCACAAGGTGAAACATGAGAGCCAGCCTCTTCCTGACAGTTCTGAAATTCCCCTGGGAAAGTTATCAGATGGTGGGATTTCAGGTACCAGGGTCCAACCAAGAAGGAGCTATGTTTCAAGGAATAGGTGGACCTTAGTATTAGCAGGTGACTGCACTCTCCGTTGATAAGGAAGGTCACTCCACTCACCAGGAAGCTATCCAGAACAGAATTTGAAGGTCTTATCAAAACAAAAGCCATACTGACAGGCAAGCCTGTTGGGCCAGCTGCTGGGAGCAGAGCCGTTGCACTGAGTAATAATACTTATCTGTGTATGACCTAAAAGACCAGGACCCCATAACACCCCCACATGTGGGAGAGAGTCACTGTTTTGAATATATTCTTCTGGGATTTTTTTTTTCAATTTTTCTAGAGTTAATTTTTTTAGAAGTTTTAGGTTTACAGAGAAGTTGGGAAGATAGTACAGAGTTCCCATATACCTCACACTCAGTCTCCTCTATTAACATATCACATTAATATGACACAATACTAATTTGTTACAATTAATGAACCAATTTTTATTATTTTGTTGTTTAGTTGCTAAGTTGTGTCCAACTTTTTTGCAACCTCATGGACTGTAGCCCACCAGGCTCCTCTGTCCATGAGATTTTCCAGGCACAGATACTGGAGAGGGTTGCCATTTTCTTCTCCAGAATGGGGTACTTTTAATAGCAAAAAGTATATGCTGTTTTCTATGATTCATTGTTGTTGTTTTTATTGTCACAGATGGGAACGTTCATCATATACTGTTCCACAAGTTGCTTTTTTTTTTTCTTAAGATGTTCTTGTGGTCGTTCCACAATAAACACAAAGACAAATAAACTATCTTAAAGGAGTTTTTGGCCAAAGAGAAAAGAAGACTCCTTTCTGCCTTCTAAACCCCAGATGATTTTTTTTTTAAACTTAGTGTGTGAAAATGTTCAGAACTCCAAGAAGCAGTCAGTACTCAGGAGGGGTGTTCAGCAGTGTCCCTGTATTTCCCTCACAAGGTGACATGAAGAAAATTGCATTTTATCCACACTGGCTCCTCAGCCTTCTGTGGATGACTTTTCTCCTTGAAACTTTCAAAAATTGGAACTCCCAGCTCAACTTAGGCAGGCAGGGGAGAGGGGAGGAGACCAGGAGGTGGGCTTACATCAGCTTGTCCACAGCTGGGTCGCTCCCTCCCTTCCAAAGGTAACACTCCCTCCGCTTTTAACCCAAGATGGTTGACAATAAGGAGATCCAAGTTGAACATTTCCTTTCTCACTTGAGATTCTGAGAGGTAAGTAAAATTCTCATGACTTAGTGGAAGACATAAAGACTAGTGAATATCCCATGTTTTCAGTTTAATTCCTTGATACAGTTTTTATAAACTATCTTATATAACAAAATCAACCCAAGCCTTGCTGTGCCATGTTTTCTTAATCAGGGTTTCACCAGTTCCAAATATTCATAGACCAGGATAGCATCACCATTTGACAAAAAGACCAAGCCCCCCAACCCTGTGCCTGCAGAAGTGTCCACATATCCATTCACGTCAGTACTTATGAATCTACTTTTCTTTACATTCAGTTCAGTTCAGTCGCTCAGTCGTTTCCGACTCTTTGCGACCCCATGAATTGCAGCACGCCAGGCCTCCCTGTCCATCACCAATTCCCGGAGTTCACTCCATGGAGTCGGTGATGCCATCCAGCCATCTCATCCTCTGTCATCCCCTTCTCCTCCTGCCCCCAATCCCTCCCAGCATCAGAGTCTTTTCCAATGAGTCAACTCTTCACATGAGGTGGCCAAAGTACTGGAGTTTCAGCTTTAGCATCAGTCCTTCCAAAGAACACCCAGGGCTGATCTCCTTCAGAATGGACTGGTTGGATCTCCCTGCAGTCCAAGGGACTCTCAAGAGTCTTCTCCAACACCACAGTTCAAAGGCATCAATTCTTCAACCCTCAGCTTTCTTCACAGTCCAACTCTCACATCCATACATGACTACTGGAAAAACCATAGCGTTGACTAGACGGACCTTTGTTGGCAAAGCAATGTCTCTGCTTTTGAATATGCTATCTAGGTTGGTCATAACCTTCCTTCCAAGGAGAAAGCGTCTCTTAATTTCATGGCTGCAATCACCATCTGCAGTGATTTTGGAGCCCAAAAAAATAAAGTTTGACACTGTTTCCACTGTTTTCCCCATCTATTTGCCATGAAGTGATGGGACCAGATGCCATGATCTTCGTTTTCTGAATGTTGAGCTTTAAGCCAACTTTTTCACTCTCCTCTTTCACTCTCATCAAGAGGCTTTTGAGTTCCTCTTCACTTTCTGCCATAAGGGTGGTGTCATCTGCATATCTGAGGTTATTGATATTTCTCCCGGCAATCTTGATTCCAGCTTGTGCTTCATCCAGCCCTGCGTCTTTACATTAGCTGCGTGGTATTTCATTGTATTTATTTATCCAAACCCCATTGCTGGTCATTTGGATTTTTCCTAAGCTTTTGTGACAATAACACAGTGCTTCAGAGAATATCTCTTTGAATATATGTTTGTACTATGTGAGAATATTTCTGAAAGGTATATCCTTAGAACTAGAATGGCTGGGTTACAAGGAAGACACGTTTAAAACTTTGGTAGACTACCAAATTCTCTTCCAAAACTTTGCACTTCTTCACACCTCCAGCTGTCATTTGTGAATGGCTGCTTCTTCCCACTGACACCCCTGAGCCTGTTCATTGCTCATAAGCCACTCTCATTTGAACTATTCAATTATTAATGAAGTTAATCATCTTCTCAAATACTTCTAGGCTTTTGAGTTTATTCATGAGCAGCTGGTTCTTTAATTGAAAAAAATATTCAATTTATCAAGTTGTATTGTTTCCTCCAGGAAGTGCTCATTATGCTCAAGAGAATACAAGGAAGCTCTTGCTTCCCATATATTTTGCACAGGAGTGTCTCACTTCCTGTAGAGAAAGCAGTTATTCACTTCAGTGTCAGCCATGCAAAGCACTCAGAGTCAGATATGAGCACTTCTCAAAGGAAACCACTTCTCCAGATTCCAAGGACCCGCTTCAGGGGTCAATCTCTAGATTCCACAGATGGGAAAAAGTCATTTCACAAAACAAATACAAATTTTACAGACACACACCAAAAGGATCATCCGTTATTTAGCTCAAGTAAGTACTGAACCTTGTTAAATATAATTTAATGTATTAAATGTTAAATTTATTTAAATTTTAGTAAATGTGAAGGTCTTTTAAAAAATATTTATTTAGCTGCGTCAGGTCCTAATCGCGGCACTCATTTCAGCCTGTGGGCTCTTCGGTTACAACCCATGGGCTTCTCTCTAGTTTGTGGCTCATGAGCTTTGTCATTGTGGTTCCTGGGCTTAGTTACCCCATGACATTTGGGATCTTAGTTCCCCAACCAGGGATCAAACCCATGTGCCTTGTGGCAGACTTTTAACCACTGGACCCCCAGGGAAGTCCCTAAATGTTAAGATCTTGATTGTCCTAATGGATTGACCCCATTCACATGTATCCCAACCTCCTCCAAGGGTCTCTTCCTCTACCTCATAGGCTGGAAAACCAAAGAGTACATTTCCCAGACTCACAGCTAAGAGTTTCTGGTTTGAGTTCAGATCTGACAGTTCACATGCCCTGGCCCATGATTTGGAAGGAGCAAGTGAGATAAGGGCAAATTTCTGTGGATGCAGCTGCTGCTGGAACAAAGCAGGGTTAAAGAGAAGCTGTGATCTTTGTAGCAGCAAGATTCCAGCATGTTGCTGTCTGGTGGTGGTGGTCTGGAACATTCCTGGAGGTCCCACCTGGAACCTACTCCTCCAGCCCTTTCAATGAATTTGTAAACCCCTGCTTCCTTTTCTGCTAAAATTAGCTGATGGAGTTTCTGTTTTCCTCTAACTAAAGCCAGACTGATAAAACTCACAAATATTATACTTGACAGGCCCATGTGAGATACAAGAAAGAAAAGGGTAGGCAAAGGGCAGTCAGCCATGAATCATGCTTATTATGACTTTTCTAATAGCACTTTAATCAGATACCTCATCCCTGAAAGAAATTTGAAAATGACAGAAAAGTTGCAAAGAAATACCATCTGATTCAATAAGAATCAAATATTCATGAGAAGAAGACATTCAGGTCCTCATCACCCTGAAAAGAAGTCCCATAGCCATTAATCATCGCTCCCCATTCCCTCTTCCCTCCAGCCCCTGGTAGCCACCAATCTGCCGTATATTTCTATGGATTTGCCAGTTCTGGACATTTCATGTAAAAGGAATCATACAATAGGTAACCCTTATATTTGACTTCTCTTACTTAGCATAATGTTTTCCACCTTCATCCATGTTACAGCGTGTATCAGAACTTTCTTCCCTTTTATGGCCAAATAATATTCCATTGTGTGGATATGCCATGTTTGTTTATCCATTCTTCCGTTATTTGTTTCTTTGGGTTGGGTTTTTTTTTTTTTTTGCTTTACAAATACTGCTGTGAATCAATTCAGTTCAGTTCAGTTCAGTCACTCAGTTGCGTCTGACTCTTTGCGACCCCATGAATTGCAGCACGCCAGGCCTCCTTGTCCATCACCAACTCCCGGAGTTCACTCCATGGAGTCGGTGATGCCATCCAGCCATCTCATCCTCTGTCGTCCCCTTCTCCTCCTGCCCCCAATCCCTCCCAGCATCAGAGTCTTTTCCAATGAGTCAACTCTTCACATGAGGTGGCCAAAGTATTGGAGTTTCAGCTTTAGCATCAGTCCTTCCAAAGAACACCCAGGGCTGATCTCCTTCAGAATGGACTGGTTGGATCTCCTTGCAGTCCCAGGGACTCTCAAGAGTCTTCTTCAACACCACAGGTCAAAAGCATCAATTCTTCAGCGCTCAGCTTTACTTCACAGTCCAACTCTCACATCCATACATGACCACTGGAAAAACCATAGCCTTGACTAGACGGACCTTTGTTGGCAAAGTAATGTCTCTGCTTTTGAATATGCTGTCTAGGTTGGTCATAACTTTCCTTCCAAGGAGTAAGCGTCTTTTCATTTCATGGCTGCAGTCACCATCTGCAGTGATTTTGGAGCCCCAAAAAATAAAGTCTGACACTGTTTCCACTGTTTCCCCATCTATTTGCCATGAAGTGATGGGACAAGATGTCATGATCTTCGTTTTCTGAATGTTGAGCTTTAAGCCAACTTTTTCACTCTCCTCTTTCACTTTCATCAAGAGGCTTTTTAGTTCCTCTTCACTTTCTGCCATAAGGGTGGTGTCATCTGCATATCTGAGGTTATTGATATTTCTCCCGGCAATCTTGATTCCAGCTTGTGCTTCTTCCAGTCCAGTGTTTCTCATGTGAATATTTGTGTATAAATATACATATAAATTTTCAGTTCTCTTGGTTATGTGCTCAGGAATAATATTGCTGGAGCATATCATAAATCTGCTTTAGCTTAAGAAAACGCCAAACCGTTTTTCATAGCAGCTACATATCAGCAATATATGAGGATTTCAGTTTCTCTGCATCCTCTCTGACACTTGTTACTGTTCATCTTTTTTATTACAGCCCTCTTAGTACATGTGAAGTAGTATCTCATTGTGGTTTGATCACATTCCCCTAATGATTAGTGATGTTGAGAATCTTTTCATGTGCTATTGACCATTTGTATATCTTCTTTGGAGAAGCATCTATTCAAGTCTTTTGCCCAATTTTTAATTGGGTTATTTGTCTTTTTTTTTTTTTAATTGGGTTGTAAGAATCCTTCCTATATCTTGGATATAAGTCCCTTGTCAGGTATACAGTTTGGAGATATTTTCTTCAATTTTTGTGTTATCTTTTTAGTTTCTTGATAGTATCCTCTGAGGCACAAAAGTTTTAAATTTTGATGAAGTTTAATTTATCTAATTTTTTTTGTTGCTTATGCTTTTAGTGTCATATTTAAAAACTATTGCTTAATCCATGGTTATGAAAATTTACTCCTAATTTTCTTCTAAGACTTTTATGGTTTTAGCTCTTAAATTTATGTCTTTGATACATTTTGAGTTAACTTTTATATATGATGTGAGGTAAAGGTACAACTTCATTCTTTTACATGTGGATATCCAGTTCTCTCAGTATCATTTGTTGAAGAGATGATTCTTTCCCTGTTGAATACTCTTGACACCCTTATTGAAAATGTGTGGGTTTCTCTCAGGACCCTTCATTCTTTTTTTTCCCAGGACTCTCAATTCTATTTAATTGGTCTACATGTCTATCCATATGCTAGGACCACACTGTTTTGATGACTGTAGCTTTGTGGTAAGTTTTGAAATCAGGAAATGTGGATCCTCCACCTTTGTTTTTCTTTTCAAGAGAAAAGAGGAGGACTCTGTACACTGCAGGATCAATGATTTTACTGGGAATATTCTTGCCACCCAGTTAAATCTTTTAACTCCAGTGCAATAATTCCCTCTGATTCATCCCAGACAAAGAACATCCCTTCTCTGCTTGAAAACCTCTAATGATGAGGAACTTACCTCCTAGGAAAGAGAAAAGTAGCAGGCTTGGGTGTGAACTTGAAAGGTTCCAAGTAATCATTTGACTATACCTCAAAATATAGTCATATTCTTCTTCTTTACCTAAGACAGAACCAGCTCAAACCATTTTAAATGAGAGACTTATTAGAAAGCTATTAAGTTTGTAAAAGAATTGAAAGGAGATCCACAGGGATTAGGACAGCTCAGAAATCCTGCCAATTGGATGTGAGAGACCAGTCCGTGCTGGCACCCACATCACCTTCCTGCTTCCCTGGCATCCCCTCATGGCAGAGGACATGGCCACCACCAGCTTGGGGATAACTTCCTTGCCACTGCAATTAGAAAAATCCTAGGGAAGGTCTCTGATTGGCCTGTCCTGGGTCATGTGCAATCTCTGAAACAGTCACTGTGGTCAGGGAACTTCTCTCAGTGAACCTGCCTAGGTTACAGAGCTCTCCCCCATTGCCAGGATCAAGAGACTGTGATGGAATAGAAAAGTAGCTGCTCCCAGAGGCAAAATCAATTATTAGCAGGAAGATGGCAAGAGGGGTGCTGAGCTAATACCTACATTACCTCACTGCCAGTCTCTTTTAGGGGTTAGACATTAAAGATTCATGTTTAAGTTTAGATACGTTATTGATGGAAATTTGAGGGACTCCAACACCTCTAAGGGGCTTCCCAGGTGGTGCAGGGGTAAAGAATCTGCCTGCCAGGGCGGGAGACAGAGAAGACACGAGTTCATTGCCTGGGTTGGGAAAGTCCCCTGGAGTAGGAAATGGCAGCCCACTCCAGTATTCTTGCCTGGGAAATTCTATGGACAGAGGAGCCTTGTGGGCAGCAGTCCAGGAGATCACAAAGAGTTGGACATGACTGAGGAGCTGAGTGCATACATCACCTCCATTAAAACGTCATCACAGGTTAATTTATCGAGGTACTGAACCATAACACAGAGAAGCCTTAAAGGACAGAACAGGTACTAGTTTGCTAGGGCTGCTGTAACAGAGTACCACAGACTGGGTAGCTTAAACAGATATTTACTTTATCACAGTTCTGGAGGCTGGAAGTCCAAGATGCAGGTGTGAGCAGGGTTGGTTTGTTCTGAGGCTTCCCTCCTTGATTCCTGACGGCTGGCTTCTCACTGTTCCCTACCATGGTTTTTACTCTGTGTGTGTACGTATCCCTGGTGTCTCTCTGACTGTCCTAATCGCCACTGTTTATAAGACACCAGTCTGACTGAATTAGGGCCCACTGTAATTAGGGCCTTTAACCTAATTGCCTCTTAAAGACACTCTCTCCAAACATAGTCATATTGTGAAGTACTGAAGGTTAGGGCTTCAATACAGGAATTTGGGGGAATTCAATCTATAAGAGGAAGTTAGAAGGTATATGGCAGGCCATGGATCATTCAGGGTTGTGTGCATGTATTTATATGTATCTTCTGCTGCCCTCTTCTCCTTTGGCCTTCAATTTTTCCTGGCACCAGAGTCTTTTCCAATGAGTCAGTTCCTCCAATACTGCCAAAGTATTGGAACTTCAGCATCAGTCCTTCCAATAAATATTCAGAGTTGATTTCCTTTAGGATTGACTGGTTTGATCTCCCTGAAGTCCAAGGGACTCTCAAGAGTCTTCCCCAGCACCACAGTTCAAAAGCATCAGTTCTTTGGCACTCAGCCTTCTTGATGGTCCAACTCTTACATCTGTACATGACTACTGGAAAAACCATAGCTGTGACTATATGGACCTTTGTCAACAAAGTGATGTCTCTGCTTTTTAATATGCTCTCTAGGTTTGTCATAGCTTTTCTTCCAAGGAGCAAGTGTCTTTCAATTTCATGGCTGCAGTCACTGTCCACAGTGATTTTGGAGCCCAAGAAAATAAAATCTGTCAATGCTTCCACTTTTCCCACTTCTCTCTGCTGTTGGACCAGATGCCATGATCTTAGTTTTTTGAATGTTGAATTTCAAGTCAGCTTTTTCATTCTCCTCTTTCACATTCATCAAGAGGTTCTTTAGTTCCTCTTCACTTTCTGTCATTAGAGTGGTATATCATCTTCATATCTGAGGTTGTTGATATTTCTCCCAACAATCTTGATTACAGCTTGTGATTCACCCAGCCCATTTCGCATGATGTGCTCTGCATATATGTTAAATAAGCAGGGTGACAGTATACAGCCTTGTCATACTCCTTTCCCAATTTTGAACCAGTCAGTTGTTCCATATCCAGCTCTAACTGCTGCTTCTTGACACACATACAGGTTTCTCAGGAGACAGGTAAGGTGGCCTGATACTCCCAGAGGTAGCAGAGGATGAGATAGATAGCATCACTGACTCAGTGGACATGAATTTAAGCAAACTACAAGAGACAGTGTAGAACAGAGGAGCCTGGTGTGCTGCAGTCCATGGAGGCACAAAGAGTCAGATGTGACTTAGTGACTAAACAACCTGTCTGTGTATACATAAAATTATGTATATAGTTATATAAACCTCATGGTAAAATCTATAATAGATTTATAGAACCAAAAATAGATTTATAAAAACAATTTATTATAAATGAATATATTATAGATTTATAAAAACCAAAAATCTGTAATAGATACAAACACAAAAAGAGAAAGGAATCCAAACATAACACTAAAGATAGTCATCAGATCACAAGGGAAGAGAACAAAAGAAGAGAGGAACAAAAAAGAACTACAAAAACAACCCAATACAGTTTTTAAAATGACAATAGATATGTTCCTAGCAATAGTTACTTTATGTAAATGGACTACATGTTCCAATCAAAAGACATAGAGTGGGTGAATGGAAACAAAAAAAGACTCATAAGTATGTTGCCTGTAATAGACTCACTTCAGATCTAAAAGACACACAGACTGAAAGGGGATGGCAAAAGATATTCATTATTTACAATAACCATGATAAGGATGCAACCACAGTGCCCATCAATAGATGAATGCATAAAGAAGATGTGATAGCCCCCACACTCAGCCATAAAGAAGAATGAAGTCTTGCCATTTGTGACAATATGGATGGACCTAGAGGCTGTTATGCTAAAAGTGAATCAAATCAGGCAGAAAAAGACAAATACTGTATGATTTCACTTTTACGTGGAACCTAAAAAACAAAACAAACGAACATAACTAAGCAGAAACTAAGAGTCATAGATAACCGAGACCAAGCAGGTGGTTGCCGGGGGAAGGGAGATAGGAGGAGGAGAGAAATAGGTGAGGGAGATTTAAGAGGTACAGACTTCCAGTTACAAAATAAATGAGTCATGGAATATAGTCAGTCATTACACAATATCTTTGTATGGCGACAGAAGGTAAATAGGTTTATCTTGATGTTCATTTCGAAAGGTACAGAAATACCAAATCACTATGTTATGCTAACATAGAGTTGTAGGTCAACTGTAATTCAGAAACAGACAAAGCCAAAGACAAAGAGATCAGATTTTTGGTTACCAGAGGCACAGTGTGTTGGGGGTGGGGGAAGAATTGGAAGAAGGTAGTAAAAAGGTGCTAACTTGCAGTTAAAAGATAAATAAGTACTAGGGATGTTAATGTACAACACGATAAATATAACGAACACTGCTGTGTGTTATATGTAAAACCGTTGAGAGTAAATGCTGAGTCTCATCACAAGGGCAAAAAGTTTTTTTTCTATTTCTTTAATTTTGTATCTGTATGAGATGACAAGTGTTCACTAAACTTAATTGTGATAATCATTTCAGTCAGACCATTGTCCTGTATACCTTCAACTTGTATAGTGTTGTATGTCCGTTACATCTCAATAAAACTAAAGATAGTCAAAAACAGAACAAAATGTTTACCATGCTAAGCCACTGAGATTTCAGTTCATGTACTACAGGTGTAACTGATAGGGTAGTCACCTTAAAACAGTGGGAGCAGAATCGTCAGGACTGGCTTCCTTTGAAGGGGAGCTGGGTTTTCATCTGGACATGTCTTCCTCACTATGGAGTCCAATGAAATAATTTGTATTATCAGAAAAGCATTTGTTTTGCTCAAAATCAGATGTGGTTGAACCACCAAGCTTCTGTTTCTGTGATTTCTTTGAGGGCCTTGTACGGTTAGTTCAGATCTTCTGCTTTGTCAAAGTCCCTTTTCTCTTTCTGATACTGATCGAGACCTGAGTTGGTGAATTATTCACTGTTCAGCCAGGGAAACGTAACTTTTGAAATATTGCAAAACACCTTAGAGCCTGTGGAGAGATCGAGTTGACACGGTGTATTCCAAAGCTTGGAGGGGGGGTTCTGGAGGAAATCCAGATCCCAGACCTTCAAGCTCCCCCCACGTCTTGGATTTCAGTTTCCCCATCCCTAAACTGGGCCAGATTCTGATGCTTCTGAGGGCTGGTGGGAAGAAAGGTACCTTGTCGGGTGCTTCAGAATCTCTTGGAGATCCCCTCCCTGTGCCTGCTCGCTTCCCAAGAATCTGATTTGTACACCTTCATCCCATGCCACGGGTTCAGAACCTGAGCCTGTCACTGGCTGAAGTGAATGATCATCTGACAGAGGGGAAATCCCTTCCTGATCAGAATTGCTGGGATTTCAAGGGCTATGTTTAGAACTCTGGGGCTTTCCAACCAGATCACTGTGGATAATACACAGGACTTCCTTGAGTTGGCATGCTTAGCTGGGCCTAACCTGGAGTGTTGAAGTCTGTTCAGTAGATTTGATGATCTCTTTGGTCTTATCTTGATTCATGGATCTGACATTCCAGGTTCCTATGCAATATTGCTCTTTACAGCATTGGACCTTGCTTCTATCACCAGTCACATCCACAACTGGGTATTCTTTTTGCTTTGGCTCCATCCCTTCATTCTTTCTGGAGTTATTTCTCCACTGATCTCCAGCAGCATATTGGGCACCTACTGACCTGGGGAATTCCTCTTTCAGTATCCTATCATTTTGCCTTTTCATACTGTTCATGGGGTTCCCAAGGCAAGAATACTGAAGTGGTTTGCCATTCCCTTCTCCAGTGGACCACATGAATCAAGGCAAATTGGAAGTGGTCAAACAAGAGATGGCAAGAGTGAACATCAACATTCTAGGAATCAGTGAACTAAAATGGACTGGAATGGGTGAATTTAACCATTATATCTACTACTGCAGACAGGAATCCCTCAGAAGAAATGGAGTAGCCATCATGGTCAACAAAAGAGTTTGAAATGCAGTACTTGGATGCAATCTCAAAAACGACAGAATGATCTCTATTCGTTTCCAAGGCAAACCATTCAATATCACAGTAATCCAAGTCTATGCCCCAACCAGTAATGCTGAAGGAGCTGAAGTTGAACGGTTCTATGAAGACCTATAAGACCTTTTAGAACTAACACCCAAAAAAGATGTCCTTTTCATTATAGAGCCTGGAATGCAAAAGTAGGAAGTCAAGAAACACCTGGAGTAACAGGCAAATTTGGCCTTGGAATACGGAATGAAGCAGGGCAAAGACTAATAGAGTTTTGCCAAGAAAATGCACTGGTCATAGCAAACACCCTCTTCCAACAACACAAGAGAAGACTCTACACATGGACATCACCAGATGGTCAACACCGAAATCAGCCAAAGATGGAGAAGCTCTACACAGTCAGCAAAAACAAAACCAGGAGCTGACTGTGGCTCAGATCATGAACTCCTTATTGCCAAATTCAGACTTAAATTGAAGAAAGTAGGGAAAACCACTAGACCATTCAGGTATGACCTAAATCAAATCCCTTATGATTATACAGTGGAAGTGAGAAATAGATTTAAGGGCCTAGATCTGATAGATAGAGTGCCTGATGAACTATGGAATGAGGTTCATGACATTGTACAGGAGACAGGAATCAAGATCATCCGCATGGAAAAGAAATGCAAAAAAGCAAAATGGCTGTCTGGGGAGGCCTTACAAATAGTTGTGAAAAGAAGAGAAGCAAAAAGCAAAGGAGAAAAGGAAAGTTATAAGCATCTGAATGCAGAATTCCAAAGAATAGCAAGAAGAGACAAGAAAGCCTTCCTCAGCAATCAATGCAAAGAAATAGAGGAAAACAACAGAATGGGAAAGACTAGAGATCTCTTCAAGAAAATTAGAGATACCAAGGGAACATTTCATGCAAAGATGGGCTCAATAAAGGGCAGAAATAGTATGGACCTAACAGAAGAAGATATTAAGAAGAGGTGACAAGAATACACAGAAGAACTGTACAAAAAAGATCTTCACGACCCAGATAATCATGATGGTGTGATCACTGACCTAGAGCCAGACATCCTGGAATGTGAAGTCAAGTGGGCCTTAGAAAGCATCACTAAGAACAAAGCTAGTGAAGGTGATGGAATTCCAGTTGAGCTATTTCAAATCCTGAAAGATGATGCTGTGAAAGTGCTGCACTCAATATGCCAGCAAATTTGTAAAACTCAGCAGTGGCCACAGGACTGGAAAAGGTCAGTTTTCATTCCAATCCCAAAGAAAGGCAATGCCAAAGAATGCTCAAACTACCGCACAGTTGCACTCTTCTCACATGCTAGTAAAGTAATGCTCAAAATTCTCCAAGCCAGGCTTCAGCAATACATGAACCATGAACTTCCGGTTGTTCAAGATGGTTTTAGAAAAGGCAGAGGAATCAGAGACCAAATTGCCCACATCTGCTGGATCATTGAAAAAGCAAGAGAGTTCCAGAAAAACATCTATTTCTGCTTTATTGACTATGCCAAAGCCTTTGACTGTGTGGATCACAATAAACTGTGGAAAATTCTGAAAGAGATGGGAATACCAGACCACCTGATCTGCCTCTTGAGAAATATGTATGCAGGTCAGGAAGCAACAGTTAGAACTGGACATGGAACAACAGACTGATTCCAAATAGGAAAAGGAGTACATTAAGGCTGTATATTGTCACCCTGCTTATTTAACTTCTATGCAGAGTACATCATGAGAAATGCTGGGCTGGAGGAAGCACAAGCTGGAATCAAGATTGCCAGGAGAAATATCAATAACCTCAGATATGCAGATGACACCACCCTTATGGCAGAAAATGAAGAGAAACTAAAAAGCCTCTTGACGAAGGTGAAAGAGGAGAGTGAAAAAGTTGGCTTAAAGCTCAACATTCAGAAAACGAAGCTCATGGCATCTGGTCCCATCACTTCATGGGAAATAGATGGGGAAACAGTGGAAACAGTGTCAGACTTGATGTTTCTGGGCTCCAAAATCACTGCAGATGCTGACTGCAGCCATGAAATTAGAAGACACTTACTCCTTGGAAGGAAAGTTATGACCAACCTAGAGAGCACATTGAAAAGCAGAGACATTACTTTGCCAACAAAGGTCCGTCTAGTCAAGGCTATGGTTTTTCCTGTGGTCATGTGTGGATGTGAGAGTTGGACTGTGAAGAAGGCTAAGTGCCAAAGAATTGATGCTTTTGAACTGTGGTGTTGGAGAAGACTCTTGAGAGTCCCTTGGACTGCAAGGAGATCCAACCAGTCCATTCTGAAGGAGATCAGCCCTGGGATTTCTTTGGAAGGAATGACGCTAAAGCTGAAACTCCAGTACTTTGGCCACCTCATGCGAAGAGTTGACTCATTGGAAAAGACTGATGCTGGGAGGGATTGGGGGCAGGAGGAGAAGGGGACGACAGAGGACGAGATGGCTGGATGGCATCACTGACTCGATGGCTGTGAGTCTGAGTGAACTCCGGGAGTTGGTGATGGACAGGGAGGCCTGGCGTGCTGCGATTCATGGGGTCGCAAAGAGTCGGACACGACTGAGCGACTGAACTGAACTTGGTCTTATCTTACGGCTCCGCCATGGGCAGAGGGGGGAGATAGAAAAGGGATAGCTCTGTGCTGTGTTGATCATCTACTCCTGGTTTCCTGTCTACATAATTCATATCCATTAGGATCACTTTTGGTTGCACATAACAGAGACTAACAACATTGTCTATCTCAGACATGACTTTCTTGGGTGGGAACCGCAGGTCAGATAGAAGGGGACAGGTAGTCTATGGGGGAAAGTTGATGCAGGCGGTGATGACTTGCTTCTACTTTCACAAGTGTTTCATACCTCTAGCAGCTCAGTTTTATAAACTGACTCACTTGACTCTGTTTGCCTTCATGTCGCTTATCACCATCTGACATCATATGCTGTGTTTACCACTTGCCTGTCTGTCTTGGCTGCCACTGTACTCCTGGTCTCTAAACCAATGCCTAGCGTATCGTTATTGTTGTTCAGTGCTAAGTTGTGTCCGACTCTCTGCGTCCCTGTGGACTGCAGCACACCAGGCTCCTCTGTCCTCTACTATCTCCTGGAGTTTGCTCCAATTCATGTCCGTTGAGTCAGTGATGCCATCCAACCATCTCATCCTCTGCCGCCCCCTTCTCCTTTTGCCTTTAATCTTTCCCAGCATCAAGGTTTTTTCTAATAAGTCAGCTCTACGCATCAAGGTATCAAAGTATTGGAGCTTCAGCAACAGTCCTTCCAATGAAGATTCGGGGTTGATATCCTTTAGGATTTACTAGTTTGATCTCCTTGCAGTCCAAGGGACTCTCAAGAGCCTTCTCCAACCCCACAATTAGAAAGCATCAGTTTTTCAGCGCTCAGCCTTCTTTATGATCCAACTCTTTCTGGTCCATCGTACACGACTACTGGAAAAGCCAGAGCTTTGACTATATGCACTTTTGTCAGCAAAGTGATGTCTCTGCTTTTTAATAGCTGTCTAGGTTTGTCATAGCTTTCCTTCCAAGGAGCAAGTGTAAGTTACCATCTGCCATGATTTTGAAGCCCAAGAAAATAAAATTTGTTACTGCTTCCACTTTTTCCCTTCTTATTTACTATGAAGTGATGGGACCAGATGCCATGATCTTAGTTTTTTAAATGTTGAGTTGTTAGCCAGCTTTTTCACTCTCCTCTTTCACCCTTATCAAGAGATTCTTTAGCTCCTCTTCACTTTATGCCATTAGAGTGGTATCATCTTCATATCTGAGGTTGTTAATATTTCTCCTGGCAATTTGATTCCAGCTTGTGATTTATCTAGTCTGGCATTTCACGTGATGTACTCTGCATATTAATTAAATAAGCAGGGTGACAGTATACAGCCTCATCATACTCCTTTCCCAGTTTTGAACCAGTCAGTTTTTCCATGTCCAGTTTTAACTCTTGCTTCTTGACCCACATACCAGTTTCTCAGGAGACAGGTAAGGTGTCTGGTACTTCCATCTCTTTAAGAATTTTCCACAGTTTGTTGTGATCCATACAGACAAAGCCTTAAGCATAGTTAATGAAGCAGAAGTACATGTTTTTCTGGAACTCCCTTGCTTTCTCCATGATCCAGTGAATGTTGACATTTGATCTCTGGTTCCTCTGCCTCTTTGAAACCCAGCTTGTACATCTGGAATTTCTTGGTTTAAGTACTGCTGAAGCCTAGCTTGAAGGATTTTGACCATAAACTTGCTAGCATGTGAAATGAGCACAATTGTATGGTAGTTTAAACGTTCTTTGACATTGCCCTTCTTTAAGATTGGAATGAAAACTGACCTCTTTCAGTCCTGTGGCCACTGCTGAATTTTCCAAATTTGCTGACATATTGAGTGCAGAATTTTAACATCAACAAATCTTTTACGATTTTACAACAAATTTAGAAAATTTACTTTACAAATCTTACAACAAATTTTAGCAAATCTTTTAGGATTTTAAATAGCTCAGCTGGAATTCTGTCACCTCCACTAGCTTTTTTCATAGAAATTCTTCCAAAAGCCCACATGACTTCACACTCCAAGGTGTCCAGTTCTAGGTGAGTGACCACATCATCATGGTTATCCAGGTCATTAACTTTTTTGTATACTTCTTCTGTGTATTCCTGCCACCTCTTCTTAATCTCTTCTGCCTCTGTTAGGTCCACACCATTTCTGTCCTTTCTCATGCCCATCCTTGCTTGAAACAGTCCCTTGATATCTCCAATTTTGTTGAAGAAATCTTTGGTGTTTCTCATTCTGTTGTTTTCCTCTATTTCTTTGCATTGGTCAGTTAAGAGGGCCTTCTTATCTCTCCTCACTATTCTCAGGAATTCTGTATTCAGTTGGGTATATCGTTCCCTTTCTCCTTTGCCTTTCATTCTTCTTTCTCAGCTATTCTCCTCAGACAACCACTTTGCTTCCTTGCATTTCTTTTTCTTTTGGATGATTTTGGTCACTGCCTCCTGTACAATGTTTTGAACTTCTGTCCATAGTTCTTCAGGCCCTCTGTCTATCAGATCTAGTCCCTTGAATCTATTTATCACTTCCATTGTATAATCATAAGGGATTTGATTTAGGTCATACCTGAATGGCCTAGGGGTTTTCCCTACTTTCTTCAATTTAAGCCTGAATTTTGCCATAAAGAGCTCATGATGTAAGCCACAATCAGCTCCAGGTCTTGTTTTTGCTGACTGTATAGAGTGTTTCCGTCTTTGGCTGCAAAGAATATAATCAATCTGATTTTGGTATTGACCATCTGGTGATGTTCACTTGTAGAGTTGTCTCTTGGGTTGTTGGAAAAGGGTGTTTTCTGTGACCAGCATGTTCTCTTGACAAAACTGTTAGCCTTTGCCCTGCTTCCTTTTGTACTCCAAGGCCAAATTTGCCTGTTATTTTAGGTATCCCATGACTTCCTACTTTTGCATTCTAATCCCCTGCGATGAAAGGGACATCTGTTTGTTTGTTTTTTTTTTTGGTGTTAGTTCTAGAAGGTGTTGTGGGTCTTCATAGAACCAATCAGCTTCAGCTTCTTCAGCATCAGTGATTGGGGCATAGACTTGGGTTACTGTGATGTTGAATGGTTTGGCCTTGGAAATGAACCAGGATCATTCCATCATTTTTGAGCTTGAACCCAAGTACTGCATTTCAGACTCTTGTTGACTCTGAGGGCTACTTCATTTCTTCTAAGGGATTCTTGCCCACAGTGGTAGATATAATGGTTGGCTGAATCAAGTTCGCCCACTCTTATCCATGGTGGCTCAGAGGTTAAAGCATCTGCCTGCAATGCAGGAGACCTGGGTTCGATCCCTGGGTTGGGAAGATCCTCTGGAGAAGGAAACGGCAACCCACTCCAGTATTCTTGCCTGGAGAATCCCATGGACGGAGGAGCCTGGTGGGCTACAGTCCACGGGGTTGCAAAGAGTTGGACGCGACTGAGCGACCACTTCACTTAGTTCACTGATTCCTATGATGTTGATATTCAATCTTGCCATCTCCTGCTTGATCATGTCCAATTTACCTTGATTCATGGACCTAACATTCCAGGGTCCTACGCAATATTGTTCTTTACAGCATTGGATTTTGCTTTCACCACCAGACACATCCACAACTGGGTGTCGTTCCTGCTTTGTCCCAACTGCTTCATTCTTTCTGGAGCTGTTAGTAATTGCCCTCTGCTCTTCCCCAGTAGTATATTGGACACTTTCCGACCTGGGGGGCTCATCTCCCCTGGGCGTGTCATATCTTTTTGCCTTTTCATGCTGTTCATGGGGTTCCAGTGGCAAGAATACTGGAGTGGTTTGCCACTCCCTTCTCCAGTGGACCACATTTTGTCAGAACTCTTCACTGTGACCCATCTGTCTTGGGTGGACCTGCACTGCATGGCTCAGAGCTCCACTGAGTTATGAAGCCCCTTCCCCGGTAAAAGGCTATGATCCATGAATGGGTAGTATATCATGGGTGCTTAGTACACAGTTGTTAAGTAAATAAATGATTTCATTTGAAGTTTCTCAACAAAATGCAGCCAGTAGAGCAGAGAATGCTGTTACTTATTCTACAGATATGGAAACTTAGGCTCAGATGTTTGACTTCACTAAAGTCACCAGGGAACTGAGGGAGCTCAGTCCTTTCAATTTCTAATCAGCGGCTGAGGGTGTGGGTAGAAGGTAGGGAGGCTTGTGCCCCAGAGAGGACTCATCTGGGCCTCTGCTCAGCAAGTTGGTGACCTACTCAGAGATAAGGTGATAAGAAAAGGAGTTAAGTTATTCCCAAGAAAGAGCCTGGGAAGCTAGGAATTGCAAAAACCATTGCCGGGCTGGTTGGGAAAGGAGAAGTGACATCCTTGAACAGGTAGCTTTTTGGTGCCCACAGTTCCACCCTCCCTCCTGCTACTAACTCTGCCCCGAGAGGTAGTGAGCGCCCCATCACTGGAAGTGTTCAAACAGGGGCTGGATGTCTCCTTACAGAGCATGCCTGAGTTGGAGAGTTACATACATCTTGGTAGGAGAAGGCAGGCCTTCTGTCTCAGAACAGACACTCTGCAGATTAGTGACCCAAACACCAACACAAGAGGCTTTGCGCCACCTGGTGGACAAGGGTTTAAACTGCAGGCCCTTCCAGGGAGAGAAGCCTGCAGCCTGAGTGTCCCTGGAATCCTAAACAGTGAAGCCAGTTTCCAACCATTTCAGAACCACAGTGAGAGCTCGGAAAGGTTAGCACTGGGCCAGGCACCGGCATGTATCAGAGAAGTCACTGTTACAGGGAGGACTTGTTAACAGGACTCAGGAGTTCTGAGCACGTGCCTGGATTTGAAGAGACCACGTCTTTCCCAAACTTTATTCCAGATTCCTGGGATGACAAACTGGGAAGCTACTTGGGGGAAGCGGGAGTGGGGGCGGCGGCATGGAGATGGGGTGTTGGGGAGGTGAGGAGGAGGCTTATTTGTTCATTCTGCCCATCTTTGTGTTTGGGAGTGACCCTGAATTATCTCTGCCTAGAAGTAAAATTCCCCAATTCAGTTCTGCATGAGCCTCCACGAAACCACCCATAAAACCCCATCCCCGTCATAGAAACAAAACAAAACAAAAAAATCTCTCTATATTTTTGCTCCATGGGTATCAGATTCTGAAAGATTTTGTCTACCAAAGTGCATATCTATTATCTTACTGTATCATTTATTATCAGTCAAAGGCCTCTGCAGTAGGTGGGAGGAGCTATGATGAGCTTCGTGCCTTGCCTTACCACAGAGAGTTCATTTAAGGTGAGCATAAGTGAAACATCTGAGAGCGCAGCGGGTCGGTGCAGCCCCATCTGAGGTGAGCCTCATCCTGCTCATCCCCTCCTAAAAACCTGAAACAGGCCCCAGCTCCGGCCCCGGGCTCTGCTCTGGGTGGTGAACCACAGAGAACGAGCCCCCATCTTGGGCCGGCTGCTCTTCTCACCATTTCTCCTTCTGGTTTCACTCATTCCTGAGGAAAGAGCACAGGTTTAATCAGCGGGTCACCCCAAGCCTGGATCTGGCTGTCAGAGGCCAGCCAGGATCCTGTGACGGGGTGCAGGGGAGCCCCCAGCACAGGACCTGGGACTGCACCTCTCAGGAAAGTCTGTTGGGTGAACAACTGAAGGCCCCCTGTGGACGGGCTTCAGATAGTTTTTTATTCTCAGAGCATCACTTACCACATGAAGTAGGTTATGTGCAGGTTTTGCTGTTGGGAGTTTCCCTCTGCGTTCCTCACTGGTCAGACCCAGAACCAGTGAGAAAGAGACCACCCTCTCCCTAAGGCCTCTGCCCTCACCTTCTCAGGGTCTCAGTCCCAGTCCTGATCTGCTTCCCTGAGTGAGCCAGGCTGACCCCAGCACGAGCTTCAGGGACCCCTTTGCCAGGGATGGGCCTCTGCAGCCTGCCCTGCACCCAACATTGTCCCTGACCCCTCGGACCAGAAGGCCCCCCTCCCCACTGCACCTCCAGACCTCACCCTTCTCTCTCCACTTGCCACCCCCAAACGTAAGCTTTTCTTTGGAGCTGTGTTTGTTGGGATAACTTTTATTGAAATGGTGATGATGTTAAAAATCAGAAGAGACATGTGTTTCTGTTTTAGCAACACTCCCCAAGGCTTGGGCATTTTGTTGTTGTTAAGAAGTGTCCAGTGAGTCAACTTTTATTTAGATGATGATAATATTGGGGGTCAGAAAAAAATTTAATAAATTAAAGGGTAATGACGACTTGGTGGCCAGAGGTTTCTCTTCTCCACTTGCCACAGACAATGCCGTAGCATTCAAGCGTCTTCTCCAGAATGGGCATGAGTTTTTACATAAATGGAGCCTTTCTCAGAGCTACTTTAGGCAGAAATTTTATAACCACTTCACCATATCTCTCTGCAAGTGGCCACTTGTGAGAGTAACAATGGCTTTGTAATACAGACCACATCTTTAACACAGAACTGAGTTCTAAGGGGGGGTTTTATCTAGGCCTCAGCGATGGAAGCATCCTGCTTGGAGAGAACAGAAGACTTAGTGAATTACAGTATTCTGCCCTTAGCTCTGCTGCCTGATGACGCTGTTGATCAGCAGCAGCTGGGCTTTCTGACCTGAACATCAACCTCAAGTTCCATTTTGGATACAGAGATGAGTGGGTGTGGGGGGAGAGGGAGATTGAAGATGACAGACGTGGCCTCAAGCAGAAGAGTAACTAAATTAGTAACTGGTTGTGTTCTGTTTGCTCATTTTTGGTTTTTTGGCCAGGCCTCATGGCTTGCCGGAGAAGGCGATGGCACCCCACTCCAGCACTCTTGCCTGGAAAATCCCATGGACAGAGGAGCCTGGTAGGCTGCAGTCCATGGGGTCGCGAAGAGTTGGACACGACTGAGCGACTTCACTTTCACTTTTCACTTTCATGCACTGGAGAAGGAAATGGCAACCCACTCCAGTGTTCTTGCCTGGAGAATCCCAGGGACGGGGGAGCCTGGTGGGCTGCCGTCTGTGGGGTTGCAGAGAGTCAGATATGACTGAAGGGACTTAGCAGCAGCAGCAGCATGGCTTGCAGGATCTTAGTTCCCTGACTAGGGATTGAACCCAGGCCCACGGCAGTCAAAGCACTGAGTCCTAACCACTGGACTGTCAGAGAATTCCCTAGTAACTTTTTTTTTTTTAATTAGAGGAAAATTGCTTTACAATGTGTGATCTAGTAGCTAGTTTTTAAAGGTATAATGAATTTCTTCTCTAACTCCGTTTATTATCAGCAGGTGTGTAAAGTGCTGCTTTTCCTCCCATCAGTCTGTGTGTGTCTCTCAGAGCTGATTGTAATTCCTGTAAGATGCGTTCAGTTTAAGTCCACTCATTTGCCTGTCTTTCCTTCCAGGTAGCTATAGAGTCTCCTGCATTGAACGGGGACCCCAGGAACAGTTGTTCTCCACACTATATCCACCACTAGCAGCCCAGCGAGTACCTGAAGGCCTTGGTGGCTGCAGGGGAGATTTGCAGGACTCTGCCAGATATGAGACTCCCCATCTCTGTGGGTTCCCATGGCCCCTGGATGACCCTGGGTGGAAGAAGGGAAATTGAGTCATGCTAAGGCTAAGGAGGGGGCAGAAAGACGCCTACGTTATCGTCTCTGCATCAAGAGGACCTGAGTTCATGCCAAGCTCACACTGAGCACCAAAAACAATCCTTGCTCAGCTTGCTTCTCCTCCTTGACTGGCAGGACCACTGGATAGTGGTTTTGGTTTCCCTTTTGTGAAGTTTCAGTTTGTGCCTTGCAATGCAAAGTCTGGTTCCGTGGACCAGCAGCATAACCTAGGAACTTAGAACATCAAGCCCCACTTGAGAATCTGAATCGGCATCAGCCTTGTAACATGATTCCCAGGAAGTTTGGTGATTCGTGTGTACTCTGGAGTTTGAGAAGCACCAGTTTAGCGGGCACTATTCCATCTGATCCTCACATTAACCCTTCTGTCGTGGGTGCTGTTAAATAGCAGAGGAAAGCTGTGAAGGGAGGTGAAGTGCCCTGTCACACAGCCAGAGGCAGGATTTGAACCCAGATGCAGCTCCTTCCACACTGTTAGCTCATAATTGTGGGGGTCACTGGCTTCAAAGTGGAAGTGAAAGTCACTCAGTCATGTCCAATTCTTTGGGACCCCATAGACTGTATAGTCCAGGAGTTCTCTAGGCCAGAATACTGGAGTGGGCAGCCTTTCCCTTCTCCAGGGGCTCTTCCCAACCCAGGGATCGAGCCCAGGTCTCCTGCACTGCAGGCAGATTCTTTACCAGCTGAGCCACAAGGGAAGCCCTTGGTAACTTGAGCTATTGATAACTTTAGCGAGGGTCTGTCTGACCATGTGCACATGTATGTGTCCACGCCAGTGTGTGTGTGTTGGTATGTGTGTATATAGCAAGCACAACTTTGAGATCAGATGAGATCAGATTGGTATTATATATTTATTTTAACTAGGTGACAACTCCGGAGAAGGCGATGGCACCCCACTCCAGTGCTCCTGCCTGGAAAATCCCATGGACGGAGGAGCCTGGTGGGCCGCGGTCCATGGGGTCGCTAGAGTCGGACACGACTGAGTGACTTCACTTTCACTTTTCGCTTTCATGCATTGGAGAAGGAAATGGCAACCCACTCCAGTGTTCTTGCCTGGAGAATCCCAGGGACGGGAAGCCTGGTGCGCTGCCGTCTATGGGGTCGCACAGAGTCGGACACGACTGAAGCGACTTAGCAGCAGCAGCAGGTGGTAACTATTGGCCTTTACCATGAAGACCTTTACCCTGTAAGAAATAATTTATATAAATTACATTAAACTGAATTTATTCTGCCTTTCCAGTATTTCCACACTGAGGTGACATTGCTCACATGTTTGATTGATGCAGGAGGCTCTTTGAAGTAGGACCAGTATAAATATAAATATGGGTAGATCTCAGTTGAGTGCCTGGTGTGATGGTAAAACAGGGCTAGTTAGTAATGAGTAGCAACTGATTGACTTGTTAAACTAGGAAAATAGAGTGACTCCAGTTTCAGAGAGATTTCATGGGATAGCTGATTTCTGTTCGTCCTCATAATTGGTGATAACTATATTAAAAGTCTGGCACCATAGGGAGTGACACAACCTACTGACCAGCAGATGCAGAGAAACCAAAAGACAGGCAATAGGAAAGTTTCCATCAGTGTCCTTCCTACTGGCAAGTCTGGATTCAGCTTGGTCATCGCCAGTAACTCAAATGGGTGTGAGGCCAGTTGAGGGCAAATGAACAGGCCCAATCAAATCAGACAGCTCTAAACACTAGGCCCCTGCCCTGCTGACATTCCCCATCTTCATGTCTGGAATAGAGGGCAATAATAGCATGTTTTTTCTTTTAGTCGTGCCAAGGGGCTTATGAGATCTTAGTTCCCTGACCCGGGACTGAACCCACACCCCTGGCAGTGAAAGCAGTGTCCTAACCACTGGACTGCCAGGGAATTCCCGATGATAGCATTTAAATTTTATCTTGTTGAAGTGCCACGTGTGTTATTGTCTGTGAGGACAACTTGAATCTCAGCTCTGATTCCCTCAGGTGCCAATTCAGGGAGGATTCTTAGAGAGGCTCATGTCACATGGCGATTTCTACCAAGGAGGGAAAAGATGGACAGATTGCGTCCCCACTGTCAGAAACTCCTCCAGATGTCCCCAAGACACCAACACAGCGATCCTCTCCCGGGGTCTCTGTTCCTCTGGCCCGTGTGCTTCTCTTTGTGCCGTTTCTAGGGTGTGATTTCTGTAACGTCACAATGTGGTTTCAAGTCAATGCGTGAGTTTCCTCCAGCTGCTGTTGTCCTTTCTCAAGATCCTCCTGGCTGTTTGGGGTCCTTTTATGGTTCCGTGCAAATGTCAGGATTGTTTGTTCAGCTTCTGTGAAAAAATCCATTGGAATTTTGATGGGAATTGTATTGAATGTGCATACTGTTTTGGGTAGAATGGACATTTTAGCATTACTAATTCTTCCCATTCATGAGCTCAGAATATCTTTCCATTTATTTGCGTCTTCAAATTTCTTCATCGATGTCTTAAGGTTTTCAATGTGCCCCTCTTTCACATCTTGGGTTAAATTTATTCCTAGGTAGTTGGTTCTTTTGATGTTTTTGTAAATGGGATTGTTTTCTGGATTTCTGTCTCGGATAGTTCATTGTTAGTGTGTAGAAACACAAGTGATGTTTGTATACTGATGTTGTATCCTGCAGCTATACTGAATTCATATATTGGTCCTAACAGATGTTATTGGTGATTTGATGTGGAAAGCTGGAATTAGAAATCCCACTGTTTCTGCCACATCCCGGTCATCCACAACACCCAAGACACAGTGACTACTAATATAATCTTCCCACGGCGCCCTTTTAAAATACGTGAAATCATATAAAGGTGAATTGCGTCGTCATTTTGGGTGAGCAGCATCTGGGCGGGCCTTGGCCTCTATAGCAAAGCTTGTTGTTTTCTGGCCTTTTATTGACACGAGTGTTTTGAAAAGTAACTTATTTACCAGTAATTTCAAATGTACAGGAACTCGTCAGTGGTGGTACAAAGTACTGACTCTCGCCGCTGCTTACAAAACACGCCAGTGTGCCTTGCCCAGAATCATGACAGTCTTCCAGGGAACGAGCACGAGACCTTCACATAAGGAAATCACTGTGGTTTCCACATTGTCATCCAATCCGCAGGCCCACTCCAACTTTCACCAGCTGCCCCGGCTCTCGGGAAATGCCTCTCTTCATTCGGATCCTGTTTATTCTTCTGGAACCATGAGGATACTTTTCCCTCATTATTGCAACCTTGATGGATTGAAAGTGTACAAAATAAGTAAGATCTGGGTGGCCTTTTCTGTATTGTAACATGTATTAGTACTTCATTTTTTATTGTGATTAAATGTACTAACATTTACCATTTAAACCACTTTACGTACACACTTCCCTGGCATTAACCACATTCACACTATTGTGCAAATTTCCTCACCATCCATGTTCAGATCTTTTCCATTTTCACCAATGAAACTCTGTAGCCATTAGATACCAATTCCCCTCAGCCCCTGGCAACTGCATTCTACTTTCTGTCTTTGAATTTGACTTCTCTGGATACCTTGTTTAAGTGGAATCATATCATTTTTCATATATGTTGTAGCTTGTGTCTGAATTTCCTTTGTTTTTAGGGCTGAATTTTCAGTGCTTTTTGTGTATACCACATTTATTGATTGATGGACACTTGGATCACTTCCACCTTTTGCTATTGTAATTAATATTGCTATGAAGATGGGGGTACCATATCATTTCCTACTTTCAATCTTTTAGGTTATATACCCTCATGTGGAGTTAGTTGATGGATCATATGTTAATTCTATGTTGAAGTTTTTGAGGAACTGCCGTACTATTTTCAACTGAGGTGATGTCATTTCCCTTGATTCTTTTTCTGGCAGAATAATATGGCTCAGCCATCGTATCGCTTATCCATTTACCCGTTGGTGGACATTAGTGTTGTTGATCTCTCTTGGCTATTGCGAACACTGCAGTTTCAATAGACGTGTACATCTGTTTTCAGTTCTTTGGGTTCTATATCCAGGGGTGGAGTTGTTGGGCCATATGGCAGTTGCATATTCATAGGGTAAACACAGGTTGCATCGTTTTCCAATTTCCACAATAAGGTTTAAAAGTTCCAGTGTCTCTGCATTGTTGCCAATATATGTTATTTTTAATTTTCTTGATTATACTCACTTTAACGTGGGTGAAGGAGTTATTGCATTGTGATTGTAAGTTGCATTTCCATCATGTCTTTTCATCTGCTTGTTGACCATTTGCATGTCTTGTATGGAGAAGAGTCTATTTAAGTCCTTTGTCCATATTTAAAACTGGGCTGTCTTTGTTGATGAGTTGTAGAAGTCCCTGATACATGCGGGATAAAGACTCATCAGATATATAATGTGGAATTATTTTCCTCCATTCTCTGAGCTGTCATTCCACTTTCTAAGTTGCATTTTTTGATGCAAAAAGGGTTTTTGATTTTGAGGAAAGCTGTTTTCCTTTGGTTGCTGGTGCTTTTGCTGTCAGATTGAAGAAACCATTGCTAAATCCAAGATTCTGAAGATTTATCCCCATGTCTTATTGGAGATTTTACACAGTTTTCCTTCAGTATCCATGAGGGATTGGCTCCAGGACACCCTGCAGATACTGAAATCTATAGATGCTCAAATCTCTTATGTAAAATAATCGAGTTTTGCAAATAACCTAGGCACATCTTCCTGTATACTTTGAATCATTCCTAGGTTATGTTGAAGAACTAATCCAATATAAATGCTATATAAATGTTGTAAAACAAGTAAATGCTATGTAAATAGTTGCTGGCATGTGGTTAATTTAACTTTTTCTTTTTGAAAATTTTTGATTTTTTTAAAAAATATTTTTTGCTCTGGCATTAGTTGAATCCATTGACATGGAACCCGTGGATACAAGGGACTAAGTGAAATTTTACTTTTTACGTTTAAGGCTTCTGTGTGTTTTGAGATACTTTTTGTGTGTGGTATGGAGTAAGAGTCCAGTTTCATTCCTCTGCTTGTGGATAGCCAATCACTTGGCACCATTTGTGGAAAACACCATTTCCCCCATTTGTTTTCTTTTTCTTTCTTTTCTTTTTTTTTTTTTTTTTTTTTTTTGGCTGTGTGGCATGCAGGATCTTAGTTCCCTGACCAGGGGTCAAACTCATACCCCTACAGTGGAAGTGCAGAGTTTTCACCACTGGACAGCCAGGGAAGTCCCCCACTTCCCCCCATCTTTATTGCTGTTGACTGTAGTCTGACATCCATTCATCGAAGACAAATGGGTTTATCTCTGGGACCTCTATTCTGTTCCATTCATCTCTATGTGTATCTTCATGCCAGTATCACCATGTCTTATTCAGTATTGCTGTGTGCTAACATCAGATGTTAGTAAGGGTGAACCTCCAACATGGATTTTCTTTTTAAAAAATGGTTTAGCTCTCTTTAGGTTCTCTTGAAATCCCGTATTTCAGGTGTCATATCCTGCTCTCCTTCACATGGAGGAACCCCAATTTGCTTATGCATTATCTCCTGAAGACATCCTGATTGCCGTAAGGTTCAGACATGAGAAGAGGTTCTGTGCGTAATAGCATCCTTGTTTTTGTTTGGATACAGCTTTTCCAAGCAGTTGTATGATTACTGGACGCATGAAGGGTGGCTCTCAAGGTGTGAGACCTGTTTGGCTTTGGAAGATACTGCCAGCCCGTGTCTCAAGAGGCCGAATGCGAGTCCCATCCCCAGTGAAGGAGGGCTGCTGCTGTTCCTCCTCTTCCGGTTAGCAGTGTTGCCATTTTGGGAAGAGGTTAGCAGCCCTAGTAGGGGTGGGCTGTCTTGTTGTTTTTAAGATTGTTGTGTCTTTTTTTTTGGCTGTGCTGGGTCTTCGTGGCTACGTGGGCTTTTCTCTATTTGCAGCAAGCAGGGGCGTCTATGGGGTCGCACAGAGTCGGACACGACTGAAGCGACTTAGCAGCAGCAGCAGCAGCAGGGGCTACTCTCTAGCTGTGGTGTGTGGGCTTCTCATTGCAGTGGCTTCTCTCGTTGTGGAGCACAGGCTCAGTAGTTGTGGGACACAGACTTAGTTGCTCTACAGCCTGTGGGATCGTCCCAGACCAGGGCTTGAACCCATATCCCCTGCATTGGCAGACAGATTCTTTACCATTGAGCCACCAGGGAAGCCCCTGTCTTGTTGTTTTAATTTGTCATTCTCTAATGGTATATACGATGCTGATCATATTTTGTCCACTTATTTATTGTCTGTATATCTTCTTTGGCCAGGTGTCTGTTCAAATCTTTACTCATTTGTAATGAAGGTGTTTGCTTTATAGTTGTACAAATTCTTTATCAGATATGCATTTTTCAAATATTTTTTTCTCCCAATTTATGACTTGTCTTTCAGTTTTCTGAATATTTCATAAAGTTTTAAATTTTTAAAGCCTGTATTCAAAACTTTATTTATTTTGTGAATAGGCTGTTGAGGTTTTGTGTTAAAATTCACCAAGCCCAAGTTTATGTAGATTTCCTTGTACGTTTTCATCTAACAGTTTTTATCCTTTTGCATTTTAAATGTGTTTGTGAACAATTTCTAGTGAGTTTTGGTGTAAATTGTAAAGTTTGTGTCTACAGTCTTTTGATTGCATGTGGTTTCCAATTAATTATTCTATAGCTATTTTTTGGAGAAGTCATGGGTTATTTGGCTCCATTTCAGTTTGATTTTCCAAATTTAATGGCTTCTGCAGGTTTGCCAACTGGGAGCACGGACTCCACTTAACTGGGAGGTCGCAGCCTGCGCTTCCCGACCAGCCAGCAGCAGTCCTGCCTCTCTGACCCTTGAGATGCATTTGTGTTTCCTTCCAACCTGTCACAGCCCAGGGTCTGGGCGTCTCCCCTTCCTGTCCCCTCCACAGCCCGTTGCCTCTCAGCAATGTTGAAGGTGACCTGAAGGTCTAGAAATCTCACCCTCTGTGTCTGAGAAATGGCCTCCTGTGAAGAACCTTCCCCACAACGATTCTGCTGGAACTCAGGATATCCCCTTCCTTTTTTTCTTTTTCTTTTAGCACACCACCCCCCCTCACCCCACACAGCATGTGGGGTCTTAGTTCCCCGCCCAGGATTGAACCCAAGTGAGAGTGAGGAGTCCCAACCATTGGACTGCCAGGATCCACCCTTTCCTGACCAGGCCACACAGTCCCAGACCCGCCCTGGACTTATCAGCCCGGAGCTGACCCGCTTCCCAGGATCAGTCAGAAAGGGGACCTGCCCCATGTGTTCCCCACCTCCCCAGTGGGAACTGCAGCCACTGCCCTCCCCCTCGGCAGAAGGCCCCTCAGGGCATCTCCTGAGTCAGCCTCTGATCCTCAGTCAGGCCACCTTTCATGCCAGCCCTAGCCCGGGGCCTTTGTACTTGTGTTTACACCTCTCCATGGAGAAATCTCCTTGCCCCAGCTATCCAAATGTTTGCAGACCTTGTCTCTCTCCTTCCAGCATTTCAGGCTCAGAGTTACCTGTCACCACTCACAGTCCCTGCAGAGGCCAGAGATTTCCCCTGGAAGGAAAGACTCTAGAGAAATCACAGGGATAAAGGCAGAGTGCAGCCAAGCCTTGCCTGTGCTGATGCCCAAGAGGGTGAATGATTTCTGGTGAGAATTTTAAAGTCCCCCAAGTAATAGATCATATGCGCGCATACTGTGTCTTCCTGCTCATTCTAAATGCTTGTCATTCCAGAACTTTAATGGGGGAATTTCTTTATCTCCTAAATATGCCAAGTGGGGCTTATGTTTAAAAAACAGTATCACAGTACCTCCAAGGGTTTCCACACACAGCAAGGATGCCGTTTGTTCAGACACTGGCTGAGAGCTTGCCAACAGAAGCCTTGGTCACGACCCTCCTCCCATAGGTGAGCCTCCTCAGGTGCCTCCTACACATGGGCCCAACCCCATCACAGAATCCTAGATCGGCCAAGGGCCTGGCAGGCAGCTGGCTAGAGATGCAGATAAGAGAAAACTGCCCAACAGTGGTTCAGAAGCCTGGTCCAGCCAACAGCATCCCCACGCCAGGAGCCACACACCACACCTGGAGTTCTGCTAGGTGGGGATGTGCCAGGAAACCGTGAGTTAGAAGGAGAGGTGATGGCGGGCGCAGCGAGAGAAGCTTTGCAGTGAGAACAGTTTCTGTTCCCACCCCTGCCACCGGCTTGGTATTTGGTCTCCAGCAGGCCCCTCCCTCGTCGGCCTGGGCTTTCTCACCGGTGGAGAAGTGAATTGGATGCCAGCTTATTGAGTTTTCTCTGAGTTTGAGGTGCCTCTTCTAGCCCCATGGGCACCTCCCTCGCACTTAGGCACCTAGTCGTTTGGGGTCCTCAGCTGATGCAGGTTAGATTTCCATTGGTCCTTTCCTAAGGGAAAGGTGGGAAGGAAGGTGCGGTTTGTTGCAGAGAAGGATCTCCCTGCCCCTGGGAAGGCAGGACCGCCGTTCCCCGTTAGCTCCTCTGATAGCCCTCCACTGCCATCAGCCGGTGAGTAAGTGTGGCTTCTTCCCGATCACGGTGCAAAATGTAGAATTTCTCACAAAGAAATTTGACTTTAATGAGAGGGTAGATCATAGGAGAGAATAATTAGACAGTATACACATGCCAGGTTAATTTTAAAGCAAAGCTTTTAGGTCAAGTTATCTTAGTTACGCCATTAACTGTTTTCAGCTAGCGGTTTCAAAAATTGTATTATCAAAATACCTGGCAGTGGAATTGCTTTCTGCAGCCTGTTCTCATTGTGACCTCAGAGTCAGTGCCTGGGCTGGTGTGAGTGTGTGTGTATGTGTGTGTCAGAGAAAGGATATGAATATGAGAGTGTGTGCACACACACTGGGGGGAGGGGGCTTCCTCCTGTTTTTTCCTACAGTAGTACCTTATGTTTATTTATTATGTATAATAATTCGTATCTCCTAATCCCAAACTCCTAATTTATCCCTCCCTCCTTTCCCCTTGGCTCACCTTAAGTTTGTTCTCTATGTCTATGAGTTTGTTTCTTTTTATTTAAATAAGTTTGTTGTGTCATATTTTAGATTTCAGGGGATGCTGATTGATTTAAAGCTGACTCACTGACTTAAAGTAGTGGGGTGGGCTAGGGAGGGGCAAGTGACCTGGGAGGTTTGAGAGAGAAATGCCCCCCTCTGCAGGTCACTTCTTTGTGCTTGGAGGGAGAGGGGGAAGCAATCAGGCAGCAGTTCGCCCAGGGCTGAGGAGGGAGGGAGGGAGGGGGAAGGGCTGAGAGCGGGCCTTAGAGCAGATGGCCACTGGAGGGCGCCAGAGCACCGGCAGAGCCCACCCGCAGCTCTCGGGCTGGCCCTCCGGGCTGGGAAAGGAGCTGGAGCCCGGGCTGGTGGAATCCCAGGGACGTGCCCAGAGAGGAGGGGTTGGGTACCGGGAGCTTCTACCCCGGCCCAAACTGCCTCGCCTCACAGAGGGCCCAGAGGTCTACCGTCAGCACCCGACGCGGACACTTCCAGCTTGGTCGGCTGGCGCAGTGGTTGGACAGCCTGAGAGGAAGTCTGCGGTGTGACTGCCCTTTGTTTCCCCAGAGGCGGGGCTCGGCCCAGAAATACTGGGCTTGACTTTGGGCTTGCAGTTTCTAAGCTATAGGCCTGCATGCGTGTTGACATCTGGAAAACGCGGCTGTGGTTGTGAACATGGAGCAGGCAAAAGCGGTAGTATTCTGGTGGGCGTCTGGTGGGCGCTGTGCCCTTTCTCTCAAGAGTTCTCCCCAGACTTTCTTCTTCCCTTCCCATCTGAGCCTCTTCCTCTTCCCTCTTCCCTCCCCCCGGCCCCTTTCTAGGTGGATCTGACCCAAAGCCAGGTCATGTGACTTAAGGGTGTATGACTGATTTAAAGCCAGATCATATGACTTAAAAGGTATGACTTCGTTTTCTTCCGATTTTTAAAAGAAATTGGGCGATTTTCATGGGCCCCTAAGAGTATGGAGACCCTCGCACTGTGCCTGCGATGCTTCTCTCCAGAGCTCTTCATCGCTTCCTGCCCCCAGCTGCGTGAGAGTGGAAGGTGCTCAGGGCTCATCAGGTCCAGCCTGACAGGTAAGAAAACCAAAGCAGAGAAGAGAAACGACTGTCTGAGGCCACCCCTTGACAATGACAAGGACTAAGCCAACCTCTGACCACCAGGTCCCAAAATAACACAAAAGAGAGAACTAGTTTTCGTGTTTGGGAAAAAAGAGATATGCATCATGCATTCCTTCCTTTATTCCAGCTCCAGCCACGTGCCAGGCACCATGCTGCTGCTTGGGACAGAGCACAGAGTGAAGCTGGCAGGAGGGACCCCAGGAACCAATGACTGTCTCATGACAGTCCTGACCAGAGACACAGACGAAAAGTGCGCTGCGCTACAAACAGAAAGCAGAGCAACAAAACCCAGCATGGGAGGAAGAAGAGGCGTCCGTTCTTTATTTGGAGACCTAAGAAAGAAGAAGAAATGTCTGAATTGACCCAAATATTATTTAAGGGGAAAAAAAAGGAATAGAAGTGAGAGTTGGCCTTTGTGGACAAAACCACATAATCAGGATCTGATGGTACTAACCAAAGATTGACAAGTATCCCTGGAAAAGAAGGAGGGAGCCATATGTGTGTGTGACATTAATTTAATGGGAAAGGTTAGCTAATTTTAGGTAAGATAAAACCACAACTGGCTCTCTACCTGGAAAAATCTGTATTTGGACCTTCACCTCCCACTCGTCACAAAAATCAGTTCCAGATGGATTAAGGCCTAATGAACTGAACAATAAATAGCAACCCTAACAGAAGTGGAAATAGAAAACCATATGCACTGAACAAGGGTAGCAGAGACTCAGCCGGGACTGGAAACTCAGAGACTGTAATAAAAAGTGAAGCACATATTTGGCTGCATTAATTTTTATATGTGTGTCAAAAGATACCATAAACAAAATGAAAAGAAGATGGATTTGGGGGAATTCCAAAATTCCCCGTTGCAATGCAGATGGCAGATAAAATGCCTGCGGGCTTCCCTGGGTGGCTCAGTGGTAAAGAGTCTGCCTGCCAACCCAGGGAGACACGGGTTTGATCCCCGATTCCTGGGAAGATCCCGCATGCCGCGGGGCAACTAAGCCCATGTGCCACAGCTACTGAGCTTGTGCTCTGGAGCTGGGGGCCCCGCAGCTACTGAGCGCACGTGCCACGACCACTGGAACCTGTGCTCCCTAGAGCCCGGACTCTGCAGCAAGAGAAGCCACTGCAGTGAAAAGCCCATGTGCCGCAACTACAGAGAAGGTCCAGCATGGACAAATAAATTATTTTAAAAAATAAAATGCCTGTGACAGGTCGAGAGCATCTCTAAATTGATTTTTTTTTTTTAAAGACAAAGAACCTTCCCAGCAGTTCACAGTGCAGCCGGGTTTATCAGCCTCGGCACTGTAGACACTTCGAGTCTGACAGCGCCTTGCTGTGGGTGCTTTATAAGATACATAGCAGCATCCCCGGTACCTACCCACTAGATGCCAGCCTCACCCCTCCCCAACTCACGAGTTGTGATAACCAAAAATGTCTGCAGACATTGCCACATGTCCCCGGGGAGGGAGAGAAAAACCGCTCAGTTGAGAAGCTCTGCAGCAGAGCGGATCCACTAATAAACATGTGGCAGGATGCCTCAGTAGCCAGGGACAGGCAGAGAGCAAAGTGAGATGTCATTTTAATGATAACACCTATACCTAGCATGAATGCAAGGAAAAGGCTGTGTGGAGAATAGCAGTAGGACTTTAGAGTCTCCAAGGGAGATCTCTGATAATGCAGAAGGGAGACACAAAAAGTTACCTGCTGGGGCCTCCCTGATGGTCCAGTGGTTAAGAATCTGCCTTGCAATGCAAGGGACACAGGTTTGGTCCCTGGTCTGGGAAGATCCCACATGTCATGGAGCCACTAAGCCCATGCTGCACAACTACTAAGCCAATGCTCTTGAGCCCAAGAGCAGCAACTACTGAGCCCACGAGCCCTGGAGTGCATGCTGTGCCACAAGAGAAGCCATTGCAACAGAAAGTGTGTGCACTGCAACCAAGAGCAGCCCCGCTCACCACAACCAGAGAAAGCCTGTGTGTGGCTGTGAAGACCCACCACAGCCAAAAAATAAAATAATTAATTTTTAAAAACCTGTATGATGTACAGCTCAGAGGCTGTGTGCCAGTGTCATGCAGGTGTCGGGGCAGGCCTGCACAGACAGCCAAGACTTCCAGGAACTCTAGGGACCAACTGCCAATTGCATTTTGAATGTGGTTCTCTATTCTGTGATATTTGAGACCAACAGCCCCCAAATTCAAAACTACGATATCTGAGTCAGAGGGGTCTATTTTCCTGTGTTTGGCTGGAGGGTGGGAAAGAATTCCACTCCTTTCTGGCTGTTCTGCCTCCATGAAAACACGAAAACTATGCTGAGAGGGAAACCCCTGAATTTTGCAGACATTATCAACCACAGATGGGGTCCTCCCAGGTCCAGAGAGATGGGCAGGAATTTCCCTCGTGGTCTCTGAAGGACCTAAGGTCACACACAACCCCCAGTAGCACCTGAAACTTTGAAGCCTGTCATCTTCCTGGAATGTAATTTGTTTTTTCTTTCATTTCCACATGCTGACTCCTACCCTCACCTTTCATTCTCTTGCAGTCAGCACCTCCAGTCCAGTGATAAGTAAAAGGGACTTTTTTCAGTCTACAAATAATAAGTGCTGGAGAGGGCGTGGAGAAAAGGGAACCGTCCTGCACTGTTGGTGAGAATGTAAATTGGCGAAGCCACTGTGGAAAACAGTATGGAGGTTCCTCAAAAAACTAAAAATAGAATTGCCATATGATCCAGCAATCCCACTCTTGGGGGATTGACAAAAACTTAATTCAAACAAAAAGTTAATTCAGACAAAACTCTTAATTCAAAAAGATACATGCACTGCTATGTTCACAGGAGCATTATTTACAACAGCCAAGACACGGAAGCAACAGGTATGTGTATATATATAAACTGAATGTTAAATGTTCCCCAGCCATTAAAAAGTATGAAATAATACCATTTGCAGCAACATGGATGAACCTAGAGATTATCATACTAAGTGCAGTGAGAAAGACAAATACCATATGATATCACGTACGTGTGGAATCTAAAATATGACACGAATGAGCCTACCTACAAAACAGAAACAGAGACACAGAGAACAGACTTGTGTTTGCCGAGAGGGAGGGGGTTTTAAGGAGGGAAGGATTAGGAGGTTGAGATTAGCAATAGATGCAAACTATTATATATAGATGGATAAACAACAAAGTCCTGCTCTACAGCACTGATAACTGTATTCAATATCCTGCGATAAGCTATAATGGAAAAGAATATGAAAGAGAACATATATATGTATAACTGAGTCACTTTGTATACAGCAGACATTAAACACGACATTGTAAATCAAGGACAACAAAAAGAATTTTAAAGGGACTCTTCTGTTCCTCTTGTATTCGAAGAATATTAGGTGAAAAGGTTTTTCCTACAGGACTTGTGCCCCAGGAATGGCCCAGGTTCTAAGCACGGGGTCAACCAGCAGAATCTGCATCAAGCCCTGAGGTGGGGAAGGGGCGCAGGGCAGGTGGCCCTGTGCGCTGCCTCGTGTTCAGCCATCAGGCTCTCACCTGCACTGCACGCGGTGAGGGAGCCACCGGTTGTCCCTCATGAAGCTCCAGGGGCTGCGGCTGCTAGGCCCTAGCCAGCACTCCTAGGCCCTCCTTCCCCAAACCCCAAACTTGACCCCCAAAACTGGAAAGTCTGATGGGTGAAATCTCAAATAGAGCCAGGTGGTGTGCGCTGGGGTTCCAGCTGAGCAGGTGCACAGGGTGCTCTGGTCATTTGTATCCTCCTGGGAAATGAAAGAGTGGGAGCAGCTTCCACTCCCACAGGGTCGGCTTCAGGGAGGCAGGGGGCTGGCCCCTGTGGGAGTGGAGTCCCAGAGTGCCTGAGGGCTCACTGGCTGGGAGGCACAGGTCTTGCTCGCACCCCTTTCGCAGATGGGCAGCACTCCTCGGGGGGCAGAGGTTGTATTCTGCAAGACCTGCAGAGCCAAGGGAATCCCTGGTCCTGGTCTCACAGCAGCAACAGACCAACTTCATGTTCATCTCTGCAGATGCCGGGGGCGGGAGGCCCTCCTGTGCTGTCCACCCAGACCAGGCGCTTCTCCCCTTAAGGGTGAATGGCCTTTACACCTCCGACCCCGCCATGGCCTCCCCTTTGGCCTGAATGCCGTTAGAGAGGCTGTGATGCTCTTCTGACCTAGACCCAGGTACTTAGTGGATCCCAACTGCCACCTTTTCTCAGCCCCCGGCTGCTCCAGGTGTGATGCCCACCTGCCCATCACCCGTGTGTACCTGCTTCAGCTCCCTCTGCCTTGAGGGGAAGCCGAGGTAGATTGTAACCACTAGAGCAAACCAATGCACGAGGAAGAAAAGGAGGCAAGAAGCCTTAATAACCTGCCAAAAGCCAAAGGTGGGACTTCCGTGGCAGTCCAGTGGTTAAGATTCCACACTTTCAATGCAAGGGGTGCAGGTTTGATCCTGGTTTGGGGAACTAAGATCCCACATGCCTTGAAGCCAAAAAAATAAATTAAAAAAAAAAGAAAATCCTTTTTAAAAAAAAAAGCCAAGGTGTAGACGCCATTGGCTTAGCATTGATAAATCATAAGCACCTAGAAACCTGTAAGAACAAGAACAGAGACCCAATAGAAGACTGAGCAAAGGACATGTGTAGACCATCCACATTTAAACAAAATGCCAAATAGCTTCTGAACATAGAAGATGCCCAGACTCTCCCTTTGTAAAAGATGTGCAAATTAACATTATTCTGAGATAATAATTTTTAACCTGCTAATTTGGAAAAAAATTTTAAAGTTTTGTAACAATCTGCTGGAGAGGCTGAGGGGAACAGAGAACTGAGGACATGTAAGGTGGTGCAGCCCCTCGGAAGGCAGGATGGCAGGATCAGCAAAATTGCAAATGTGTAGCCTTCACCTAGCAATCCCAGCGCTGGAAGTGTATTCAACAGATACTTAGTCATGTCTGACTCTTTTGCCACCCCACGGACTGTAGCCCGCCAGGCTCCTCTGTCCATGGGATTTCCCAGGCAAGCACACTGGAGTGGGTTGCCGTTTCCTTCTCCAGGTGATCTTCCTGACCCAGGGATCAAACGCACATCTCCTGCATCGGCAGGCAGATTCTTTACCACTGAGCCGCCAGGAAGCCCCTACTCAACAAATAGACCTGCCTATATACAAAAGGTACATGGTTATTTATTTCAGCATGGCTTACAGTACCGAGTGATTAGAAACAACTCAGGCATCCATGAAGAGAGGGCTGATGAAATAAATGATGCTGCATCCATTTAACAGAATCCTGTGCGTCATCCAACAGGCTTTCAGTGGACTGTGGCCAGCTCTCTTAGAGGCAGTACAGCAGAGTGGGTAAGTCCCTGGACTCTGAGGATAACCAGCTGGCTTGGAAACCCAACTATGTCACTTACTGGCTATGTGCCCTTGAGCAATTTAGTTACCTTCTGTACTGCCTCTCTCTGCAAAATACTGCCTTCGTTTCCTTAATAGTAAAAATATAGTGTGTCCCTTACATATGAATTTTCAAAGATTCGAATGTGCATCTTATTCCAGCAAGGAACTAGAACTTGTGCCATCAGCGTCAGGTGTGAGTGAAAGTGCAGCTTGCTGTCCATCTCTTATGGCTGACAATCCTTCAGCTCTACCATCTACCACGTTCCCTCCTTCCTCCAGTCAGTATCTCTTGTTGCCTAGTCCCTCGATGACAGCCCCTGTATGCTAACTGTTGTACTGTACTACTGGACTTTTTTAAAAATATATTTATTTATTTGGCTGTGTTGGGTCTTAGTTGAAGTACACAGGATCTTTAATTGCAGTGTATGAGATCTTTTTAGTTGGCAGCATACGGGATCTAGCTGTTCCTCCATCAGGGAAGTCCCCATACTTTTCAAAGTACTGTTTTGTAAGATTTTAAGTGTTTTATTTTTGTATTTGTTTTTATGCCTTATTTGTGTGAAAAATGTTATAAACCTATTACAGTACTATATAACCAATCATATAGCCGAAAGCAAAAAAGAACTGAAGAGCCTCTTGATGAAAGTGAACGAGTTGGCTTAAAACTCAACATTCAAAAAACTAAGATCATGGCATCCAGTCTCATCACTTCATGGCAAATAGATGGGGAAACAGTGGAAACAGAGACTTTATTTGGGGGGGCTCCAAAATCACTGAAGACGGTGACTGCAGCCATGAAATTAAAAGATGCTTGCTCCTTGGAAGAAAAGCTATGACCAACCTAGACAGTGTATTAAAAAGCAGAGACATTACTTTGCTGACGAAGGTCCGTCTAGTCAAAGCTATAATTTTTCCAGTAGTCATGTATGGATGTGAGAGTTGGACTATAAAGAAAGCTGAGCGCCAAAGAATTGATGCTTTTGAACTGTGGTGTTGGAGAAGACTCTTGAGAGTCCCTTGGACTGCAAGGAGATCCAACTGGTAGTTCTAAAGGAAAAGTGAAAGTCGCTCAGTTGTGTCTAACTCTTTGCGACCCCATGGACTATACAGTCCAAGAAATTCTCCAGGCCAGAATACTGGAATGGGTAGCCTTTGCCTTCTCCAGGGGATTTTCCCAACCCAGGGATCAAACCCAGGTCTCCTGCATTGCAGGTGAATTCTTTACGAGCTGAGCCACAAGGGAAGCAGCCCTGAATATTCATTAGAACTGATGCTGAAGCGGAAGCTCCAATACTTTGGCCACCTGATACGAAGAGCTGACTCACTGGAAAAGACCCTGACTCGGGCAGCGATTGAAAGCAGCAGGAGAAGGGGACGGCAGAGGATGAGATGGTTGGATGGCATCACCGACTCGATGGACATGGGTTTGAGCAAGCTTGGGGAATTGGTGATGGACAGGGAAGCCTGGAGTGCTGCAGTCCATGGGGTCACAAAGAATCCCACACAACTGAGTGACTGAACTGAACTGATGGCCAGTCATGTTAGTTGAGTACCTAGGCTAACTTTGTTGGGCTACGAACAAATTGGACCTAGGAACACACTCTCCAAATGGAACTCATTTTGGATGTAGGTGACTTACCATAGAGCTAATAATAATAATACCTGTCCCCTAATGTTATTATGAAGAGTAAATAAGTTAACGTTTGTAAGACCAGTAGTACCTGACCACCATGCTATCAAGGTACAGAACAGTGTCTGTTAATTAAGTGAAGTCGCTCAGTCATGTCCAACTCTTTGCAACCCCACGGACTGTAGTCTGCCAGGCCCCTCCATCCATGGGATTTCCCAGGCAAGAATACTGGAGTGGGTTGCCATTTCCTTCTCCAGGGAATCTTCTTGACTCAAGGATGAAACCCAAGTCTCCCATAGTGCAGGCAGACTCTTTACCATCTAAGCCACCAGAGAATTACATGCTACCTTTTGTGTGTGAATATATATTGTTGTTGTTCAGTCGCTCAGTCATGTCCAACTCTTTGAGACCCCATGGACTGCAGCACACCAGGCTTTCCTGTCCACTATCTCCCCGAGTTTGCTCAAATTCATGTCCATTGAGTCAATGATGCCATCCAACCACCTCATCCTCTGTCATCCCCTTCTCATGCCCTCAATTTTTCCCAAATCAGGGTCTTTTCCAATGAGTCATCTCTTCTCATCAGGTGGCCAAAGTATTAGAGCTTCAGCATCAGACTTTCCAATGAATATTCAGGGTTGATTTCCTTTAGGATTGACTGGTTTGATCTCCTTGCTGTCCAAGGGACTCTAAAGAGTCTTTTCCAACACCACAGTTCGAAAAGCATCAGTTCTTCAGTGCTCAGCCTACTTTATGGTCCAACTCTCACATCTGTACATGACTACTGGAAAAAACCATAGCTTTGACTGTACGGACCTAGGTTTGTTATAGCTTTTCTTCCAGGCAGGTATTTGTACAAAGAAACTCTGGAAGGGTATGTAACAAACTTATAACTAGAATTTAGGAAAGCAAATAAGAGCAAGTGTTTTCATTGTAAATGTTCTTATATGATTTTGATTTTTTAAACATATAAGTGAATAAATACATACTTGAAAGAGTTAAAAAATAAAGAAGATATTTTATGGAAGCCAAAACATAGGTGATGATAGGCATTGCCTGAAACAGACTTAAAAAGATGGGAACATTTCCCTTTGGAAGGACAAAGATGACACTATGTATGATCAAACTACAAAATTATGAACTTGTATGAGCAGGAACAAGGGGAATCCCTCTTTCACAAAAGAAATATGCACAGGTGTTTCATGCTCAATAAAATAACCATATTTATTTCATTTTTAATTATTAACTTTCTAAAATAACACTTTTCCTACAAAGAACTCAGAACTTACAGTTTATAACAACAAACTTTCTTAACACTCGTTGTGCTTCTCAGAGGGCGGAGGGAGGGAATATGAGGTAGACAGAACGGTAAAAAGAAGCAGGGGTCGCTGCAGATCTGGACACAGGCAACAAGAGTGAGGCCAACAGGTCACTGGAGGGCCTGTTACCCAGGGAGGGGGCCAGGAGGAAGCACCCATTTCTGTGACCTCTGGTTTGGGAATGAGGTTCAGTGGCACACTCATGGGAGATTCCCTTCCAAGGCTTCCTTATAAGGAGCACTGGGGCTATCCACAGTGCTGGTGTTTCCTAAGCAGTGAGGCCTCCTGGGCTCCTAAGTTCCTTGGGCTCTACCATGAGACCGTCACAGACGTCTCATCGCTGGCTGACCAATAAACAGACAAATGGCCAGTGGGTCCGCAGTTCTTCAACAAACCAGACAAAAGCAACCGCGATGGGTGACAAGGAGAGGAGGAGCAGAAGGGTCTTCTTTGCATCTGCCCCGGTGGGATTCATGTTTTCTCAGAGGGTCGAAGGAAAGCAGAGCCTGCCGCTTACGTTCCTTCTACATCAAATGGTTGTTCCAGAGAAAGCGCAGCAGCGTGTGAACTCCTCCAAAGAAAACGAAGACGTAGTGAGCCAGGATAGCTCTGCCTTCTTGCTGAAAGTTCTGTTTAAAAAGAGAGCAAGAATGGGAGGGTGAGTTTTTTAAAAAGGCGATAAAATAATCCAAAGTTAGAAATTCAGTATTAATATTAATTCAGTCAGTGCCACAAACTCGCTTCTCGGGCTGCTCCGTGAAGTGTCTGAGTGGAAGAATATCTTGGTCTATTAGTGATGTCCGTACAATCCACACAACCTGGGGAAGTTTTCCTCTGGACATCTTTTCCCATCTTCACCATCACCAAATTGGGCACTCTTTTCCAGGTTGATTAACCTCTTCCTCTGGCTTCCCAGAGCACTTTCTAAGTCCTCCCAAAGAACCAAGGGAGTCTGCTTTGGGGTTGAAGAATGGACTTTAGATGGTGAAGAGGGGGTGAGTGTGAGCATGGTTGGAAGCAAAGACCTCAGCAGGTTTCTGGTGCGTGCTCAGTCGCTTCAGTTGTGTCTGACTCGCGCAGCCCCATGGACTGTAGCCCACTGGCTCCTCTGTCCATGGGATTTTCCTGACAAGAATACTGGAGTGGGTTGCAATATCCCCTCCTCCAGGGGATCTTCCTGACCTAGGGATCAAACCTGCATCTCCTGCATTTCCTACATTGCAGGAAGATTCTTTACCGCTGAGCCACTGGGGAAGCCCATAAGTAAATACCACTGTAACTGGAAACTGTGAAAGAACTTGTTTTTCCCTTTTATAACTGATATCAATTTAAAAATCTGAGCGACTTTGACAGTGGTCCAATGGTTCAGTGATTAAGACTCTGTGCTTCCACTGCAGGGGGCGCAGGTTCAATCCCTACTCAGGGAACTAAGATCCAACATGCCACGTGGCATGGCCAAAAAATTTAAAAACTTTTAATTAAAAAAAGAAAAATTGAATTTCTTTCCAGCAAAGCAGACAAGAAAATGTATAGAGCACTGAGTCAGATGCGCATATATTTAAATTCCAGTTTTGCCACTTAGTTGCTGAGTAACCTTGGATAGGTTATCTAATCTTGCTGAACCTCAAATGCTTCTCCTGAAATACCGACTCCACTAATTCATAGTTATTTGGAAAATTAAATGAGACAAATAAGAGTATCTCAGAGTACCTGAAAGAAAATGTTTAGTAAATGTTCATTTCCCACCTGTCCTTCTAACAAACTTAAGAAACTTCTTATACATTACTGTTAGGGTCCCAGAGAAAACAGATAACACACTCAAATTAGGATAATACAGGGTCGGATGAAGACACTTTACAAAAGTAGAGGGAGGAGGCATAAGGGTGGCGTAACAGCAGAGGCATTGCCACTCCTCGGCCTGTAGGGACAGGGAGGGGGCAGCTTCTAGGACCCAGGATAGAATCTATGGAGAAAAATTTCAAAGGCACATTTAAGATCCTAAAAGCATAGAAAGACTGTTTTAAAACATACTTTATAGCTAGGAAAATTACATGCCCCAGATTAAAAAAAACAGGTCCTTGAACCAAAACCCCTCAAAACTAGATGGCAAAATAGGTTGAGAATCAAGGCCTATTTGAAAACACCAAACACTTGCTTAAGTGAAAAGAATAAGAAGTCAAGCTATGTGATAGCTTGAGGACAATCAATTCAGCAGATAAAAATGCACCTTGGTGAGCTCCTTGCCAGGGAGTTCCAAGAGCAAGAATCAAACTTTCTTTAAATACATCAAAAGCAGGAAGGCATCTGGAGAATCAGTGAGACCACTTGATTAAACAAAGTACAAAATGTGAATAAATGATTGCATATGAAAGAAATATACCATGCCAGATTCAAAATTTTGTTGAAGTTACTTGAGTTAAGCCTGGAAGCAGCAGAGTAAAGCCTTTTAGCATTTTAGAGTCAAACTAAGGAGGAATTTTTTAAATTATTTAAAAAATATTCTGTGGTCTATTTGAAGTGCTCTAAATGACAATTTTGTGATACAAGAAAGATTACTTTAAAAGTGTAGGTCAAAGCCAGCTTTGTAAAACATTGCAAGAAAAGCTAGGGCAGGAATAAGTATAGACATAGATCAATGGAATAGAATTGAGAGTCCAGAAATAAACCCCCAATTTATAGTCAGTTGATTTTCGACAAGGGTGCCAAGGCAATTCAGTAGGAAGAGTACTCTGTTCAACAGATGTGCTATGACAACTTAATACCCATATGCAAAAGAATGAAGATGAACTTATAACTCATACCATATATAAAAATTAGCTCCAAATGAGTCAAAGACCTAAATTTAAGAGCTAAAAGTCTAAAGCTTTTGAAAGAAAACATAGGCATAAATCTTCATGATGATTTCTTAGATATGACCCAGAAGCACTAGCAACAAAAGAAAAATAAGTAAGCTGAAATTCATCAAATTTAAAACTTTTGCACTTCAAAGAACACTGTCAAGATGAAAGACAACCTTCAGAATGGGAGAAAACATTTGCAAATAACATATCTGATAAGGGACTTCTATTCAGCATATATAGAGAACTGTGCTGCTGTGCTGTGCTAAGTCGCTTCAGTCACGTGCGCCTCTGTGACCCTATGGGCCATAGGCCTCCAGGCCCCTCTGTCCATGGGATTCTCAGCAAGAGCACTGGAGTGGGTTGCCATGACCTCCTCCAGGGCATCTTCCTGACCCAGGGATCAAACCCACGTCTCTGACGTCTCCTGCATTGGCAACCTCTTTACCATTAGTGCCACTTGGCAGGCCCATATAAAGAGCTCCTGCAACTCAGTAATTAAAAGACAACCCAATTTTAAAATGAAGAATCTGAATAGACATTTCTCCAGAGATTTATACAAATAACCAATAAGCACCTGAAAAGATGCACAACATTAACTATCAGGGAAGTGCAAATCAAACCCACAATATGATTCTACTTCACACCCGCTGGGCTGGCTATAATCAAAGAGGTAGTTAACTGATTTTTGACAAGAATGTGGAAAAACAGGATCCCTCATACCTTGCTGGTGGGCCACAATGTAAAATAGTACAGCCACTTTGGAAAACAGTCTGGAAGTTTCTCAAAAAGTTAAAGTTGTCATATGACTCAGCAATTCCACTCCTACGTATGTTCTCAGAAAAACTGAAAACACTCATCCACACAAAAACCACACAGATGTCCATAGCATCATTATTTATAATAGTCAAAAAGTGGAAACAACCCCAATGTTCATCAGCTGATGAATAAACAAAGTGATATATATACATACAATGGAATATTATTCATCAATAAAATGAAGCATTGATTCATGCTACAACAGGGATGAACCTTGAAAAAAACATTGTGTTAAGTGAGAAAGGGACGACAGAGGATGAGATGGTTGGATGGCATCACTGCCTCAATGGACGTGAGTTTGAGCAAGCTCCGGGAGTTGTGGCCTGGCCTGCTGCAGTCCATGGGGTCGCTGAGTCGGACATGACTGAGCAACTGAACTGAACTGACGTGAAAGAAGTCAGACATAAAGACCACATACTATATTAGTCCCCTTATATGAAATTTCAGAATAGGCAAATACAGAGAAACAGAACGTAGATTGGTGGGGCTGGAAGGAAAACAGGAGGAGAGAAGAAGGGACTACTATTGGGTTTGGAGTGCCTTACTGGGGTGATGAAACTGTTCTAAAATTGATTATGATGACGGCTGTACAACTCTGTGAATAAACATAAAGCCACTTATTATACTGCTTAAATGGATTAATTATATGACGTGAAGTTTCTCAATAAAGTTTTTTTTTTTAAAGAAAAGTTAATTTATTAAGCTGCAGAGGTAAATTTAAGACATAAGTAAACTACAGCTTAAAAGGTAAGGGGAAAAAATCATTACCAAAAAAAAAAAAAAGTTAAGGGAAAGGAAGAAAAGGAAAATGGAAGCGGAGGTGACATAGAGAAGTGACTCCCTGATTGGGTTGAGATAAATGTAAAAAATAGGTGGCTGTGATTTTTCCTACTCTGCTCGCTCCAGAGAAAAAATTAGAAGGAAGCAGGAGTATTCAGAGTGCTGGCTGATACAGAAGCAGAAGAGCTGAACTAAGGACTTGCCTGTAATTCATAAAGCACAGTCATCAGTGAAAACTGCAGAGGAGACTGAAGCATCGGAGGAAGAGTGCTCTGTAATAAATGATACGCGGCCAAGAAGTGTTCAACCCAAATAAGGCCCAAAACAAATTAAGTTGTTGCCTTTGATAACATGTACTGATCATTTTCCATCTAATTATCTCACTCAATGTTCAGAACAGTCGACTGGCTTCATTCTAAATATAAATCAGAACATGGCACTCTTCTACTCTCCCTCTGCAGAAGCTTCTCTTATAAACACTTAGGGTAAAACCCAAAAACCTTTTACCACCACTCCTAAGACAGAGGCCAGCCCCTGGACCTCAACTTCTTATAATAATCAGGAGAAACAAAGAAATCAGGGAGAGCTGGGCTTAGAGCAGAACCTGGGTTGGTTCAAGGAGGATAACCACAATCTAAGTCAAAGGTTCTCCTCCATGATGGAGCATTACATTCACTTGGACTCATCTCTCAAGGTGGGGCCCAGCATCTGTAGTTCTTAAAACTCCACAGGTGATTCTCACATGCATCCTAGTTTGAGAGTGTGAAGCAAAGTTTCTCACATTTATAACTCAGATCCCCGAGGGTGTGTGCAAAATGGTAAATTCTGATGCCAGAGCTGTGGGCTGGGGTTCAAGATTTTGCACATCTGGTCAGCTGCCAAATAATGCTGATGCCGCTGGTCTGTGGACCAGTTTTTTGCGAGGCAAATGTGAGATCAAATACTGGCATTGGCTCAGGTTCTCAATTTTCAGACCTAATGCTTGGTAATCTGGACATTATTAATCCATGTGTTCTGCTAATTCCTGGGCATTCCAGCTACTTGGCAGCCATTGTTCTGTTTGCTCTTTCCAGCTAGGCCCTTGCTGGGGAAATTTAAGTCTCACCTCTTGCACCATTCTCTGCTCAATGCTGTCCCCAATGTTTCTCAGCCGCACGGCCAACTTGTGAATAATTTCCTCCTGGTGATGGTTCTGGCCAATACTATCCTCCTTGGGCTGAGAAGGTGGATTGTGATCTACATTGATAGAAAAGAGTTCAAAGAGATAACTGCATTAACTATCACTCACCACTAGTCACTTAAAACTGTCTTAGACAACAAGAGGAATGAAATCCCATCATCATAGTGATTATTGAAAGCAAAGCCTTGCACTGGAATAAATAGCTCTGTCCAGTAGAAATATAATTCAAGCTATATATAAATTTAAATTTTTCTAGTGGTAAAATCAAGTAAAAAATAATTTTAGTAATGTATTTTACTTAAGACAGTATATCCAAAGTTCATTTCAAGTCAGTTGCTCAGTCGTGTCCAACTCTTTGCAATCCCATGAACTGCAGCACGCCAGGCCTCCCCGTCCATCACCAACTCCCGGAGTCCACCCAAACCCATGTCCATTGAGTCGGTGATGCCATCCAACCATCTCATCCTCTGTCGTCCCCTTCTCCTCCTGCCCTCAATCTTTCCCAGCATCAGGGTCTCTTCAGATGAGTCAGCTCTTCGCTGACTCATGTCAGCCAAAGTATTGGAGTTGCAGCTTCAACATCAGTCCTTCCAATGAACACCCAGGACTGGTCTCCTTTAGAATGGACTGGTTGGGTCCAAGGGACTCTCAAGAGTCTTCTCCAACACCACAGTTCAAAAGCATCAATTCTTCAGCGCTCAGCTTTCTTTATAGTCCAACTCTCACATCCAAAGTATCATAACATATAATCAATATAAAATTATTAGTGGTATGTTTTGCACTTTTTTATTTAAGCTTTCAAACTCCAGTGTTTATTTTATACTTACAACACATCTCAATCCAGATATTAACTAATTTCATTGGAAAACCTTGTATTTTATTTCATGAAGTGTTGATTTGTATTTAGATTTCATGAATTTTACAATTAAAAAGTAAATTCATATATCCAAGTTGTTCCACACATACCTAAAACTTTTCCAACAACTAAAGCAAGTATCAGTTTTTTAAACTTAATTAAAATTAAATAAAACTTAAAATTCAGTTCCTCAATTGCACTGGCCACATTTCAAGTGCTCTATTATATTCCAATACTGAATGTTTAATATCCAAAAGGAAAAATTATCTCACTTTATGCTGAAAATTGTGTGGATATATACATATCCACATAGAATTCTGAAAATAAAACTGTCATGTAAATGACCTAGTGGGGAATTTGGAAAAATCTCATTGTTAATCTTTTCAAAAGAATAACTCCTTCATAAAGCAAATAACAAGCCTGAATGTATTGGGACTTTAAAAAAATGTTGTATCAACATACAAAATGTTCTTTCCGTTGCACTTAGGAAAACTTTTAAGCAAACAGGACTTTAAGGTTTTGTAAGTGCTTTTCCACTGCCAGCTATAATGTGAATATTTTATTGTCTCAGATGGTGGTCATCTTTTTATAATCTTGATTTTATTCAATAAAAAAGAGAGAGCTAGGGCCTTCTGGTTTAAGACTGAGCACAAGCATTGACCTTTCCGTTTCTCCTAGTCCCTCCCAAGACCCCACCAAAATGAAAGTATAAAAAGAGTAAAACTGCAACAGTGAAAAGAATGGGAAGCAGAGTCAACAGCAGATGAGAGATCTATACATGTTTCTAGAAGGCAGAAAGAAGAGAAGACAAGATATAGACAAGTGAGCCAGAAAGAGAAAGTGCCAGGAACCCATGATAGGAAGCCCCTTCACTCACCAGGACCCGGAAGCTGGGAAAGGGGAACATGCTGTTGACTAGAATTCTGAGGAGGATCTACTGTCCCACTTGGTACCCTTGGCAACCCCAGCCCACTGGACCCTTCAGATTTCAGGTGAAAAATCCAGACCACTCTTCCCTAACACGAGAACAAATCTTGTGGAGAGAGCTAAAACTTCTTTATGAATCTTGGTGCCTCAGGTCAAAGGTCTCTTTGTTCTGACATTTGAGGGATCTGGGGCCAGAACGTCAGCTCCCCTAACTCACCACCCTAAAACTGCCCCAGTTCAGACCCCCTATTTGAGTTTCCATTCAGTGAGGAGCCCTGGGAAGCAGTGAGGCATCGTGCTAAGATTCTGAAGCCAAATCATTTGGGTTCAAATGTAAAATCTATAGATAAAACTGTGTAACCTGGGAAAGTTATTTAATCTCTCTATGCCTTCATTTTTTCAATTGTAAAATGGGAATGGTAATATATTATTTTATCAATTCGAAGATTTTATAATGCCTCCAAAAGAGAATATGTTTTATAGTCTATGGCATGTCATATTCCAACAGCATTGTTTATCTTCTTAGTAGGAAACAAAATTATAGTACATTTTACAATTGATGGAATATTAAACTTAATGAGTGGAGAAGTAAATGGCAACCCACTCCAGCATTCCTGCCTGGAGAATTCCATGGACAGAGGAGCCTGGTGGGATATGGTCCATGGGGTCACAGAGTCAGATACGACTGAGCACACAGCACAAACTTAATAAGATACCATAGTAACTACCTTGTAGAGGGGTTGTTGAAATGATTAAGTGAGTTAATACATTTAACCTGTGCAGGACCATACCTGGAACATGGATAAATGCTATATGAGTGAGTGAAAGTCGCTCAGTCATGTCCGACACAGACCCCATGAACTGTAGCCCACCAGGCTCCTCTGTCCATGGAATTCTCCAGGCCAGAAAACTGAAGTGGGTAGCCTTGCCCCTCTCCAGGGGGGAATCTTCCCAACCCAGAGATTGAACCCAGGTCTCCCGCATTACAGGCGGATTCTTTACCAGCTGAGCCACCAGGGAAGCCCAAGAATACTGGAGTGGGTAGCTTGTCCGTTCTCCAGCGGATCTTCCCAACCAAGGAATAGAACAGGGGTCTCCTGCATTGCAGGCTGATTCTTTACCAACTGAGCTATCAGAGAAGCCCAAATACTATATAAGTGTTAGCTACTGCCACCAACTGGGAAAACAGTCCTCACATAACAGCAGAAAAAACCCACATGAGTTAACTGGTTAGTTTTTTTTTTGTTTTTTTTTAATAACAGAAGATCACAAGGCAACTGAGAAGAACAATAGAATGAAAGAGAAATACCAGATAAACAAACAAAATAGTGATCCTGAAGAAAACAGATGTAATTCAGGAAACAGAAGAGAATGTTTGCAAGTTCTAATGTATAATCTTTAGAGTGATTTAAGAAAATATTACATTTAGCGACTTCCCTGGCGATCCAGTGATTAGGATTCACCTTCCCCAGGGGTTGTGGGTTTGATCCCTGGTCAGGGAGCTAGGATCCCACAGGCCTGTGGCCAAAAAAACAAAACATAAAAACAGAAGCAATATTGTAACAAATTCAATAAAGACTTTAAAAACAAATGGTCCACATCAAAAAAAATCTTTATTAAAAAAAAGAAAGAAAATATTACATTTAGGAAACAAAAGAAAATGCTCTGAAAAAAGATTAAACCTACAACAAAATCTTTCCGTTTTTAAAAATATGATTGCTAAAATTAAAAATACAATTGACCGTCTGAGAAAAGAAAATCACTCATAAAAAAATCAGAATTTTTAAATAGGTGAGATAAGATAGGTGATATACAGAACCAATCTGGAAAGACCAGCACCGGATTAGTAAGAGTCACAGAAAGAAACAGAGGAGGAAAATTGTTAAACAGCATAAGACAGCTTCCCAGCACAAACTTCAGATTAGAACATCTCACCAAGAAAAAAGCCCCACCAAATTCTCAGGACAACAAAAGGGGAAATAAAATCCTCACCTCAGGACCATACTGACATTTCAAAAGATGTCATTTTGGCTAAAGATGCTAAAGATCTCCAAAGAGAAACAAGGGTTAGTTTGATGACTGACTTTCCATCAGTAATGAATTCTAGAATATAATAGAACAATTAATACCCTCAAGAATTTTTTTTTTTTTTGGTCATGCCACTTGCTTTGCAAGATCTTAGTTCCCCGACCAGAGAGGTTGAACCCTGGCCCTTGGCAGTGAAAGCATCGAGTCCTAACCACAACCACCAGGGAATTCCCACCCTCAAGGATTTTATAAAAAATTCTTTTCAACCTAGAAGTTTCTGCCTACCTAATTCTTGATAATTTGTGAGAGGTGAATAAAGACATTTGCTGACATGCAAGGACTCAGGAAGTTGTTCTCCCATAAACAATTTCTTAGGAAGCCTCTTGAGGAGGTTTTGCAGTGAAACTGAGTATGACTAAATCAAGGGGAAAAAAAACAAAATCAGCAAAAGGTGGATCCAACGCTGGGAAGGGGAGTCCCAGGATGACAGGCCCAGATAGTGATGAGATTGGAACAAAAGAACAGCTCTAGAAGCGAGGTCTCCAAGGAAAGGGAGATTTGATCAAAAACATAGCATGACTGAAAATTTGGGAAACTTGATGATATCATAACTACAAATCACGTGAGCAGCGGAGGAGAGGCAGTGAGAAAGTCCAGAAAACAAAGGTAATACAGAAAGTTTATGGTGCAAATGAGAAGCCAATTAAGATGTGGCTTAAGTTTAAAGCTTTCCTTTAAAGCTTTAAGCTTTCCTGATAGCTCAGTTGGTAAATAATCCGCCTGCAATGCAGGAGACCCCAGTTCGATTCCTGGGTCGGGAAGATCTGCTGGAGAAGGAATAGGGTCACAAAGAGTCGGACTCGACTGAGCAACTTTCACTTCCATGACCCACTACTTGTAGATCTGGATTATGTAAACTGTCAATAATCCATCATTTAATGTACAGCATACTGTCTCAAAAACATATGTAACTGTGCTTTGACCTTTAATGGACAGAACATTTCTCAGAGTTTTCTGAGAGGCTATTCTGGGGTTATAATCTTCAATTTGGCTCAAAAGAAAATTTCCATTTCTTTCTTAGACCAACTGATCAACTGTCTTTGTTGGCACTCAGCCTGATTTGAGCAATCACAGCTTTAATCCACTATTTCATTACTTGGAGATGTTTATTCTCAGGGAAAATCACTTCAGTACCTATGAATTTGATTGGTGGTAGTGACCACTCCTGAATCCCAGAGCCTTAAGAGAATGTGAAGAGTATTTGCATAACCTTACCTTTGTAACATAACAAGTGGAGAGGAGAAAGGGCAACTGAGTGGGGAGACCTTCCAAATGAGTATCATCAACTTCAAAATGGGTTTAGGGCCAGCCCTACCTGTGCCAGTCAAAAGCATGATGATTTGCAACTATCATTTTAACTGACTGTCCCCTGGGAAGTACAAAATCTAGTATCTGCAGTATGAAGACGGAATACAGGTTGGGTAAGTTCCAGTAATGGACACTGGGAGAAATGGAGCTGTAAGAATGCTAATAAGCCTTGGGTATTTCAGCTGGGTAGACAAAGGGGCAGAGAAGGAAGGACCTAGAGATAGGACACGACAGAAGATTGTGCTCAAAGCAAGAAGTGTGTTTTGTATTCTGGAACTCAGCATAACAACTATTTGTATTTCATGCATGTCTGAATAATTACTGGCGAAACACTTGCAGCATGGCAAATGCGTGTGTGCTCAGTCATGTCCAACTCTTTTTGACCCCATGGACTGTAACCTGCTAGGCTCCTCTGTCCATGGGATCTTCCAGGTGTGGATACTGGAGTGGGTTGCCATTTCCTCCTCCAGGGATCTTCCTGACCCAGGGATCAAACCCACGTCTCTTGAGTTTCCTGCATTGGCAGGTGTGTTCTTTACCACTAGCGCCATCTGGGAAGCCCAAAATAACAGAGATGATACTGCATATTAGATGTGTGTATCAGCGTACTTACCTACTGGATACACATTGTCTATGTCAGTAATTATGGGTTACCGTTACTCCCTAAGAACTTAGAATTAAAAGAAAAAAGTATTTTCTGAGAACTTAGAGGCAAGATCAGTGTATGTTTAGTGGAAATGGATGAGATGAGCAGTCATCAGAAGGGGAGAGGCTACTAGCTCTCCCTTGCCCAAGCCATTCCCTCTGCCTGCAACTTGCACCCTCCTTAACCCGCTCAGGCCTCAGTCCAGGGTTACATCTCCAGGGAAGCCTTCTCTAACCTCCCTCCTAGGTCAAAGCCCCATTATAGCATCTGGACCTCTTAGCACCCTATCACATTACATTTAACATTGGTATATGTGATTGACTGCTGTCTGCCTTCTTTACCTGACCACCAGTGCCAGGAAGGAAGGGGCTGTTGCTGTTTTTGTTCACCATTGTCAGCCGAGTATGTAATGCAGTGCCTAAAATATAGTTGGCCCTAGTATTTTTTTTTAATGAATAAAGTCAATGTGTCCATCTAGAGGAGGAAAGAGACAGATGGTGAGCCTTAGGAGCACAAAAAAAAAAAAAAAAGAAGCAAAAATCAGCGTCCAAGGGACTTTCCTGGTGGTCCAGTGGTTAAGAATCTGTCTGCCAGTGCAGGGGTCGAGGGTTGGTCCCTGGTCTGGGAACTAAGATCCAACATGCCATGGAGCAACTAAGCCCATGCACCACAACTACTGAGCCCTTGTGCCCTAGAGCCCATGCTTGGCAACAAGAAGCAGGCACTGCGACTGGAAACCCATGCACCACAACTAGAGAGTAAAATCTAGAGAGTAAAATATATATATATATATATATATATATATATATATATATATATATATATAAAATGAACACCCAAGTGTTACAGGAAGGGGACCCTGGAGGGCCCCCCTTTCTGCAATACAAGCACTCTCAGAAGCAGAAAGAAGCTGAAAACTGGACCCTCTTCCGACTTCTACAATTAATATATCCCATTTACACTACCTATGTATCTATGAGTGTCTCTGTGTTAGTTGCTCAGTTGTGTCCGACTCTTTGTGACCCCATGGACTTTAGATCACCAGGTTCTTCTGTCCATGGTATTCTCCAGGCAAGAATACTGAAGTGGGTTGCCATTCCCTTCTCTGACCCAGAGGTTGAACCTGGGTCTCTTTCATTGCTGACATATTCTTTTTCAGCCACACCCCACACCTTGTGAGATCTCAGTTCTCTGACAAGGGACTGAACCCCGGCTTCTTGCATTGGGAAGTGCAGAGTCCTGTACAGAAGTACAGAGTCCAGATGCCAGGAAATTTTTCTGTGTGTGTGTATATATATCTCTGCCCTTTCCTATCAATAAAGAAGGAAATGGCAACCCACTCCAGTATTCTTGCCTGGAAAATCCCATGGACAGGGGAGCCCGGCCAGCTGTAGTCCACAGGTCACAAACAGTCGGACATGACTGAGCACACACACTTTTCCTAGCAATACTTTTTACATTTTTAGAGGTGGACAGGGCCTCTTTCCCCTTTTAATCATTTTTGTTTTCCCAAGAGTGTCTAATTTATCTTAAACGACGTATCAGGACGGTTGCTCTGGACTTCTCCAAATCCTACCCACCTCCTCAACTTTTCTAAGTGTCTTTTAGTTCTACATGGGCTTCCCAGGTGGTGCTAGTGATAAAGAATCCTGACAATGCAGGAGACCCAAGAGATGCAGGTTCAATCCCTGGGCTGGGAAGATCCCCTAGAGGAGGAAATGGCAACCTACCTATTCCAGTATTATTGCCTGGAAAAACCCCATGGACAGAGGAGCATGGTGGGTTATAGTCGGGGTCGCAAAGAGTTGGACACGACTGAGCACAGGTGTATGTGCGTGCACACACACACACATTCTCCATACAAATACTATGGGTTCCTCCCCACCCCAGCACCAAACAGATATGTTCATATGGCTAGTGTTCAGTTCAGTTGCTCAGTCGTGTCTAGCTCTTTGCGACCCTATGGACTGCAGCATGGCCAGGCTTCCCTGTCCATCACCAACTCCTGGAGCTTGCCCAAACTCATGTCCATCGAGTCGATGATGCCATCCAACCATCGCATCCTCTCTCGTCCCCTTCTCCTCCTGCCTTCAATCTTTCCCAGCATCAGGGTCTTTTCCAAGGAATCAGTTCTTCGCATCAGGTGGCCAAAGTATTGGAGTTGCAGCATCAGTCCTTCCAATGACTATTCAGGACTGATTTCCTTTAGGATTGACTGGTTTGATCTCCTTGCAATCCAAGGGACTCTCAAAGAGTTTTCTCCAACACCACAGTTCAAAAGCATCAAATCTTCAGTGCTCAGCTTTCTTTATAGTCCAACTCTCACATCCATACCGTAGCTTTGACTAGACAGACCTTTGTCAGAAAAATAACATCTCTGCTTTTTGATATGCTGTCTAGGTTGGTCATAGCTTTTCTTCCAAGGAGCAAGCGTCTTTTACTTTCATGGCTGCAGTCACCATCTGCAGTGATTTTGGAGCCCCCCAAAATAAAGTTTCTCACTGTTTCCCCATCTATTTGCCAGGAAGTAATGGGACCAGATGCAATGATCTTAGTTTTCTGAATGTTGAGTTTTAAGCCAGCTTTTTCACTCTCCTCTTTCACTTTCATCAAGAGAATACCCCCAAAGTAACACAGATAAGTTTGGGCTTCAACCAGTCATTTTCCAGCCAACAATGGCTTGTGATTTTCATTTTCAGTCTGTGTTGCACCATGGAACAAAAGCACTAAGAGGAGAAAGGGATCTTCTCAATCAGCTTCTTCATTAACAGTTCGCTGTATCTAATTTATCTAACCTATCTAATCTATCTCTGTCATCCGTCCATCCATCCAATCAGGTTCCCAGCAGGAGGGCTTTCCAGGGTCCTCCACGCGACCAAACACACCTGGATGACCGCGCGTTCAGGGTTCTCCTCAGACACGCTGCCCAGACCCCTTCGGCGGCCGGAAAAACCCTTGGGGCGGGGCTGGCAGTAGAGGTCACGTGAGCGGCTGTGACCAATGGGAAGTGCACACGGCGCGCTGTGCCCGGAGGCGGTCTCCCGCGCAGGGGTGGCGCTCGTTGTTCGCTACTACTACTAAGTCACGTCAGTCGTGTCCGAGTCTGTGCGACCCCAGAGACGGCAGCCCACCAGGCTCCCCGGTCCCTGGGATCCTCCAGGCAAGAACACTGGAGTGGGTTGCCATTTCCTTCTCCAATGCATCAAAGTGAAAAGTGAAAGTGAAGTCGCTCAGGCGTGTCCGACTCTTAGCAACCCCATGGACTGCGGAGCCTACCAGGCTCCTCCGTCCATGGGATTTTCCAGGCGAACTTGTTCGCTACCTGCTTCAAATCCGATTGCGAGGGAGGGAGAACAGGTATCCGGGGTACACCACCGGGCCCCTCCAGTGACCCTGGCTTTAGCGTTCTCGACGTCATAAATAACTCAGTGGCCCTCACACTGCCCCCTTCAGTCTGCGCATCCCCATTCCTTCAGCGATAAAAGGGGAGAAACACGATGCTTCTTGCTGAGCCTGTGAGGGAAGGAAAGGGGAGTGGGGGTGGGGCGCGGCTTCTGGCCGACACCGCCTCTGACTGAGCGGTAACCGGCGGCCGTGGCATGCACTGTTGGCGCACCAGACAAAAATGCCAGACACAGATTTTACATACGCAGTAAAATGAGAACTCTATGCAAAAAAAATATGCAGATTAGGCTGTTGGCTGTCACTCTTAGTAGCATTAGTAATTCTTCACCCTTCTGCTTTTTTTGAGGTGAAACTAATTAGGAAAGCTTTTGGGGTAAATGTGGCAACCGCCCACAGTGCACCTCAGTTTCATAAGGATCGGTGAGGATTAAGTAATATCAGTTCAGTTCAGTCGCTCAGTCGTGTCCGACTCTTTGCGACCCCATAGTGTGAAAACACTGGAAAAGGTTTGCAGTAAAATACAAGTTCTAGAATAGTGCACAGCTTTGTAAATATACTAAAAGCTTCTGAATTGTGTGCTTTAGACGTGTGAACTTTATGGTACGAGTTACATCTCAACTTAGAAAAACGAAATGTACGTTCTATAAGGTAATAATAGGTGACACAGTCTCAGGTTTGGAGATACCATTGTTGACACCTGTCCAGATGAAAATTCAAAATTTTGGTCAACTGAGTTCTTTTTAGAAAATAGATACCATATTTGATGTGGCGGCCAGAGTCTCATTGCTGCTGCTAAGTTGCTTCAGTCATGTCTGACTCTGTGCGACCCCAGAGATGACATCCCACCAGGCTCTCCCGTCCCTGGGATTCTCCAGGCAAGAACACTGGAGTGGGTAGCCATTTCCTCCTCCGATGCATGAAAGTTAACAGTGAAAGTGAAGTCGCTCAGTCGTGTCCGACTCCTAGCGACCCCATGGACTACAGCCTACCAGGCTCCTCCGTCCATGGGATTTTCCAGGCAAGAGTACTGGAGTGGGGTGCCATTGCCTTCTCCAAGAGTCTCATTAGGATGCTTGAAATATCTGCTTTCTTAGTGGCACGTAATTCTTTTACAGTGGAAAATAGTTTGAGATTAATTTAAATCCTTTCAGGTGTCTAGCATGTTTTTAATCTAAAAGTCTAAAACCGCATGCATTTAACTCTAACATTCTTTAATGCTTTTCCAAACACAGCACTTTAATTTTCCAACATTTTGGGACATTTAGGAATCATACATTTTTTAAAAACAAAATTTCAAGTTTATCTTTCCCTCATGTTCTTTCCTATATTGACAATATCAAGAAGGAACCTACACTGAATTTTCCCTACCTTAACAATGCAGACATTTTCAGATCAAGTTTAAAGGTATATTTTTATTAAAAGATGAATTTGATTTATTTTAGTGAATTTGGGATCATCTTAATTAGTTGTCACATCAGTGATTCAGAACTCATAGAAACTAGGAGATTTATACCATGAAGCAAAGTCGGTTTTAGATTTTTACTATGTAAGAACTTCGATGAATAGATTTACACTACTTCTTAATGTTTAAATACTCCAGTGCCCAATTTTATATCTTCAGTACCAGGAAAAATACAAGCTAAATAGAATATTTAACTTAGCTTAATACAAATAATGTCTTACCTGGTTTCCTTGACATGGCTGAAACTGGCTGGGAGCTGACAAGTTCGGTCATGTAAGCACTCTGAAAACTGTATTTCACCCACAGTGATTTGCAACAATTTGTTACATTGGGAGAGGGATTCTGAAGTTCTTTAGGTTCATAAACAATGGCATCATGTTTTTTCTTCTTCATGTTTTTTTCCTGTTAAAAATATTTTCAGAGGATTTCTCCGATTTCTCAGTATATATTTGGTATGATAAATGAATGCTGATATTTTAACACAAACAGCCTTTATTCCATATATTAAAAGATTTTGCATTTGGGTGGAAGATGGAACAGGGTGATCTGTAAGTTCTTTTTTAACTGAAGTAAACATCTATGTTGTTTACTCTTTAGATCTGATACATCACCCTGTATCCTCATCTCCCAGCAGTTTCTCATCATAATAGTTACATTCCATCCAGGGAACAGTCTTAAATTAGTACACATAGAAGAGAGACAAATTATTAATAGTATAGCCAAAAGAAAAATAGATTTAAAAAACCTAGACAGGTGGGGAAGACTGGAGATGGAATATATTCTTCAACCTACTGCAGGGTGTGTGTGTGGGGATGTGTGTGTGTGTATTTCCTCCCCAGAATGGCTCTTGTATTCCCTCTTTAATACTCCATATACACACAGTCCATTTCTGCAGATGCCAGTGAGGGCTATTCTGTGCACACTCCTCCCTTTTCTTCCAATATTAAAGTACCAATCGGAGAAGGCAATGGCACCCCACTCCAGTACTCTTGCCTGGAGAATCCTAGGGACGGGGGAGCCTGGTGGGCTGCCATCTATGGGGTCGCACAGAGTCGGACACGACTGAAGCGACTTGGCAGCAGCAGCAGCAGTAAAGCACCAATCCAGTAAGTTGAAGAACTGATGATTTTCATTGTCTATCAGTATACTTACTTATCTTATTTTAAAGGTTGGCCACAGAATTTGACTTGCTATTTTACCTTCTAAATCTAAGCAGTTAATAAAAAATCAAAGAATGACTGAGAGGTCAAACCATAAAAAACAACTGAAAGGTAGCAGAGGAGGCCTTCTGAAGCATTGCATCAGTACTGTCCAATATAAATATGTGAGACACATATGTAACATTAAGTTTTCTAGTAGATACATTAAAAAGTGAAAGGGAATAGGTAAAATTAATTTTAATGATATGTTTTATTTAACCAAATGTATCCCTAAATAAATTTCAGTGTTATCATTTCCACAGGTAGTCAATATAAAACTTATTAATGAAATATTTTATATTCTCATTAGTGTAAGTCTTCAAAACCTGGTATATATTTTACAGCGCATCTCAGTTCAAATTAGCCACAAATGTAGTTCAAATGTAGCCACTTTGGGTGCTCAGTAGCTACATTTGGCCAGTGGCTACTGTATTGGACAATAAATATGATAAAGCTGTATTGCAGCTTTAGAGGAAAAAGCAAGAACTGAAAAGAAATGGCTTTGAGAGAACGACAGTAAGCAGCGATCTCAGCTAGAAAAACTAAGTTGGGGGATATCATCAGGTCAAATTCTCATTTTTTTAAATTAGAGGATAATTGCTTTACAATGTTGTGTTGGTTTCTGCCATACTACAGTGCCATCAGGTAAAATTCTAATCTCATCATTATTCAAATGTATGACATTTTCCAGTATAGGATGCTATTACAAATTTTGATTATTGTAATTTGGGCCAGATTTGGGGTGTGGGAGCTGTGGGATGAAGTGTAGTGTGTGCCTGGTCATTTTTGATGCCTTAGGCTGCCTGACATTTTAACTGTTCTCATCAGGCAATCTTCTAACCTTTATTTGATTTCTCAAGTTAACTTTCCATTGGGAAAAGGACATCCTCTCCAGCTAATGCCTCAGAGCTAGATCAGACCTGGGTACAATTATTAAATTACTAAATGAGCAAAATTGACAATCAAGATACAGTTTTGGGGTGAGAGTCTTGTCTGAAAGAGACAGCTGACAGCATTACCCACCAGCTCATTGTTAAACTGTCATTTTGTACTGGTTGTTCACATGACATTGCTAGATAATTGAGAATAAAGTATCTAATTATGGCCTGTTAAAGTAAATAATTGAGCATATTAGACTTCATTTTCCCCAAATAGGTTTTTATTATAATTATTCCCAAGTAACTCTGCAGGATGTTATGAGATATTTATTGAAACATGATCAGTGCTAATTATACAGCCATCTTTTGGTATCCATGGAGGATTAATTCTAGGATCCCCTTTGGATATTACATCCACAGATATTCAAGTACTTTATATAACATGGCATAGTATTTGCATATAACCTATGCACATCCTCCCATATACTTTACATTATCTCTGAAATGAAGTGTTAGTTGCTCAGTCGTGTCTGACTCTTTGCAACACCATGGAGTGTAGCCCGCCAGGCTCCTCTGTCCCTGGAATTCTTCAGGCAAGAATACAGGAGTGGGTTGCTATGCCCCCATCTCTAGACTACTTATAATACCCAATACAATGTAAATGCCATGTAAATAATTGTAAATATAATGTAAATACTATGTAAATAATTGCCGGCCCACAACAAATTCCAAGTTTTTTTCTTTTTGAAACTTTCTGGAATTTTCTTTTCTGAATATTTTCTATCTGGTGGTGGTGGTGGTTTAGTTGCTAAGTCGTGTCCGACTCTTGTGACCCCATGGACTGTAGTCTGCCAGGCTCCTCTGTCCATGGGATTCTCCAGGCAAGCATACTGGAGTGGGTTGCCATTTCCTTCTCCAGGAAATCTTCCTGACCCAAGAATTGAACCCAGGTCTCCTGCATTGCAGCAGATTCTTTACAACTGAGCTCCAAGGATGCAGAACTGGTGACTACAGGGCACCAGCTATATTTTTCATCTAAAATTTATTTTTAAATATATTTAAGAAAGACACTAAACTCTTGTTAGTAACAACTATACTAACATAGTTGTTAGTATAATTGTCTTTACAAACTGCTGTGACTACCTGAAAACTTGAGGAAATCCAAGGATTCTCAAAAGCATAGTCATGGGAGGTATATGCAAGTCTAAGTAATTGTTGAGCTGATATATGTTGTCTATTTAATAATCATTGGTTTATATTAGGTATCTTATTTCAAGGCATAGTAATGATATTTTTCATTTAAATTATTTATCTATGCTGTAGGTTGTTCTAATTTAATGTTTTAAATGTATGTGAGTCAGGTTTTTATCATTTCCTGCAGCAACTAATTCATCTGTGGGTTCATATTTTGTTGTCTCTGTGTGGTAGGCCTCGAAGATGTCCACATCTTAATTCCCGAACCAGTGAACATTTTCCTTTCTACAGCAAAATGGACTTTATAGATGTGGTTAAAGCTATTGAAAAGCAGAAATTATTCTGGTTTATGTGAACCTGAACTAATCATATGGGTCTTTTGTAAGAAGGAGGCAAGAGAGTCAGAGAAGGAGATGTAACAGTGGACGCAGAGGTCAGAGTGATATGCGAAGGAATGCAGGCAGCCTCTAGAAGCCGAAAAAGGCGGGGAAACTGATTCCCTCCTAGAGCCTCCAGAAGGAATGCAGCCTTGCCAACCCATTTTAGATTTTCTACCTCCAAAACCATGAAATAATAAATTTGTGTTGTTTTAGGCCATCCAATCTGTGGTCATTTGAAACCGTAGGAATAGAAAACCTATACAGTGTGCTGACTTGCGGGCATATTTCATTACTGCCAGTACACGATTTGTCTGTGTTAGTCACTCAGCTGTGTCTGACTCTTTTCAATCCCATGGAATGTATTTTTCAGGCAAAAAATGTATTTTTGCCTGAAGAATTCCACGGACAGAGGAGCCTGGCCTCGCCCTCTCCAGGCTCCTCTGTCCGTGGAATTCTTCAGGCAAAAATACTGGAGTGGGTCACCATTCCCTTCTCCAGAGAATCTTCCCAACCCAGGGATCGAACCCAGGTATCCCACACTGCAGGCAGATTCTTTACCATCTGACCCACCAGGGAAGCCCACATGATAATTTAAAAAGTGTTCATTGTACAATAAACCCAAGAGTCCATATTATGGTGTTTTCATATTAATAGCTAGACAATTATAATAATGAGGATTGTTGAATTAAAAATAACTACTTATTGGTAGCAGCAACTGTAAATTAAGCTACAAATCTTTATAATGAGCAATATATGCTATCAACAGTAAGAAGAACATACTGATCCCCTACTGAATGCTAAGCATTACACTAGACATTAGCAGTCAACAAGATAGAAATGTTCCCTTCCCTTGTGGAGGTTAGCAGAGGAGTTAGGCATGTACATTAATTAGAGTCATGGCAGGTGTTATGTAAATCTACTATAGGGAGTGTACTTAACCTAGTCTGGATGGCTGGGCAGGATTCATCAATGAATGATGTTTACCTGGGACCTAAAAGATGACTTGGAATTGGCCAGCAGAGAAGATGAGGGAGAGAAAAAGAATATCTCAGAGAACTAGAATACCAAATGTAAAAGCCCAGCAGTGGTAAAGAATTCAAGGCATTTGAAGAACTAAAAATAAGTGAAGAGTTTTCAATTCAAGGTAGTGAGACCTTCCCCATACCACTTCTCTCGAAAATAAAAAGGAGAGAAAAAAAAAAACCCACAAATTTCATCTTTATTTAGACTTGATAATCACCCTAAACTATGGCACATGAAAATGGAAAATTGATGGAGGGCGGCAAAGGACTTAGAAGACCCAAGGAAGGTCAAATGTCAGTGGTGAAGAAGGAGAAACCATGGAGAAACAAGGCACGTCACCAGGAGGAACCCTGAAAAGACTCCAGAATTGGAAGCAGGTAAAACACAGAAGGAAGTTAGAGGAGTGGAGATGGAAGGACTGTAGCACTGGAAAGAGAGATTTGTTTGAAAATATGTTTAAAAAGTGATCAGATCCCCAGGTCCTGACCCCACCTGATAGAATCAGACTACTACTTTTACCATCATGTGAAACAAGAAATGTCACCTCTGGAACAAGTAAACCAAAGGAGTTCTAATATGGCGACACCAGGCATAGATTAGAGTGGGAGTGAGACATCTTAATGAAAAGAGAGGAGCTGAGTCTGAATTTGAATATGAGATACCAGATCTCTTCTTATTCTCATAAAGAACATCAGAGCCATGTTCTTATCTCTAGCAGAAAATAAAGAGTGCTTCTCAGGAAAAAATAACCATGCCAGAAAAAAGAACCACAGATACTGACATTTAAGGGACCCATAGGAACAGCCTACAGTGAATCCCTTCAACTGACAAGACTCAAACACACACTTGTGGCCCCTGATCAGCTTTGTGGCCTTTTCTCTTAAAATATAAGTGGACAACAATCCCCCCAGCGGGGACAACAGTCCCCCCTGGTGGACTGTAGCCCTCCAGGCTTCTCTGTCCATGGAATTCTCCAGGCAAGAATCCTGGAGTGGATTGCCATTCCTTCTCCAGAGGAACTTACCAACCCAGGGATCGAACCCTAGTCTCCTGTATCGCAGGCAGATTCTTTACCTTTTGAGCTACAGGGAAGTCTGTAAATACTGGATTTATATTGAAGGTTAACTTCAACATAAGATAATTTAAAATCTCCAATACATAAGAATCAGGGGAGAAAGGAATTGCAAGAAACAGAGACAAAGTGAGGAGCATAAAAATACTTCCAAAAAAAAAATCGTAGTATATCATCAGAAAAGCATTACATCCATGAAACAAGAACAGGATGCTAGAAGAAGAAATAATCTAATAGCAGCTGGAAATTACAAATACCTTAAATAATTAAAATTCAGTAAAAAATTATGTACTGAAAGAGACAAAGAAATCCTCAAAGTAGAATGGCCTTGGAAATTGTTACAAGTCTGAAAGAGTCATGAGAACATTCTGCAAGCTAACTGGCTGATCTCTTTTTAAAAAGTGGTATTATGGGAGATAAAATGGTGGGCAGATGGGGAGCATCGCCCTAGATTAGAAGATGCTAAAGAAGGAAAACAACCAGATGCTCTGTGTGAACTTTGGATCCTGGTTTTAAAAAGGAAAAAAAAAACAAAACAAAACACAAAAACAAAAAACCTGCTATAAAAACTATTCTGATACAGTCAAATGCATTCTTTGTGGAGGTCAAAGTAATTAGAGAAGCAAGAGATGAGGAAGGGGATTAGGTGTTATTGGAAGGTAGTTTTGCTTATTAATTGCTAGTTAAGGGTGTGAAAAGCCGGGCTTCTTTGTTATGGGACTTACTTTGGCCTTTAGTATGCCAAATAAAATTTGGGGTCTGAAAATGGAAATTATACTACATTACACTAACTTACCTGGCTCTAGGATAGAATCATCTTTAACATCTCCTGAGATGTTCATGTTTAGCCGAACATTTTGTGTGTGCAGGTTCCTCCAGAATAGACACTGTCGCAATCGTCATTTAGCATATGGTGTTTAGGGGCTCAATGAATAGTTATTGGATTGAAATGAATTATGAATTAGAGGCTTTTTAAAGCATTTGTCAGAGCCTAACAATTACATAGGCTTTTATTTTGTGCTGGAAAAAGCATGGATGTTCCATGTGAGTGATTTATTTAGGAACTTTGGGAAGGTAGCCTTGCAACTTGAACTTCCTGGGACTTTACTGAGTAGTGTCATAATTATTTCAAAGCCAGAATAATAAAGTATTATCTGAATATGAAAAAAAAGTGTTCTAGAGGATTCCCTGGTGGTCCAGTGGTTAGGACTCTGCACTTCCACTGTAGAGGGCACAAGTTCGATCCCTGGTCAGAGAACTAAGATCCTGCAAGCTGCATGGTGCAGCCAAACAACAACAACAACAAAAACAAAAAAGTTTCTGGAGGAGAGCTGACTGTATAAATTGTATAAATTTAAATTTGCTGTACTTAGAGAGTTATACCTTTTATATGATATAAAATTAAATGTATGTAATTATTGGTCTTGTTTCTTTACCCTGCATCCTACATCTCTGCCATGACTTCATGAGACAGAGGCAGGACTGACAGTGGGTTAGTTCCTAGGCCTGAAGAGGCCTGGTGTGTTTCTGCTTGTCCTTTTGCACCTTTGCCATCCCCACGGAAGAGTTTTCCCTGGGGAACTGCTGCCCTTCAGACTAAGCATCAGAAAGAATGCAACTCAAAAGGCAGCAAAATGTCAACAGGCTAGAATTAGACTCTCTTTTTACCCTGCCTTTCTCCCAGAGGAAAAAAATTAGAGCTTTATCATCCAAATCTTCTGAAGAAGCATAAATTACATTCATTCTCGGTGGGGGCGGGGTGGGGGGGAGAACTAAAGAAATGAAATAATGAACTCTTTGTGCAATAGAGTAATTCATATTTGTTTCTCCCAAGAAATGACTATATCAGAGTGCCTTGCACACAGTGAATGGGCAATAAATATTTGTAGAATGAAAAAAGGAACTCAACTCAGCTCTCCTGGCTTCTGCTGCAATTCTTTGTTCTTAGTCTTTCCTTCCCTTCTGAGACGAGCTTCCTCCCTCTCCACTCCCAGCCTCTCTGCCTCTCTGATTCCTTCCCTACCTCTTTGTCATTCTCTCTTTTCCTTCTCCCCAACTCTTTTTCTTCCTATATTTCTCTCCTCTTGTTTCTTCTTTCTCTTTTTCCTTTTTAGTTTGATATTGCCTCCACCTTTCCTTCTTTCTGCTCCCCTTCTATTCCCTTGGGATTTCTCCCTCTTAGCTAAACATACTAAATAGTTATCTGTTTGTTTTTCATTGTAAAGTTTCTCAGAGAGCAAAGGGACCAGGACGCATGCTTTGGTAAACAAATTTTGTCCTTTTTTCATTTACTGAATGTTTGGGGGAAAGGAGAAAGTGTGATCTGAGCAAAGTAAAAGAACCTCAAGGTTTTATGTGGTGGCTCAGTGGGTGGCTGGAATCTATTCTGTGAGCCTAAATGTCACTGGTTCAAATCCTAGCTGAAGAATGTGCATTTGGGGACTTGCCTTTTTGTTTTCTTTTCAAAATGCAGTTTATTTAAAACCCATATAAGGTTAAAAAAAAAAACTTCCCAGCATCTTCAGTATTGAGCTCGAGAATGAGACTTGTTTGTTGGTAAACAGGGGCAGTGGTCAGAGCTGGTGGGTGGGATTGGAAGGTCTGAGTCTGTAAACTGGTAAAAAGGGTAATGAGAGATAAACATATCAATGGTTTACACACAGCCTCTGCTGAAGCCTGGGCTAACGTGTATCTACATTTTTTGACTCTCCAGTCTGACTCCCTACAGAACTTCTGTTTAAGAGGATTGTTTGATTCTTGACTCTCAAGCTGAGCATTCTATTCTCTGTACTTTTAAAAAGTCATAGAATTCTGAGATGAAATTATCTTCCCATGTAGGATAGGAAAGGGAGGGAATTCTTGCCCTCAACAAAATCTCAATGGGAAGTGTTAATAGATTACTCCCCCGACCTTTATTGGAATTTAACCATTAAGCATCAAGAAATTGTTCTAGTCTCCTTATGTTTTCTCATTCCATTTTACCCCTTTAACACTCAAAATACACTCCTACCAACTTGTCCATTATCTTTAAAAATGGACAGTATCTAAATAAAATTCCCAAATTGTAATTCAACATGGAATATCTTTCAAAAGTTTTCTAAAAAGCATTTATTTTTCTTTTTAAAGTAATTTAACCTTAAAGGTCAGTTTTCATTCCAATCCCAAAGAAAGGCAATGCCAAAGAATGCTCAAACTACCGCACAATTGCACTCATCTCACACGCTAGTAAAGTAATACTTAAAATTCTCCAAGCCAGGCTTCAGCACTATGTGAACCGTGAACTTCCTGATGTTCAAGCTGGTTTTAGAAAAGGCAGAGGAACCAGAGATCAAATTGCCAACATCCGCTGGATCATGGAAAAAGCAAGAGAGTTCCAGAAAAACATCTATTTCTGCTTTATTGACTATGCCAAAGCCTTTGACTGTGTGGATCACAATAAACTGTGGAAAATTCTGAAAGAGATGGGAATACCAGACCACCTGACCTGCCTCTTGAGAAATGTATATGCAGGTCAGGAAGCAACAGTTAGGACTGGACATGGAACAACAGACTGGTTCCAAATAGGAAAAGGAGTACATCAAGGCTGTATATTGTCACCCTGCTTATTTAACTTATATGCAGAGTACATCATGTGAAATGCCAGGCTAGATGAAGCACAAGCTGGAATCAGGATTGCTGGGGGAAATATCAGCAACCTCAGATATGCAGATGACACCACCCTTATGGCAGAAAGTGAAGAAGAACTAAAGAGCCTCTTGATGAAAGTGAAAGAGGAGAGTGAAAAAGTTGGCTTAAAGCTCAACATTCAGAAAACAAAGATCATGGCATCCAGTCCCATCACTTCATGGCAAATAGATGGGGAAACAGTGGAAACAGTGTCAGACTTTATTTTTCTGGGCTCCAAAATCACTGCAGATGGTGACTGCAGCCATGAAATCAAAAGACGCTTACTTCTTGGAAGGAAAGTTATGACCAACCTAGACAGCATATTGAAAAGCAGAGACATTACTTTGTCAACAAAGGTCCATCTCATCAAGGCTATGGTTTTTCCAGTGGTCATGTATGGATGTGAGAGTTGGACTATAAAGAAAGCTGAGCACTGAAGAATTGATGCTTTTGAACTATGGTGTTGGAGAAGACTCTTGAGAGTCCCTTGGATTGCAAGGAGATCCAACCAGTCCATCCTAAAGCAAATTAGTCCTGAATATTCATTGGAAGGACTGATGTTGAAGCTGCAACTCCAATACTTTGGTCACCTGATGCGAAGAGCTGACTCATTTGAAAAGACCCTGATGCTGGGAAAGATTGAGGGCAGGAGGAGAAGAGGACAGAGGATGAGATGGTTGGATGGCATCACTGACTCAATGGACATAGGTTTGGGTGAACTCCGGGAATTGGTGATGGACAGGGAGGCCTGGCATGCTGTGGTTCTTGGGGTCGCAAAGAGTCAGACACGACTGAGCGACTGAACTGGAACTGGAAGGCAAATACTTTTGTAATCTCCATTGAGTTAAGAAACAGAACTTCAATACCTATTAGGAGTCCCTTCTGTCTATTGCTTCCCAATCACAACCGTTTCACCAACAAACAAGTAACCATTACCGTAACCACTTTCACTTCCTTTTTAAAAATGGTTTGACCACACAAGTGTTCTCCCCTAGACAGTACAGGTTTCCCCCTACACACATACATGCACATTTGAAAAAATTGAACTTTTAAGTCTTTTTTTTTTTTAACTTTACAAGTTTTCTCTTGAAGAAATGAGGCCTTTTGACCTGTAGTCCTCTGTGGTCAGGACTTCACAGATTGTGTGATTCATGGTGCAGTTCAACATGTCCCTCCGTTCTCTGTTTCCTTTAAATTGGCAACTATATCTCAAGTCTAGACCCACTTTAGGTTCCATCCGTCTAGCAGCATTTTAGGTGGTGGGGTGGTCTTCCCTCGGGAGGCATATAATATCGAATTCTCTCTTTTTATAATCTTAGGACCTATTGATGCATAATGCCTATATCTATTAATTCACAGGGGACAGCAAAATTAGGATATTCTATCATTTCTTTTTTTACTTCATAGTGGAATATTCTGATGTGGATTCACTTCCCTTTATCTCCTATTTGGTTACCAAAATAAACCAAACTTAACTTTTTAAAGTTCCCTTAGAGGAAAGACCCTGTGGTTATCATCTTTGTAATTCTCTTGGGGTCCTACACCTTTGGACTATGGTTGTATATTTATTGATTTTGCAGATGAAACATAGTCCTATAAATGAGACTAAATGGATACTGAAGTTGTATGTAAAGCATATGTACATTAATAAAGATTTAGTAGCAAATTCTAGTCACCAGGAACTTAAAAATTCTTGCTTCTCTGGTTGATTATGTACTTAAGGTCCAGTCTGTTTCCTGCTGGTTATAAGCCTTTGTGACTTTCATAAAGAGATTGCTACTGAAGGTGAACAGATGAAAGTGAAGTACAAAAGATTCTTGTGAATCTACTTTGGGTCAATATGCAGGGTTATGGCCCCCTCTAAAAAGTCAGAAATAGTCATTTGCATCTATATTTGAGCCTAATTTTGGACTCCCAAACAAAAGTGATTATTCTTTGATAAAGTCTCATTTGATATGTCTGCAGGTCTAGAGATTATACAACCTAAAGCATTTAAAGAAAGTTTTTGCAAATGTAATTCTTTTGAGTGAGTTAAAAAATCTTGGCATTTGGGGGTTTGTTTTTATATTTACTACATACAATGTAGTATGTAGAAAGGATAATTAGTTTCTTATATGATTAATTGATAATAGCTATTACTTTAAAATATTTTCATTCTAAGATAGAGTCAACCTTAATTTACTTGGTTTTAACAGTTGAAGGCATTTAGGGTGCCGTCTAGAAGTGCTCAGGAGTTCACCTGGAAGCAGGTGGAGCTGCCACTCACTCAAGGAATGTCAAGCAAGAACTTTGGGGTCAGCTGGTCTGAGTTTTCAGCCCACCAGAACCACTGAGTAGTTAAATGACCTTAGATACTTTACTTGTTTATGTCTTGTTTTTCTTGTTTGTGAATTTGAGTAGTAAAATTTATCTCCCAGGTGTCAACCAAAAAATTATGCAGGAGGCTACAAATAAGAAAAGTTTACTTAGAACTGTAACTGGAGACACATAGATTTGGGTAACCCTGAAGGAGGGTTCCTGGTAAGAAAAAGAATCAGATCAGATCAGATCAGATCAGTCGCTCAGTCGTGTCCAACTCTTTGCGACCCCATGAATCGCAGCACGCCAGGCCTCCCTGTCCATCACCAACTCCCAGAATTCACTGAGACTCACGTCCATCGAGTCAGCGATGCCATCCAGCCATCTCATCCCCTGTCGTCCCCTTCTCTTCCTGCCCCCAATCCCTCCCAGCATCAGAGGCTTATAAACACAAAAAGCCATGAGGTTGTTAAAAGTTGTCTGGCAAAAAATGGTGATTAACTCCAATGGAAGTCAGAAAAATACTTGTCTTTAAGGAATCATGAGTTTTTTAGGGTGAGAGTCCAATAGGTAGATAGACTGTCAGCAGTCTCTGGCAAATGTTCTGGATTACTTCATCAGATCAAAAGGTCAGATTCCATCCAGACTGAGCATGCATACGTCACATTTCCTCAGTGGCCTCCTGGCTCCATTTTAGAGAGCTGTCTTAGCAATACCAGCTTCATTTTTTCCTTCACACAAGGCTTTTGAGAAGTTGTCATGAGAAATACTGTGGAAAGTGCTTTGTAATATTTACTGGTAGTAGATGTTATATTTTGGAGAAGGCAAAGGCAACTCACTCCAGTACTCTTGCCTGGAAAATCCCATGGACAGAGGAGCCTGGTAGGCTGCAGTCCATGGGGTCGTGAAGAGTTGGACATGACTGAGCGACTTCACTTTCACTTTTCACTTTCCTGCATTGGAGAAGGAAATGGCAACCCACTCCAGTGTTCTCGCCTGGAGAATCCCAGGGACGGAGAAGCCTGGTGGGCTGCCATCTATGGGGTTGCACAGAGTCAGCCATGACTGAAGTGACTTAGCAGCAACAGCAGCAGATGTTATATTTAAGGAACTTAAATAACACAATCAAATGAACTATATTGCCTTTTGAACTGGCCATTGTGACAATCGAAAATTTCTGGTCTGCCAATTTGACATTAAAAAGGTTTCAACTCCAGATACAAACACATCTGAGAGATTCAGGTTTCGGAGATTCATTAAATTAGAAATAAATTGATAAAAATCAGCTTTCTATGACCATACAGTTTTCATACTTCATCTCCTTAATGTCTACCCCCAAAATATCAGATCTGATATGCTATTCATTATATGAAATTTGTTTTTGTTGTTTACTCGCTCAGTCGTGTCCGACTCTTTGTGACCCCATGGACGCTCATTAACAGTTTATGAAATTAGAAGGAATAATAGAATAATTTACTCTTAACTCCTAATTAAAAGACACAATAGTTAGCCTAATTCTCCAATGTTGGGGCCAGAGTTTTGTAATATATTACAAATTTGCTGAAAGAAACCTTTCCATAAAGTGAGAATTTGTTTCAGGAACTGCCTTACGTGAACATCAGAAAAGTTTTTTCTTTCTTTTCACTCAAAGGACATGAGAAGTGAAATATTTCCTGCCATATCAGTAAACAAGGATGTCACAGTTAGCAATTGCAGCCCTCCAGTGTCAGCCAGTGAGCTTTGAGGACCCTCAGGAAGGAGAAGAATACCTGCTATCTAGCAGCCATCAGACAATGGCCACTTCCCACAATGAGCCCTGAGGAAAGGAAGCTCAAGACGTGTAGACCTTGGATACTGGCCCCAGATGCTGAGGTGCGTATGAAAGGAATGATTTCAGTGAGCCCAGACTCTTGCATCTTCCCATACAGAGAAAAGTGTTAAATTCCTTAACTTGGAATATTTGGTTTTCTTTAACAATAATCATTTGATGTTCAGACTGCCTGCCCTTTGTTGCAAAACTGTATAACCTGGCTCCTCTCCCTCACCTCCTCGCTCAGCAGTAACCCTAACATCTCAGGGTTACTTGAGATGCTTGCTGTCTCCTGGGATTGAAGTCCTAAAACTTCCCACCAAATAAAACATAACTCTCAACTTTTAGGTTGTGAATTTTTTTTTTAGTCAACAGACATAACACTGTACTATATAGAAATGGAAATAAAGGCTTTAGTTTGAACAGTTCTCTATGTTAACTCTGGTTGTAAAGCTTGGATCCTGTAACACTTTCAGATTGGTTTATATTTATCTTTACTATTGAACATTGTGAGAGAGACAATGCTGTGTTTACCAATCTTTTTTTCTTGTTCCTTTTCCCCAGCACACAGGAAGTTGTACCTCCCAGCCTTCTTGGAGTCAGTCAGGTTTGGCCATGTGACTAGCTCAGGCCAATGAAAGGTCAGCAGAAATGAAAGGTCCATATCCGGAGAAGGCAAAGAAAAGCCTTTGCAGGATCCTCCAGTGTAGCTCTTCTGCCATCTCTGATGTGGAACCTCACATTGGGTTGGCAGAGCCAGAGACGGAAGCAGCTGGAAATGCTGAGTCACCACGTGGAGGTGAGCTGCCCTGGAGAGTCACCCGACCTACAGGTGACTAGTGCAGTACTATAACCGAGCCCATCCTGATTAAAACACAGGTGTTGTTCAGTTGGTAAGTCGTGCCCAACTCTTTGCAACCCCATGCCAGGGGACTGCAGCATGCAAGGCTCCTCTGTCCTTCACCATCTCCCAGAGTTCACTCAGATTCATGTCCACCGAGTTGGTGATGCTATCTAACCACTTCATTCTCTGCCACCCTCTTCTCCTTTTGCCTTCAATCACTCCCAGCATCAAGGTCTTTTCCAATGAGTTGGCTCTTCGCATCAGGTGGCCAAAGTATTGGAGCTTCAGCTTCAGCATCAGTCCTCCAATGAATTTTCAGGGTTGATTTCCTTTTGGATTGACTGGTTTGGTCTCCTTGTTGTCCAAGGGATTCTCAAGCAACACCACAATTCAAAAGCATCAGTTCTATGGTGCTCAGCCTTCTTTATGGTCTAACTCTCACATCTGTATATGACTACTGGAAAAACCATAGCTTTGACTAGAGGGACCTTTGTCAGCAAAGTATAGTCTCTGCTTTTTAACATGCTGTCTAGGATTGTCTAGCTTTCCTTCCAAGGAGCAAACATCTTTTAATTTCATGGCTGCACTCACCCTCCGCAGTGATTTTGAAGCCCAAGAAAATAAAATGTGTCACTGCTTCCACGTTTCCCCCTTCTATTTGCCATGAAGTGATGGGACTGAATGCCATGATCTTAGTTTTTTGAATGTCAAACACAATGCTGGATTCTTTACAGTCATTATAAGTGAAGTGAAAGAACAGAATTCGGTAATGATCCTCTCTACACTCTAAGATAAAATTATAATGAACAAACTATAGCTTCGATTTTTTAAAGCTGTTGTCCTTAATGAGGCAGTTTTGCTATATAAGTATCCAGCTACCACAGCAAGCTACTAGAATAAGATATTTTCTCTTATTCCTTCCGTTGCAACTCTAATCCTAACCAGTAGCCCTAAAACTAGTTCTTAGATTCTTAAGTAACAAAAAAGTGCACTCAAAATTTAAGAAATTGTGCTATTATTAACTTAATTGGTTCTGACAATTTTAAAATAATACTTTGCATAATCAGTATAACTTTTATTAACTTTTAAAAGTGTAGAGCATGGGAACCCACTACAGTATTCTTGCCTGCAGAATCCCATGGTCAGAGGAGCCTGGCGGGCTAAAGTCCATGGCGTCGCAGAGTCGGACATGACTTAAGCGACTCAGCACACAGCATGCACTCAGTAGAAGGCACGACAGAAAGGACTGGCTATTTCTGTCCTTTTATATGCTTTATAGGTCATGGAGTATACATAGATTTTTTGAGTGTTGAAGTATTTTACTCATAACACAATTTTCCAATAATTTGCTTTAGGGTGAATAAAAATTTGTTGAAAATTCAGCTTTGTTTGCCATAGTATGTAGTTTCATTAAACTCAAGATTTGAGAAAAACGTGGAGCTTTTCACCCTCCATTCGGTCAGAATGCATATTCAGTATAGGGATTTCCAAGCAAAACGTGTTTAAAGAACTCCATTATTCTTATAAACTTCTCCTTCCAGATGTTATGTAAAGATCCGGGCTTCACAATTTTCTAAAAGTGTTGGCTGTCCTGGGTTCGATCCCCGGGTTGGGAAGGTCCCCTGGGGAAGGGACCGGCTGCCCACTCCAGTATTCAGGTCCGGAGAATCCCAGGGACAGTATAGTCCAAGGGGTCGCAAAGAGTCGGACACGACCGCGCGACTTTCACACTCACTCACGCATTGGCTGTCCCGGGGCTACGCGCGCTTATTTCGCGATTCAGATATAACTACTAACTTTTCCGTTTCAGACTTTCAATAATTGAAACAGGGCATCCGCAGCTCAGAAATTGACCTCTCGTGGCTGTGCAAGTGGGGGAGCGCCCTCCCCGGCGCCGTGGGGCAGCGCCCTCCGTGGCGCCGTGGGGCGTGTCGGGAAGGAAAGGGGACACTGCGGCCCAGGGGGCGGGCCTGAGCCCGGCCTTCCCGGCGTGCCCCGCGCGGCGAAGGGGACTCTTAACGTGAAGCGCCGGGTGACTCAGCCGCGTGGCCGCGCGGGCTGGGGCAGGGAGGTTCGGGGCGCGCGCCGTTGCGGCACGGCCGGTCCCCGCGGCGGCTGCTGGCGGCGCCGTGAGCGCGCGCGCCTCCCAGGCGGATTCGGGCCCCGGGCTCCGGAGCGCGGCGGGAGCGTCAGGTAAGTGGCCCGACGCGAAGAGCCGGCGGGGGTGAGTGCGGCGGCGGGCCTGGCCCCGGGAAGTGCCTTTGTGTCGGGGGGTAAGGGGACCCGCTCCTCAGGACGGCGCTCGGGCGGCAGCCCTCCGGGTCGTACCCCCATCGAAAGGCCGCGGCGCTGCTATCATCTCGAGGAAAAACGTTGACAAACGGGTTCCAGGCGCCGGTTTTCGTGCTGAGGGTAAAACCTGGTAATCCGGGGAAGAAGGGGGGATCGCTTTGCGTGGACATACGTCTACACAGTCGGGGGACAGCTGAAGTATAACTTGAGTTTCCTGCAGGCCTTTGGTGTTTTTATCCTAAAGGAGGAGAAATAATGAGAGCCCGGGAGTGTTTATTGATAAAACACTTGCCTGTTTTGTTTTTGTTTTCTGGCAATTCATTGAATTCACTAAAAATTAGGTAGTTGGGTCGGACTTCTCGCTCTTTGCACCCCTTCTTCAAAGTCTTCCTTCTCTGCCACGCACAAATTACCAGCTTTCATCGGTGCTGAAGAGCTGGGGGAGACTGAACTGGTAATTTTCTTTTAAATAAAACCTTTTTATAGCGTTGAGTGTCTTCAGTTCTGCACTATTCAAAAAATCTCTTCTCTTTTGGAGTTTGTGATTCTTTCTGAAAATTCCAGGATTGATCCGATTTATTTTTAAACGAGAAACCAGTGAATAAACTAATAAGATAAACAGGCGGCAAGGAACTGTTAAACCCGCTTATGAAAATGCATTTTTCAGACCCTTTAATAGTCCCCCTGTTAGCTGTTAAAGAACTAGCAGCAGCTGTTACCTGAGAAATTAAGAGTTTTTAATGGTCCCCAGTGTTGTTATCACAGCTGAATTTGATTAATCCAGTCAAAAGAACTTCATCCTCAACTTATTCTCACCCTCCCTGCAACGTCTGGGACAGTTCTTAAACATGAATTTGCTCCTTGAAAATGTAAATACCCCCCCAAAAATGTAAATACCCGTCTCCCAATTTTTTGTATATTAAAATTGTTTATATAATTTTAAAGATTACTTTCCACTTGCAGTTATTACAAAATATTGGCTATGTTCCCTGTGTTGTATAATAACATCCTTGAACCTGTCTTACACCTGCTAGTTCTTACTTCCCACTCCCCACCCCTTTGTTACCCCGCTGCCACCCTGTGATCACTAGTTTTTTCTCTATATCTGTGAATTGGCTTCTTTTTTGTTATATATTGGTTGTATTTTTTTTTTTTACATTCCACATATCAGTGATACCATGCAGTATTTATCTTTCTCAGTCAGACTTTTCACTTAGCATACTGCCATCCGAGTCCATCCATGTTGTTGCAGATGGCAAAATTTTGTTTTTCATTTTTAGTTGAGTATTAGTCCATGGCATATATTTACTACCTCTTTATCCATACATCTGTTGATTGACGTTTAGGTTCCTTCCATATCTTAGCAATTGTAAATAATGCTGCTATGAACATTAGGGTACGTGTATCTTTTCCAGATTAGTGATTTTGGTTTTTTTTTTCAGATGTATCGCCAGGAGTGGGATTGCTGGGTCACATAGATCTCATTTTAGTTTTTTAAAAACTTCCGTACTCTTTTCCATAGTGAGTGCACCAGTTTACATTCTGACCAATAGTGTAAGATGATTCTCTTTTCTCCACATCCTTGCCAACATTTGTGTTCTTTTTGATGCCAGCCATTCTGAGAGGTGTGCGGTGATAACTCATGTGGTTTTTATTTGTACTACTCTCAGAAATTTGATTCTGGAAATCAGTGATGGGTCCTGAGTCTGCATGTTAAGCAAGCACCCCCTTTCTGGGTCTGTTATTGGTGATCCAGGGACCACACTTAGAGAAACAGCAAAACAGACTGGCCTGAGAATTTTTAGAACTGGCCAACTTCCTTATCCTTTTGTTGATTTTTATTCTGCTTTGCCCCCTAGCCAATCATAAGCCAAAAAGGTCTGAGTCTTTAGAAGGAAACTAAAGAGTGCTTTCTTTGACTCTGCCATCAGGGTGAGTGAGTGAAAGTCACTCAGTTGTCTGACTCTTTGCGACCCCATGGACTATAGAGTCCATGGAATTCTCCAGGCCAGAATACTGGAGCGGGTAGCTGTTCCCTTCTCCAGGGGATCTTTCCAACCCAGGGATCAAACCCAGTTCTCCTGAATTTCAGGCAGTTTTTTTTTTACCGTCTGAGCTACCAGGACATTGGGGTAGGAAATACATATTCTATATGCCTTAGAGATTACTGTGTACTAAGTTGCTTCAGTCATGTCCAACTCTTTGTGACCCGATGGGCTGTAACCCGCCAGGCTCCTCTTGTTCATGGGATTCTCCAGGCAAGAATACTGGAATGGGTTGCTTTGCCCTCCAGGGCATCTTCCCAACCCAGGGATCAAACCTGCTCTCTGACGTCTCTTGCATTGGCAGGTAGGTTCTTTGCCACTAGCCCCACATTGGAAGCCTGCCTTAGAGATAGTCTGTGCCTGTTAATCTGTCCTTTTATCTTTCGGGGGCCTGCTTCCAGTATCATCAGCTCATTAGAAATGCCATTAGGCTAAATCTCCCCCCTCCCAACTAATTTCAGTCTTCTTCCCTTTAGAACCAGGACAGCTAATGCTGTGTAATTCTCATGGCCTTGAACTCAGATTTCCTGTTATGTAGCAGTGCCAGTAGCATTTACGAGGGCTTTCAGTTTATCTGAACATTAATTCAGTCATCAGATACCCCAGTAATGCCTATTTTGTAGTAGGCCATTTTAGCAACAACATTACAAAGATGTCACAGAGTTGCATTGCTCTCTTGAGGCAAATATGAAGGCTGGATAACCTCTGCTGCCGAAAGCTTTTTCTGTTTTTTAGTCCTTCAAATATTAATAGACGTGTAGGGATGAGGTTAGAGTTAGGCTGTGTGTTTTCTGACTTTTTTTTTTGTCTTTGGTTTCTTCTTAGTGTCTCACTTTTGTTCCTAACCTATTACTGTTGATTCACAAAATACTGTTGTCTTTCCTTCTATAACCTGGGCTTTCTGATTATTGCGTCTTCCTCAGGGACGGGGGAGCCTGTTGGGCTGCCATCTATGGGGTCGCACAGAGTCGGACACGACTGAAGCGACTTAGCAGCAGCAGCTGCTGCCCCTGAATCTGTACATGCCTACTCCTCCTTGGCTAACTGGAGTAAAAAGTGTAGGGAAATTGTTGGAATGCTGAATGATTTCTAGTTGGAAGACCCAGAGTCATGGAACTGTGAGGCTTAGAGATATAAGGGAACCTATTACAAATGTATACAGTGCAGTCCTCTTGCTTTTTTTTCCCCCGCCTCTTGCCTTTTAAGATGAGGAATCTAAGAGATGAGATGGCAGAGTGAGGACCCCTGGCTCCTAGCCCAGTGTTCTTCCCACTAAATCATCTCAAGAAAAATGCTTCAAAAATGGAAGCAGTTTAGAGAAATTCAGTTATAAGTAGATGAAGAAAACTGAGACTTTCACATGAATACAAAAGCAATATTTGGAAAAATGGAGATGGAAGGAGAGTGTGTTCTAACCACATAAACCAGGAAGAGTAGGAATACTAAAATAAGGAATTCTGAAGCTTGAAATAATGAGCAAATAGTTCTCTTGTAATCCCAAGAAATGTTATGAAGTTGGTATTTTTTTAATTCAGTAAAGGTTAAGATAAGTACATTGAATTTTTATTAAATGTTGGATGTTTGAGCAAAGTCCAGAATTTTTTTAACTTGCCATGTAACTATACTGTTGTCCTTACCCAAATTATTAGGTATCTCTGTTGGAGACAAAGTAAGACTGATCTAACTGCTAATCTGATTCCATATACCTCTTATGAGAAATGAGATTATTGGAATAGTATATGCATTTCTGGAATAGTAGGAAGGAAAGAAGTACAGATGAAAGAAGAGAACTCCATGCTATTTTTCTTAGAGTCCCCACAGTAGACGTTTTTGGATTGTTCTTGTATATTCAGGAAGGTAGAATTAGAAATAGTAAGGATTTGGAACTTTCCTGGCGGTCCAGTGGTTAAGACTCTTCACTTTCCCAGCAGGGAGTGAGGGTTTCATCCTTGGTGGGGAAACTTAAGGTTCAGCTTGCACCAGGGTGTGGCCGAAAAAAGAAATAATAAGGACTTATTAATTAGTAGACATTGTTATGTACCAGACTGATTAGTAGCCATTGTTTTGTACCAGACACTTCCGCTCAACATGTCTGCATTTCTCATTTAATTTCCTTCATTTTATAGCCAATGAATCTAAGACATAAAGAGCTTAAGTTTGCCCAAAGTCATACACCTGTCAGTGGCTAAGCCAGCGTTCAAGCTTAGACCGACTCCATCAATTAATATTTATGCTCAGTAGTGCCCTCCTTATTCTTCTTCACTGGGCAGTGGTTAAGAATGTGGGCTTTGGAGCCAGTTTTTCCTGGGATTAAATCCTAGCTCTTTCATTTACTAGCTTGGACATTCATCAGTTTCTTTCTCTGAAACAGAGGTTGTAATAGTAGCTACTTCAGAGGGTTATTAGGATTGAGTTAATTCATGTAAAATGCTTTGATCTACACCTGACTATTGTGAGTTCTTGGGAGATGCTGACTGTTAATTGGTTTTTTAAAAATAATTTACGATACTGTTGATATTTTCTTTAGATTTAGATTGTCCTTTCGAGTGTTGAAATGTTAAGGCTTTTATAGTGTAGATATAAATTAAACTTTCTTTCTTACTGTAACATGGGGGAGGCAGGGCTTACTAAAATTTTGGAAAGCACTGGGGTATAGTAGAAAGATCTGTGACATGATTTGGTTAAGGTTATTAGAGAAAGTTCACCTTTCTTAGAATAAAACAACTAATGATCTATACTTTTATAGGAGGGCCACAGTATATACCTTAAAACCATGTAAGATTCCTTCAGTGTATTTGCCTTAAAACTCTTTTGGTGGGAAAGGATAAAATTTTAATTTTTGCAGTTATATCTATGTATTAGTTTGTTGGGACTGCCATAACAAAGTACCACAAACTGTGGTTTAAACAGTAGAATTTCCGGAGGCTTGGAAGCTCAAGTTCAAGGTGTTGCTGGGGTTGGTTTCTTCTTAGGACTTGCTCCTTTGCCTATAGGTGGCTGCTTTCTCCATGTCTTCACATGGTCGGTCTTCCCTCTGTGCCTCTCTTGTCCTCATCTCTGCTTAAAAGGACACCAGTTGTATTGGATTAGGGCCCACTAATGACTTCATTTAATCTTGAGAAGTAAGTGTTAAGTCACTCAGTCATGTCCACTCTTTTAAAGAGCCACCACCTCTTTAAAGGCCACATTCTGAGGAATTAGGGTAACAGACTTCAACATATGAATTTTGAAGGAAACACAATTTAATTTAGCTCATAGCAGTCTGTTTAGGGAATTAAATGCCAGGTAATCTGTCCCTGGTGGCTCAGTCAGTAAAGAATCTGCCTGCAGTGCCGGAGACCTGGGTTTGATCCCTGGGTGGGGGAGATCCCCTGGAGAAGGGAATGGCAACGCACTCCAGTATTCTTGCCTGGAGAATTCCATGGAGAATTCCAGAGGAAGCTGGTGGGCTGCAGTCTATGGGGTCACAAAGAGTTGGATACGGCTGAGCAACTAACACAGTCTGAACGTTCTGTTGTCCTTATTGAGCGCCTTCCACCTTGGGACTTGAGGATCATGCTTTATCCTGTGCCTGCCCACATGTCCTGCCTTCCACCTGTTCCTTAGAGCTTGCTGTTGAGTCCCCTAAGAAGCGCATCACGCCTCCACGTTAAGTCCTTGTGTTGGATTTAAAGCTATCAAGATTATTCTGTCATCCTATTGAGTAACCTGCTTAAGAAACTATTTCATGTATTTAACCTAAATTCCTCATTTGTCTGGTATCCCTAATATTTCTTCTTGAATCTAGATGGAAAAAATGTCAAGATCTCTTAAGTAGTGATATGTCATTTTCTTCTTAAACTTTAAAAAATTTAAAGTATTCTAAGATTTTTTAAAAACTTCCACCATTTTCTCGAAGAGTTCCCTGTTTTTAGAGGTACATTTTCCTTTTTTTTTCCTCATTTTAAAAGTAGTTAACACATTCATTTTAGAGACTTTGGCATATTCAATAAAACAGTTTTTTAAAAATCACATGATAAGCCTATAGTTAAGGTAGAATATTAATATTTCTAATCTTTTTCTATGACTAAATTGTTTCAACTTGCCTTTTTAAAATCTAGTTTATCAGTACTATTTCATGCTATTTTAGTTATTATAAAACATTTTTTAGTCTTTTCATGTGATGAATTATATTAATTTTTAGAATGTTAAGCCAACCTTTGTATTATCCTTTTTTATGTATCTGGGTTTGATTTTTTTTTAAAATAATTGGTATAGGATTTTTGTGCTTATGAGAAAAAGTCGTCGGTAATGCTTTTTGGAAATGTCCTAGTGAAGTTTTGAGTCAGTGTTATATGCTGGCCTCAGAAAATGAATTGGGATGTATGCCGTTTTCCTGTTCTCTGGAAGAGTTTATATTGATAAGATTGATATAATTTCTTCCTTTAAAGATGTTGAAGAATTTGCTAGTCAAGTCACTTGGTCCTGGAATTTTCTCTAAAGGATGGTTTTAATTGTGGATTATGGTTCTATGTACTATTTATATACCATCAAAATAATCTATATCATCTATTTGTATATAAATACAGGCACATATATATTAAGTTATTTGTTGAAGGGTGTTAGTGTATACCATGTGGAGATTGGACTAGGACAAATTTTTTCTTCCTCAGAGAACCTCAGTTCTGCTCTTAAAGCCTTGGAATTGGATCAGGCTCACACACATTATCTAGGATAATCTTCCTTATTTAACCTAAAATGATTAAATACTTTAATCACATCTACCAAAAAACTTTATAGTAACACCTAGATTAGCATTTGATTGAATAACTGGGACTGACATCTGGGCTGACATCTAAAACTGACCATCACAGTTCCTCCACAGTCTTGGCTCTCTTGCTAGTTGTCTGACGCCTTCAAATAGATGTGGTGTTTTTTTTTTGTTTTTTTTGTTTTCTTTTTTGGTTTCACCCATCCCATTCTGATGGATGCATTATTCTAGGGGATAGGACTTACCAATGCATGGAAGTCATGGTGGGAACAGGGAGGAAGGCAGACTTCAACTTGGCACAAAGGAAAAAAAAAATCCCCCCCTCACCCCCCAGGCATTAGTGGCCAACAATAGGATGAGCTAATAATAAGCAAGAGATTCTTTATTTTGGAATAATTTTAGTTAGACTGGGCTGAACTAATAGTGTTTTTGTAGTCCTAGATGGAAGGTGATTTGGACCCCAGATCTTTTTGAGATTTATGATTGTGGGGGTAAAATTGGGAGCCCATCATCATCAAATGACCAGCATTTAAAAAAAAACAAAACACCTATCATTTTCTGTCACCATTATTTTATAAAAGAAAAGACATTTAATATAAAAAAATGAAGTAAAACTTAGTTTAGGTACCAAGAAAGCATTAAACTAACATCTGCCACAATTCTTTAGTTCACATTTTAATATTTTTTAAATCAGGCTGTGTCTTAAAATCATGTATGTAATATGATAGCACTTTCTTGAAACACTGTTCTTAGATTGATGTCTTAGTCAATGTCAGTTGTCTTAGAATTGGGATAATAATTATGTTTGTATGCATGCATTACATTATCTCCGTTGCCCTCATTTTTGCTATGTCAGTGAAAACTTTCGACACTGATTAATACTGACACTGATTAATGCTGGTCCTTGAATCATCTTCTGACACAGTGACTGTAGATTGTCTCCAGAATTTTCAACATTTGTTCTATTGCTACAGTACTGCTTCATAGATCTGTCCCCTAAGACCTTCAGATCTTGCCATACAAGAACTCAGCCTTTCTTATCAAATGGCCTACTATATTGAATAATACATTTAAAATTTTAAAAATTGTACTCCCTTGTACTGTTTAAGACATCATTGCTAATAGTATAGATCTTGGAAATTTCCTGGAAATTTGCCATTAAGTAATCTTAACTTCAGTGTCTCTTCCTGTTATATACCTTGGATTGTTCCTAGCTTAAAGTTGTCATTAGAATGAGCATAACTAGTTGAATCCATCAAAAGATAGAAGCACCCTGTGTGGAAATTACAGAATTTTATCTACTCTCTTTTTAGGTAATAAAGTTGAGAGTTATAGCAGAATTAAGTAATGTCTTAAATTGAACTCGGAACTCAAGATTGTAAAATCATCTGCTATCTGGAGTTAATTGATTTAGAGGTTGTTTCAAAGCAACTATTTAAACAGAAAAGGTGCTAGGGGTGTTCATTACTGGCACAGAAAGGTCATATGTCTTGGCTCCAGATCTTTGGCTTGAGATCATATCTCCAAACTTGGGAAACTTAATAATAGACTTCATGAAGTAAATCAGAAGTAAATCTCCAATAAGCAGAGATAGCACAGCTTAAGGGTACCATGCGTTTGACTCTGAAGCCAGAAGCCTGTGTTTGAAGCCTGGCTGTACTATTTATTGCTGTGTGACTGTGAGAATTTTTCTTCTTTATTCCTCAGTTTCCTCATCTGTAAATAAGGATAATAATAGCAGCTACTTCATAAAGGTTTTTTGTTGTTTTTGTTAGTATTAAGTTAAATAACATTTATAAAGTACTTAGAATAACATGTAGCAAATGATATATGTTAAAATCAACAAAGGTTAGTCCATCTAGACTTAAGATGGACTGTTTGTGGTAATTTGGCATATTGAATCTCAACTGATTAATTAGTGATTCTAATGTAGAATGTGTTCTTGAGTAATTGGGTTTATATTTGGTCATTTAAGGATGTAAGAAAACTTTGCATCTTGAAAGGGGTTGCAGTATTTAAAAACTTCTTCAGATAAATTAATGAATCTAAGTTTAAGGATTTACTGAAGGTTTTTTGAGTACTTTAAGATTGGCTTGATAGGCAGTTGAAGTACTAAAACACAAAAAGAACATGTTAAAAGATTGTGCTGCTAAGTCGCTTCAGTTGTGTCCGATTCTATGCGACCCCATAGATGGCAGCCCACCAGGCTCCCCCATCCCTGGGATTCTCCAGGCAAGAACACTGGAGTGGGTTGCCATTTCCTTCTCCAATGCATGAAAGTGGAAAGTGAAAGTGAAGTCGCTCAGTCGTGTCTGACTCTTAGCAACCCCATGGACTGCAGCCTACCAGGCCCCTCCATCTATGGGATTTTCCAGGAAACAGTGCTGGAGTGGGGTGCCATTGCCTTCTCCCTAAAAGATTATAAGTATCGTTAAAAATGAAATATCAAACTTAGGATACTGGGGATTCAACTATATTTGTCTCTTTTTTGTCTTATTAGTGAGTAAAAATGTTATTCTCTAAATCCTTTTGTTTAATAGTTCTTTTAATTAGGTGATTTGATAAAGTTGTAAAGGAAATTGTTTAAAGGCCTTTAGACAATTACTAATTGAATGTAAGGTCTTTAAGTCTTAAATTCAGGTAACTGTAATACAGTCTTCTGGCACAAAAGCTGTTTTTGGACCTAAGTTTATTGGCAGATAGCCATCAGAGCAGTAAGTTAGGAGCGTCAAGTAGAGGAGACAGGGAAGTGTATCCAAGCAGTTACAATCTCGCCACTGCCATCCTTGTGCTTTTATCTGCCAGCCTGGCCTCTGCCAGCAGCTCATACGCGAAAATGAAGGCGGGAGTGTGGACTCGGGCGCGCTGCCTTTCTCCCCTGCATCTCCCAGCTGCTACCCTTCTTGCTGTCACCCCACTGAGATCCTGTCACGCCTAGACAGTTCCAGTAACCTCTTACTCTCCTTGTCCATCTGTGGTTATATTTATTTTAAAGCAACATGTTGAATATGAAACTTCTCTATGTAAAAACTTCACCTACAAGACAAAGTCCTTAACTCTGTTTTACTTTATAATTCAAGGCCTCTGTAAACTAGCTGCAACTTGTTTTTCAACCTGTGTTCTCCTAGGGTTGTTCTGTACAGCCATCTAAGTTGTGTGTTGTGTAGCTCCTTAAATGGTGGTGTGCGTGGGGTTCCCTGAAGTTGTATGGTATGATGGTTACTCTGTTTTCTCCCACCCTTTTGTATTAATCCTTCACTCTGACCTGGCTGGTCTACCCCTCCACTCCTTTCTTATAATAATAAAGCACCTTTTCACTCTTACTTTTCTACCTGTTATACATCATTTAACCCTGTTTTATGCCCTTTGTTTTCTTTAATAGGTAGAACCAAAGTTCTACATCTAAGAACCAAAGTTCTCCACATCTATGGAGATGTGGAGTATTAAACAGCCATTAAAAGAATGAGGAAGATTTCCAGTCACTCCTGCGGGGTGAATTTTGAGATATAGTGTTAAGAAAAACAGCCAAGTACAGAACTGGATATGGTATTTCATCTTTTGTATGAGAAACAGAAGAATTAAGAATTTATATGTATATACACATATTATCTATAAAGAGAAACATGAAGGATAAACAAATTAATAAAACTAGTTATGTGTAGGGAATAGATAGGAAAATATTGGAGGGGAAGGGAGAGATATCTCTGAGCATTCCTTTTTTGTAACACTAACTTTTGAACCATGTAAATGTTTTACATAATCAAAAATTAAAATAATGAAAAATAAGCTATAATTGATTAAAAAACAAAAATGAAGCTAAATTACAGGACATACAGAATAAAATAACTAAAAATAAACATAGCATGCTGACGATACATCCCTAGTGAAATGTAATTCAAGGACAAAAAGAATTAGCCCCCAAAAGACACTTAAACTTAGTGGCTTTAAATGTTAGTAACATTAATGTTATAGTTTTAAAACTGAATTATGAGCCAAGATTTTCATTGTGAGAGAAAAGATATAGTACTAATATAAAATAAGTAAAGAAAAACCATAATGTCAAATTTGAGGTGAAAATATCAGTATAAACTGTTTGTGTTTTAAAAAATCTCCAGGTTTGCTTCTAAAGCATTTCAGTAGACTGTAACACCCCAATAGATAAGATACCTGGTGTTCAGATCTTGATTTATAAATGCTTTTGTCCATTAAAAAGAAGAACTGGCTGACTGTAAGTCAGAGTCAGAGATGGTGAAAGGTGAGCTTAGAAAACTTATATAGGAAGTAACCTCAAAAAACCAATAGCTGCTGCTGCTGCTAAGTCGCTTCAGTCATGTCCGACTCTGCAACCCCATAGACAGCAGCCCACCAGGCTCTCCCGTCCCTGGGATTCTCCAGGCAAGAATACTGGAGTGGGTTGCCATTGCCTTCTCCAATGCATGAAAGCGAAAAGTGAAAGTGAAGTTGCTCAGTCTTGTCTGACTCTTAGTGACCCCATGGACTGCAGCCTACCAGGCTCCTCCGCCCATGGGATTTTCCAGGCAAGAGTACTGGAGTGGGGTGCCATCGCCTTCTCCAAAAACCAATAGAATTGTGTTTAAATGACAGATGAAGGCTTGAAGGGAATCCCACTAGCCATACCTGAGACAATTTGAACCAATAACTGGAGAAGTTAGTTATTGGAGAAGTTAAAAAAAAAAAAGATGGTAATGGATCATTTTAATGCATTAGATTAAAACAAATCTTTGAGTTCATAATTAAACTTAAAAAGGAAGATACAGGGAGAGTGAAGTAGTAGTTCTACTTCACAGAAGAATGCTAGACAGTAAATGTAGGAAGAATGATAAAATTAGAAAGTCATCATTTTGTAGTCCCAAACGTAAATGTATTAATAATTGGTTTGGGCAAGAATCATCAATAGATGCTGAAACCCCTGGGTGAAAAGTTACTGGGAGATAGGATATCAGATCTCTTTTTACAACAGAAAGAGCTGTTGCTACCACTTTATCCACATAATCAGACATTCCCTGTAGTGGGGCAGCCTGGCATTACGTGACTCTGATGTGATGGCAGTTTGAAGGGCACAACTGTATTCTTGTTTAAAAAAAATTTAACTTGTATCACATCACATGGAAACAATGAGATGGATGTTAGAACTGACCTACACTTTTTAATTTAAAATAATTTTTAAATTATTTTAAAGTATAAATATTTATTTAAATTTAAATTTATTTAAATATTTATTTAAATAATATTTAAAGTATAAATAATTTTAAAGTATAGTTTATTTATAATATTTTATTAGGACAGCAAAGTGATTCAGTTATATATTTTTTCAGATTATTTTCCACTGTAATTATTATCAGCTACTGAATGTAGTTATGTGTTAGATGGTGAATCCTTGTTGCGTATCTATTCTATATGTAGTAGTTTGTATTTGTTAATCCTGTTCTCCTAATTTGTCACCCCTCCTCTTTCTGCTTCGATAACCAAAGTTTGTTTTCCATGTCTGGCAGTCTGTCTGTTTTGTATATAGGTTCATTTGTATTATTTTTCAGATTTCACATGTAAGTGGTATCATAATTGTCTTTCTCTGACTTAGTATGAAATTCTCTAGGTCTATCCTCCATGTTGCTGCAGATGGCAATATTTCATTCTTTTTTATGGCTGAGGAGTATGCTTGTGTGTATGTGTGTTTGTATGCGCGTGCATACACGCGCACACACATCTGTATCTATATATCACACTTTCTTAAGCCAGTCATCTGTTGATGGTCCCTTGGGTTGTTTTCATGTCTTTGCTGTTGTACATAGTGCTGCTGTGAACACTGGGGTACGTGCCTGTTTTTGAACTAGTGTTTTTGTCTTTTCTGGATATGTGCTCAGGAGTGGGATTGCTAGATCATATGATACCTCTATTTTTAGTTTAAGGAACCTCCATACTGTTTTTTGTACTTGGCTGCGCTAATTTATATTCCCACCAACAGTGTAGGAGGGTTCCCTTCTCTGACCTAGACGTTTTTAAAAAAGTCAATTTCATGTAAAACAACTGTCGCCCAAATTGTGGCGGTAGGGACAGCAGGATGCAGAATATGAAAGACTCAGAACAGCCAAATGTAAGGAATGAGCCTTGATTGACTTATGGATCCCAAAAAAGATTATGCAGGAAAATATTAGGCCAATTGAGTAAATTTGATTATTGGTTATATATTAGTATTATGCAAATGTTCATTTTCTTAGATGTGAGAGCAATACTGCTGTGTGTTTTTTTAAGAGAATGTTCTCATTCTAAGAATGTGCTTGCTGAAGTAACTTGGATGAAGTGTTGTAATGTTAACTTTTAAGTGATTCAGAAAAACTTGTGTGGTGGGGGAGCAGATGATCATTGGTAAATCTGAAGGATATATAAGATTTTACTGGTTATAATAATTTTTTCAATTTTCTGTAGATTTGAAAAGTTTCAAAAAAATAATGTTGAGGAGAAAATCTTTGCTTCAGAGCCCAGCTCAGATTTTATCTCATATGAAGACTTCCTTTTCCCAACCACACTGTCTAGAGGTGATTTTCGCTCCAACTTCTGTGTTTATTTTATAATCCCCAAACCTGAGTGCCGCATAAGAGCTGCCTAAGAAGTTGACTTTTTAATTTTTAATCACAAATTCCAGACTCATTGTAAGAATAGGCCCGAGAATCTGGAACTGCTGGTTTGAACCACCTGTTCTGTATTTATTACCTGAAGTTGCTTGTCTTGTTCATATAGTCCCACCTCTTCAGTGGGAGCTTGAGGCCAACCCTTGAGAGCATCGCTCTCCTTTGTGTTGCTCCGTACCGGCACACAGTGTGCCTTCCACACAGTAGGGGTTTGGTAAACGTGCTGGCTATAATATATATGTTGGGACTAATTTGTTGATAATCTGAAGAGACTACCAGAAACTTCTCCATGGTTTTGAGAGATGTAAAAAAAAAAAAGAAACCTAGCTGATAAAAGCACTTAGTCAGTACAAAAGGTCCATTAGAAAGATGTATAGTTTTTAGTTCTAAAACTACAGGTTTGGTTTATAGAAATAACATGTTACCAGCAAATGTTTGGAATTAAGAGTTAACAGTGGTATCATAGTTGAGTTTTATTGCCTCTGCAAATGGATATATAAGGACTCTAGTACTTGATCTCTATGAAAATACAGATACCCAGAGATACAGTTTTCTCCCTCTACACTTATTGATGTGATTGACACATGGCACTGTATATGTCTAAGATGTACAACATAATTTGACTTAAATACATAATGATATGACAGTAGGTTTAGGGAACATAAATCTCATATAGAAACATGACAAATAGAAAAAAAGATTCCTTTTTTCCTTGTGATAAGAACTCTTAGGATTTACTCCCTTAGCAACCTTCATAGGTAAGGTAAAGAAAGCAGTGTTAATTATCTGTATCATGTTGTACATCTCCAGCACTTATTTATCTTATAGCTCGAAATGTGTACCTTTTTTTTTTTAATGCTAAGACGATTTTTTTTAATCGGATAATTGAGAGGTTTTGGTATTGGAATTGAGATAATGAATGAAAGTTGAGGTTAGGTGTTAACGCAGGAAAGAAGAAACAATTAGAGATTTAAAGAATAAGGTCTTTGAAGATTTTTATAGGCTTGAAGCTGGTTTTGAGTATATAAAAAGTAATAATAGCTAACTTTTTTTTTTTTTAGTGTTTACACATGCCATAGATTGCTTTGTCAATTCCCTTAATTTGAGACTTAATGAGGAAATGGTATGGGAAATGGGAGAACATTTCATAGCATTAGTTCTTTGAAAAGAAAAAAAAAAAAAGAGTTAAGGGAAGGGAATTGATCTTTACCAGGGATTAATTATATAGTTGCTTAGACCCACAGGAAGAGTATATAAGAAAGGCAGGTGTATGAACCTTGACCAGTATTCAAGAAAAGCAAAATCTTGCACAGAAAAGTATTCTAGTATAGCTGCAATATTAACCTAACTTATCTTTAAAGTATATAATGTATTTATGTGTATTAAAATAGCTGAAATAAACATTTTTACTTTGAATTAAAAACTTGACTAAACACTCTTATAAATAGTAAAAATGCTCTAGTATTAATACATCTAATTATCCACACATTTAAAAAATATTTCATTGGAATGAATTATGGCAGTAATATTTTTGGGTAAAGCAAATTTTTACTTCCATATAGTAAGAGAGCAAACAGAGCTACATTCTGAGTAATAAACTGGTATGCGTGCAACTGCCATCTCCATTAAATTTAATGCTTTATGAAACTTAATAATTCTAAACTAGCAATCACTGCAGAAAAAAAGTGAGTGGTTAAGATATAATTTTAAAGATTAAAAGAAAAAATTTCCCTGTTGACAACTTAAAACCATTCTAGAAGTTCTAGATAAATGACAGAAAAATGATGTCAAGATTGTTAAATTGGACAATTGTATTGACAAATAAAATTAATCAGTGGAACAGAGTTTAAAAACCAGACCAAGCATAAATTATGTTAGTGTTTGATTAAAGTGCCATCTCAAATCAGTGTGGGGAAAAAACGGACTCTTGAGAATATATTAAGGCAGTTAGTTGGTTAGCCATTTGGATTTTGTTAGATCTATACTAACTGGGCTTCCCTGCTGGCTCAGCCTGCCAATGGTGGGAGACAAGAGTTCGATCCCTGGGTCGAGGAGATCCCCTGGAGAAGGAAATGGCAACCCACTCCAGTATTCTTGCCTGGGAAATCCCATGGACAGAGGAGCCTGGTGGGCTACAGTCCATGGGGTCACAAAGAGCTGGACAGGACTTAGCAACTAAACAATAACAAATTCCTGAGGGAAAAGTGGAAAGACACAAAAGGTCAGGTTCAAAGGGCAAGTTAGGCAACTGAGGCAAAAAATAATTCAGAGAATTCTAAAAGTAGTAGTTGTTTAACCTGTCATGTCCAACTCTTGCGACTCCATGGGCTATAGACTGCCAGGCTCCTCCTCTGTCCATGGGATTTCCCAGGCAAGAATACTAGAATGGGTTGCTATTTTCTTCCCTAGGGGATCTTCCCAACCTGGGGATCAAGCCCACATCTCCTGCGTTGCAGGTGAATTCTTTCTCCTGAGCCCCTGGGGAAGCCCTAAAGGCAGTACCATGTGTCATTTTGCTGACTCAGAAAGAAACGTAGCTGAAATCAGTAGAACCATACAATAGAACATAGAAAGTATATTCAAAAGTGGAGGATGACGTGCTTCAAGAGCCCAATAAATGGTAACTAAGCAGTTGTATAAGGGAGATTCATATAACAGATGTGTCTCTTGCTTTTGTATAGCACTTCATGCTTTTTTTCCCATACATCTTAATTGAGAAAGGACTATCTAGCTTTGTAGTGGCTGATATCATCCCATTTTTATGGATGAAAACACTGACGCTAAAGAATGTTTTCTTGGTGGTGAGGCTTAATTATCAATAGTAACAACACCAAAGCCAGAAACTGCTTTGCCTCAGTCTAGTGGGCGGTCTTCGGAGAAGGCAATGGCACCCCGCTCCAGTACTCTTGCCTGGAAAATCCCATGGACGGAGGAGCCTGGTAGGCTGCAGTCCATGGGGTCGCGAAGAGTCGGACACGACTGAGCGACTTCACTTTCCCTTTTCACTTTCATGCATTGGAGAAGGAAATGGCAACCCACTCCAGTGTTCTTGCCTGGAGAATCCCAGGGACAGCAGAGCCTGGTGGGCTGCCGTCTCTGGGGTCGCACGGAGTCAGACACGACTGAAGCGACTAAGCAGCAGCAGCAGTGGGTGGTCTTGTCATCATACCTTGTCATTTATACTCCAAGGAGATGAGAGCAAGCCATGGAAACATCCAGTGATTCTCATCAAGCCCGACAAACTTGACATGAATATCACTGCTATTACCCAGTGTTTACCCAGCATGGGATTTTTTTTCCCTGCCTACTGAAATCTTTTAAGGCTCTTAAAGGTGAAATTTTCCAAGTGTTGATGAAAATGAATGACTTTTTGCTTTGTGACAACCTAGAGGGGTGGGATGGGGTGGGAGGTGGGAGGGAAGAAAGTCCAAGAGGGAGGGGATATATGTGTACCTCTGGCTGATTGATGTTGATGTATGGCAGAAGCCAGAACAATATTGTAAAGCAATTATCTTCCAATTAAAAATTTTAAAAAGAGTGAATGACTTTTCAATGACCACACTAAAATGAGCTATCATATTTCACACTATTTCACTAGCAAAGATGAGGAAGGTTGATATGCTGTTAGCCAGAGTTCTGGAGAATGGATGTTCTGTGCTGCCAGAAGGAGTATAAATTGGTATGTTTATAAAGGACAGTCTGGCAGTATACATCAAAACTTATTTACGTTTTTCTATAGTAATTGTATCTCTAGGCGTTTACTCCAAGGATATAATGGAATATGTGCCCAAAGATACATGTGCATGTATTTTACCACAGCTTTGATTTTTGAAGTATTTATATCTTTCTATATTGACTTTTTTTTAATTGAGCATAGATTGCTTTATAAGCAGTAAAACACTGATGCTATTTTATATATTGAAAAATACAATTATTCTATCACAGGATTCTTGGATTATGACTATAACTCCTATTTGATAAGAACTACAGCCAACAGTGACCCTGGAAACTACTGATTTTCTCTTTACTTTCTGACAAGCAATAGAAGGAAAAACTTGTAGAATCATTACTGGATGAAAGGCAGGATGATTTGGGGGAAGCAGTATGATTAGATGAAAAGAATATGGAAATCAAAAGACCTAGGTTTGGAATCTGCCCTTGCTTCTTAGCTGCAGTTGTGATTTAGGCAAAGCTGCTAACCGTTCTAAAACCTGTTGTGAAGATAATTACTGTCTTTCTCCGAGGGTTGTTTCAGTTTCAAATAAGATTAGATTTCTGAAAGTTTCTTTGCAGATTCTATGGCTTGGGAATAACAATAGTCAACTTTATTGAGTACTGTGTGCCATGCATTATACTAAGCACGATAAGAAATTGCCTCATTTCATCCCTTGTATCAGCCCTGTGTGGTTAATGGCTATCCTCCTCTCTTACAAGTGAGGAGGTTGAGACATAGACCTAGAAGCCTGCCCAGGGCAGCAGCTGTAAGAAGTGGAGCCATGATAGAGAATCATATTTGGGGAGCAGTGTAACGAGGTCTCTAAGAAGTGTTCATCTCAGCGGTCTGCTAGACTTCTTTGATGAAGATAGCAAGTGTGAGGGAAGGGAGAACCCAGCGAAAATAACCTAGCAACAGAGGTCTCTTTTCTTTGTTAAATTATTATGGGTTTGGGAACATACTGTGGGGAAACTATGAGATTTAGAAATCATATGGATAGATTTTATATGGGCTTATTAATACTGGAGTGGTCTCACTGAATATTTTTAGAAATAACCTAGAAAAAGAAAAACCAGAAAACAGAATTTCTTCTGAGATTTGAACATTAAGAATACACACGCAAAGGAAGTGAAAAGAAAACCTTCAGTGGAGTTGGGTTAAACATATATCCTCCATCTTGAAGATGGCAGGCTCTTAGCTATCAGTAACATCCTAGGAGGAGATCTTGTGGACATTTTTAGATCGTATATATCACTTCTGTTGTCTCTCCCCTCACCTTCACCCCTTTTTAACCTATTCCAGAGATCCTGGGTATCATCACCAGAGAGCACATGTGAAGCACAACTGGAAAACCTATTCCCCTTTAATAGAACACATTAGCAGAGTTCTCCTTGCTGTGAAGTAAGAAAAAAGCATAACGGAACTAGACCAAAGTCAATGATAAGCAGTTAACATAGTTAAACAAATGTAGTGGTTTTCACATAAGAACAGACTGAAAGGACTAGGATTTGTCAGTCTGGAATGAAGGTTGGCAATGTAATTACTTTCTAAATTTAAGTGTGGAGTATAGATGAAGGGTAGATTGGTTTGTTTACCAAATTCTGTGGCATCTTGCCTCATCTTTACCATCCAGCTTTTACATAGATTGGAGGCATGGTCCTGAAGTATAAAAGGATCCTACTTTGTAAAAGATTATACCCTCGTATCATTAGCAGTCTGAAGGCATTATGCTTTTGAGATCTGTCCATGTGAAGTTTGGCCCCATAGGCATTCTAACTACATTTTCAAAATCTGAATAGTTCAGTTGCAAGATCTGAACTCAGTTACACAAATCACGTTTCCATAATCTCGTTTTCTTCATAAATAATTGATTAGGGAATTGTAAGTAAAAAGAAGAAAATACATAGACTCATTATGGATTAATACTTGAGAGGGACTATGTTCTAGGGAGAAACCAACATGTCATTTTTTTTAGGTGCAAAGACTATATGGAGCAAATTCCACTATCAAAGATTGTACACAAATTTTCCAAGGTGGGGAGATTATAATAAAGGTTTTTCCATTCCGGGTCTGCTAGAGCAACTCTTTAACAAAATAGGGGCCTTCACAGGAGGCCTATGAAATAGATAAATAATACAGAATAGATAAATAATAGATAATAAAATAGATAAATATATATATTTGTGTAGCTCTTTAGAGTGTTTAAAACATGGTTTTACATACTGTGTGGAAATGATGCTTGAGCTGGCTTGCTGGATGTTTGTTTTGTTTCACAGCTATACAGTCAGAGTTCCATTATTTATATATCTGTAATTCCTAGTTCTTTTCTGAAGCAGTCTCTTCAGTTACTGTTACAGAGTTCAGTTCAGGGGTGTGTCATGATCCTTTGGTTCTTATCATTGTATACTGTTATGACTTTTAGGTCTGTGTTGGCCACAAACAGTTTTGTAGCAATGGAGAACTATATTCAAGTGCTTTGCTTATTTCTTTCTTTCTTTTCTTTTTTTCTTAGATCTATTCTGAGGACCAAGATGCATTTGGGGGATGGTTACAGAAATGAGCCATGGTAGGCAATAAAAATATACATTCAAAGTTGAATGAAACATCCATCCTGGAAGGGGAGCAGACCCTTACCAAAATGTTGAAACTCATTGCTTTGTTACTTGTTGAAGAATTCAGTATCTGTCAGTTTGCTTCTTAGATTTCATAGATCAAGAGTGTTTTCTTCTGTCATTCTAGGATTATAGAAGAATTAGTTTATAGGGGACTTTGAGAAATGATGGTGGTTTCTTAAAGTGTGTGCCACTAAGCATTAATCCTGAGACGGTTTCTTGGGGAAAAAAAATGTTTTGAGGCCAAATTCTTTTGGAGAAACTGCAAATTGGGTCCTCTCTTGGAATTTCATGGTACACGCTGATCCTATTTATTGAAACATTGTAATAGTTAGAAACAACTTAATTCATAGATAGGAAAGCAGAATCGTAGAATATTACACAGCAGTTAAAAATTAGTGAACTAGATAGATGTGTCTTCTAACATGGGTGGCTTTAGAATGTTAATTTCAAAAAAAAAAAAAAAGCATATTACAGAGTGAGAATGTATAGTTTGTATGTTTTTTACAAATGATATGCTTTTATAGTATACCTGTATAACGCTTGAATTCTTTTGCTGCTGCTGCTAAGTCGCTTCAGTCGTGTCCGACTCTGCGCGACCCCATAGACGGCAGCCCACCAGGCTCCACCGTCCCTGGGATTTTCCAGGCAAGAATACTGGAGTGGGTTGCCATTTGCTTCTTCAATGCATGAAAGTGAAAAGTGAAAGTGAAGTTGCTTAGTCGTGTCCGACTCTTTGCGACCCCATGGACTGCAGCCTACCAGGCTCCTAAGAGGGAGAATTTTCATGTTTTATTTATAATAAAAATTAACTAAATACAAATAAAATGCTTGTCAAGTGCTCAGCAGGTTACTTTCTTTTTCTTCATTGGAGATACCTGCCCCTGCTAATTTTCAAGCATATCTTTCTGTTTATTAATTCATTGTTGTAAGTTAAACTGAATTTTGAGCCCTGGTATTATTCATAGACTGGGAAGAAAATGTTTTCATTATAGTCTATTATAATGAAACTTTTTCACACATTGTAAGGAATAAATGAAGTAACATATAATGGTCTAGTCTGTGCGGATTCTCAAGAAATCTGTTTATCCAAAGTTGTTTTGTTCCAAGAGATATTTTGGAGAGCAACAAAAAGAAGTTTGAACTTGGTTCTGGAGCAGCTAGTGAAGAGTTAAGCAGCGCCAGTACACAGAGTGGAACGTGGTTCAAAACCAGTTAAGCTGACAGAAGCAGACCGCCTTTTGGTCCTTCCTGTGTTAGTAATGCTTTGTCCAGTTTCATGGATCTTCTTTATCTTATTCTCTAGACTTGATTTTCATTTTGACATCTTCTGAGTCAAACTTGAAGGCAGTGGTGATTCTATTTGACTTTACCAGTTGCTAGGGATCAATTTTAAGGGGCCACATGTTTTGTGTAAATACATAAATACATTTTTCTTTAAGAAAGGGTAATCTGGAAAAAGCTGTAGCCATTTGTCAGGTTTTCCAACAGAACGTTCACTTTATCTCCTCAGTGTGCCTTACGTTGTAAGAGCTATTGTCTGAATTTAAGATTTCATCAACTGTGAAAGTGTCTCTCTAAAATTATTTGCTTTCAGGCATCTGTACTGGCTCCTTTCTTAAAAAGGGCTCATTATTATATTGATATTTTGTGCAAGTTAAAACAGGACTAAATGATCAATCGTTATGCTCAAAAATGTACTAATATAGATTATGAAGTTATAAAAAATCAAATGCACAGTTTAAAGTGTTTATTGGCACCTCTACGTGCTTGCATGTCAGGAAATTCAGAGTTGTTATTAAAACATGTTCCTGATCTTAGTGATGAAATTTCTTCCTAAAGCATAACTTCTTCCTCCTATATTGTTTTCATGCAACCCTCAGGCATAAGCATTGCTAGTGATATGCCTCTTCTATCAGAACACCTAGTGGAACCCAGTCGAATATAACAGTGAACGTGCTAAGTAGGATGACTTTCAGGGATGTTTGCGGCCGCTGGGCAGCCCCGGAGGGTGGAAAGGCTGCGGGCAGGGTGGTCACCCAGAAGAGAGGCGCGAGGCGGCCATCCTGCCCAAGCAGCGGCTGCGCGGCGCACGGCGTGCCTCGGGAGGTGCCGTTCACCACGGCTGTGCGCTGCTGGAGAGAGTTAGGCTCATAACCAGTGACATCTTGTTGTAATTTTAGATAGGGGTCAGGCAAAAGGTACAGAAAGTGAAAGAGAGAACTTACAAAGGAGAACTCGAGCACCATACCTAAATTTATTATTAAAAAAATTATTTTTAGCGCCCATGACTTCCGGTTTCAACTGTCACACTAGCACTGTAGTTGCGCTGCTCATTCCCTAGCGCTCAACTGTTGGGGAATGTACCTCTCAAGTTTTTGAGACATATGGGCTGGTTTTCTTTAATTGACAATTTGAACTCTCTGTCCCTTATGTGAATCTGTGGTATAAACACCACCAAGTTATTTTACCACCAGTTAATACGCAGAATTGAATGTGAATATGGGCAAAGTCAGTAGATTTGATGTCTGTTTATAAATAAAGTTTAAAATTATTCCCTAGTAACAAGTTTATCAGTGTTCTTTGTGATTTGGTAAATACAACTTAAGTCAGCCCAATTCCTCTCAGTATAAAATCACAGAAATGTTTAAGATGTCATTTCTTCTCAAAACAAGAATAAGAACTCTCTGAGAGTTCTCTAGTTAGTTCTAAATTGTGCATATTGCTGTCTTCCAGGATTTCCCTGTGATCAAGCAGACAGTTCAGGATACACAGTCCAAGGATGAATGTTCACCGCGGCACTGAGAGCGACAGGTTATTGCGGCAGGAGGCCAGCTGCCTGATGGATGAAGCTTCGGCTGCAGCTCAAGAAAAAGAAGCAAACGGTCCAGCTTCTTCTGGTCTTCAAAATCTTACTTATCCTCTAGGTCCCAGGAATGATGGTATGATGATTAGCTCTTTCTTTAGTCTGGAGGGCTCTCTGACACCTGAGCACCTATTCTCCCAGAAGGCATAAATGTTCTTACTCTAAATAATATATCCAGTTAATTGGCTTAGCTTACATATCACAATTATATAAAGCTATTACCAAAAAATCTCCACTTTAAAAAAAATTTATTTATTTGGCTGTGCCATGTGGCACATGGAATCTTAGTTTCCTAACCAGGGATGGAACCTGTGACCCCGGATTGAAAGCACGGAGTCGTAACCCCTGGACAGCTAGAGAAGTCCTTTTTTAAATTAGAGTATAATTGCTTTAAAATCTCCATTTACTTAATCAGTTTAGTACATCTAACTTGGTGATAATAGTATAAGAAAAATAGTCTTGGGTTTGGAGATTCACATTCTAGCTGTAACCATGAATGAGTGCCTTACTCTTTCTGAGCCCTGCTTTCTTAATCTAGACAGCAAGGATGTTAATATTCTCCTTACCTCACAAGGCTAGAAGATACTGAGTTAATGGATGTCAAGGCTCTTGATAAATTGTTAGGTTCTTTTTAACTTTTAATAAAAACAGTAGCAACAAAAATAATAGCAGTTACCATTTATTGAGCACTCACTGTGCTAAAATTTTATTTTTTTAAATCAAGGGTGGCAGACTGATCAACTCTGAACCACTGCCTGTTTTTATAAATAAAAATTTGAAACACAGCCATCATGCCCATTTGTTTACATACTGTCTATGGCTACTTTCCTGCACTGTGGCAGAGACTGTGACCCACAAAGCCAAATATAATTACTTTTTAGCTCTTCACAGAAAGTTTGCTGATCCCTGCTTAGATTAATCTTTTTACAGATGGGGAAGCTGAGGCTTCAAAGGTTATTAGTAACTTGCTCAGGTTCACACTGCTAAGAGGTGGGGGACTGGGATTTAAACCTGTGTCTTTCTGGCTAGCCTTTGCTGACAGAAAAGCAGAGTGTACCTGCCACCCTAGAGTGCCCATTACAGAGAATTTATGCAGCGAATCTCCTCCTGCTCACCCATTTAAGTAGGATGGAACCTGAGGCATCCTTCAGGAATCAGCCCAATTTAATTGCCTCTTTGCTGGAGGAAAAATCAAGTATTCTGCAGAACTGAAGTAATAAATTAGGTACCTAGTTTCATTTTTAAAAACAGCACTTACAGTGCTGAAAGCCTGGCTTGGTGATTAAAGTTTTTCTTGCTACAAGCTTGCCCAAGGATTATGTAGAAACTTAGCTCCTGGTATCCAAACAGAGGGCCACATTGAAAATTTACCAGAGGCTATAGGATGTGAACCCTAAACAGGTTTTTGGTCTAAATTTTGGTTTCCTTTCCTCTAGAAGCAAATGTAGAGAAGGAAATGGCAACCCACTCCAGTATTCTTACCTCGAGAATCCCGTGGACAGAGGAGCCTGGTGTCCATAGGGTTGCACAGTCAGACACGACTGAAGCGACTTAGCATGCATGCATGCATTGGAGAAGGAAATGGCAACCCACACCAGTGTTCTTGCCTGGAGAATCCCAGGGACGGAGGAGCCTGGTGGGCTGCCATCTGTGGGGTCACACAGAGTCGGACACGACTGAAGTGACTTAGCAGCAGCAGCAGAAGCAAATGGGGAAAAATCAAGTATACTCTAGCTAACAGTTTATTTGATTATCTTAAGTGCCTGAAATAAAACTAATTTCTCAGAGGTCATGGGCAGTAATCCTGTTCGTGAATTATTGTAAATGAATTTAAAAGACGTGAAGAGTGGGAGAGACATGAAGGGTGGGAGTGAGAGATTAAATTGTACCTATAACATTTCATTTCTTTCTAAAAAAGTGTGAAGAAAATTTAGGAAAATGTTAACTAAGCAAATCCAGGTGATGTATACATACTGTATTAACTCTAGGCTTTGATATATTTGAAATTTTTCATTTAAAAAAAACACATTATTTTCCATTAACATAAAATATACTAGGAGAACTCCCTAATTCAAAGAATCTTCTGGGACTTCCCAAGCCATCCACACCCCCACTGCAGGGGTTGCGGGTTTGATACCTGGTCAGGAAACTAAGATCCCAAATGCTGCATGGTGTGGCCAAAAAAATTTTTTTAAAAATCTTCTGGTAATCCTTTTGAAAATATTTTTTCCTTATCATCTTCTGTATACAGCCAGATTTCAGATATCTGGTTTTCAGCCTGTTCACATGAGGTGGTATTACACATTTTTAAGTGCTGTTGCATACTTTATTTCAGTTGATAGTCAAACCAATCCTGTGAGGTAGGTGGAGTGAACGTTATTTTCACTTTACAGATAATGAATCAGGTTTAGAAAAGTCAAATTCTTTAAGGAAATGGCTCTTTGGTGATACTAAAACAAAAATTTTGATTCCATGAATGAATTCTAATCCAAGACCATTTGCATTGGAACTTTTCCATTGAGAGCAAGACCTGTCTGTTCAGAAAATGGTGTTGGTAATGTTAGGATTCCCCTATGCATAATGAAAATGCATTTTTTAATGAATTTCTAGGAAAAGTGGGGCAATTAAGAGACTATCACTATCCTTTTTGGAAAATAAAATTTAGAAATGTTTTTTAAGAATGTAGAAAACTAATAGTGTTGACTGATGAAGTTACCAAGTTTCTTAAAATGCAGGAAATATGGTCAGTATTTAGAGATAGAAGTGAAAATGAAAATAAAGTGCCTGTGAAACAAGACTAGGGGAGGTTTGAAAATATGGCAGAGGGTTGCTTGTTTTCCGTAGAAATTCTTCTCCAGTGTTCAATCATTTTATTTTTTGGCCATGCCCCATGGCTTGCGAGACTTCCTTCCCTGAACGGGGATCAAACGTGGGCCCCCAGCAGTGGAAGCAGTGAGGCCTAACCACGGGACCTCCAGGAAATTCCCTAATAGTTATATTTTTAGAGTGCGGGCATTACTGCCTTCATTGCCCTCTCCCCAGCACACAAAAACATACACAACGCAGAAGAAAAAGCTCCTGGGCATCCAGTTTGAGTCTCGAGTTTGTTTTTTCTTTATGTGCTCTAGACAAGTTTTTGCCTTTGGATACCTAAAGCTTGGGGATCTTTTATTTAATGTTTTTTGTTCTTGTTTTTTTAAAAGGATAAAGTTTATTTTTCTCCCGAGGCTTTTTGCTGTCAAGTTATTTTGGTTTGTTTGTATCGTATGATCTTTTAGACCTTCCACTTGACTCTGCCTCTCAGCCAGCAAATCTTCCGTTCCCTCACATGATGTCACTTCCTGAAGATGTCAAAGGCTCTTGCTTCCAGAGTGGGAATAAACGGAATCATGAACCCTTCATTGCTCCGGAGCGATTTGGAAACAGCGCTGTGGGCTTTGGCTGTAACGTTCACTCTCAGGGGCCAGAGAAAGTGACACTTCTTGTGGACGGCACACGCTTCGTTGTCAACCCACAGATTTTCACTGCTCATCCGGATACCATGTTGGGCAGGTAATTGATAATAATTTCCTTCCAAATTCACTCTCTTCTCTATGAATAGAAATACCTGCTGTTTGCCTTGCATTAGATGTGAGAATGAAAACATTGAATTGCTTACTTTTCTACCTTGATACTTTCGTGAAACAGCATAAAAACCTTACATGTGTTGGTGATTTTGGGGGCTAGGTACTTTTGAGCCCCGACAAAGGGGAGTGCAAAAGGTCCAGGTGGCATCAATTTCTAAGACCTCCATCACTAATCAAGCTTTCTGAAACTAGATCTTTGTAGCTGGCTGTTTTTTATGATGATGGCTCTCTCTGTTCTTCATGTTCCATTCTCTGTGCTGCTTCATTCGGAATATAGTCTTATTCTCCCCTCAGCATCTCCTGCCTCCAGCTTTTTATGGCTCGAGTTTAGGAAAAGGAAAGCATCTGTTGAGGAGGATTACCGTCCCAGAAGTATTCTTAGAGCCTGGGCTGGGAGTGAGGAGCTCTCCTTCTAGCCAGCTGAACACACCTTAATGTGTAGAGCAGACTGGGATAAGAGTAAAATCATTTGAGTGTATACACACACAAACATTTGGCTTTTCATCTAGTACTTAATAGTGGATCTTACCTAAAGATTTAACCTCTCTCCAGACTTTGAACTGATTTTAACTGAATTAGAAATCAGAATGGACCACATCATTTGCTGAATTTTAGGCTAAGTGAAATCTAAGCTATTCAAATATGTGTCTACTTACATATATACAAATGATGAACTGGCTGATGAACCAGTCAGTTTTAACTGAAGCCAAGCCTATATATTTCTTAAACATATGACTTAAGATTAAGCTAGAACATTAAAACATTTTCTAAATTGGTTCTGTTTTAGACTTGACTTCATGTCTTCAGTCTTGGTATCTTCACCACCACTTCTCCCCAGGTCCCCCAAAGAAGGTGCTTCTTAGGATAGGCTATCTGTCTGAAGTAGGCTGTCTCTGAAAGTAGTGCTCAAGAAAAGAAAGGCAAGCGTTTTCTGGGTAATGATCCCTTTATCTAGGTGGTTCATCAGTGAGTCAGCCGAGGTCATGAATTCTGACAGTTTTCTTGGGTTTGTTCTGTCCTGTGGCTACATAAAGTATTCATATCCCTGGCCACTGAGCATACAGATGTGGGCCACTAGTCACAGGGGACAAGCTGAGAAACAGAATGATTAGTGCAGATCCATGCCACTCCTGGATGAATGGCTCTGAGGTGGGGTTATGTTTATGGCATGTTGTTCACTATTTTGATTCATTGCTAATAAGCTACACTTCACCCAAAACATTCCAGAAAAAAGTCAGCATTCTTTGAAGACTACTTTTATCAGATGGATTTTTTATGTACAGTGCAGATTTGGAGAGCATGTGACTTTTTTTCAGACCTTGGAAAGCAGCCAGTTCAGGGTGGAGCATAACAGTTTTGAACAGCTGGACAGCAGGGCTTCCCAACAGGTTAAGGAAGGAAAAGGCAGTGAGTCCCTGTTGGGCTGACTGACGATACCACCTGCCCTGTCCTTTGTGCTGGCTTCTCCTTCCACAGCTCCTGCACAGACATGCAGCAGGGGTAGTAGGAGTCATGGGGCCAGTTTTTCTGGAAGGGATCTGAGAGAGGGAGGAGGGATGGGAATGGATCCTCCCTGTGCCTTCATGACCTCTGAAGTCAGCCCAGAGCAGGCCTGCCTCTCTGAAATATGTCAAACTGTTGATGATCTAGTTCTTCCCCTCCTTTTTGGCTTGACCTGAAATTCCCATCATTAGTTAACTCCCTGAATTGAAGAAGGGCATTTTTTCCAGAGCTCGGCTGTAAAATGTACCAGGAAAGGGAAAGCACTAACATCTGCACGAACTAGTTCAGATTCGTCTATCAGATGTTGAAAAGCAAAACTCAGAAAAATCAAGGATGGCGTGCTGGATGGGTACATACTGATGGGTGAGGAGGAGGAACAGGAAGGCTCAGGGCAGGAGACACTGTCACCCAGGATGCCGGTGCTCCGGAGACTTCCCAGGTGCCGCTGTGCGCCACAGAAGCTCACTGCCGGTGACTTGGAGAGGCTGCTTTGTTCCTCATTGCACTCAAACACTGAAAGCAATTGCTGCCGCCTTTTTCTGTCTGAAGGGAGTTTCCTAAGACTTAAGTGTGTCTTATAGGGGTTGAGTCCTGGTGCTCTGTTTAAAACTATATTGTAAGAGGGGAATGGAGTCTTCCAGGATACGGTGAAGAAGGGAGAGAAGTTTCATCTGTGGAGAATCCTGCTTGGAGAGGGTAACACTGTTGCCTGGGTATCTTTCAGGATGTTTGGACCAGGAAGAGAGTACAACTTCACGCGTCCCAACGAGAAGGGCGAGTATGAGATTGCAGAAGGAATCAGTGCAACTGTGTTCCGAACGGTGCTGGTGCGTAGTGACCTCGTGTTCCATCCTCTTCCCTGGGGGCATACATAGTCAGAAGCCTTCAGAGTTCCTCAGACTGCTCTGACTTCAGGTTTTGTCATTTCTAGTTATTGCCTTTCCTGCTTTATTTTCTCTTCCTGTAATTCTTAAGTCCTTCTTGCTTGTGTGAGCTCACTCAGGTATCAGGTTGTGATTAAACATGTGAAGATGGCCAGGAGTCACTTTGCTGTCTAATGAATCACCAACTTGGTGATAGTTCTCGTAACCCAGCACTTTACCTGAACTAGGAATGAATGAGTCAAGGTTGAAGAGGGACATTTTCATCTTGTTCTTTGACTACATTTCCTCTTTTTAATCTCTTTGTAGGATTATTACAAAACTGGTATCATCAATTGTCCTGATGGCATCTCTATACCAGACCTTAGAGATACATGTGATTATCTCTGCATTAACTTTGACTTCAACACTATCCGATGTCAAGATCTGAGTGAGTACAGGAGAAGCTGCCAATTGCATTTGAGCAGCTAAACTTTGAATTTGCTTAGAATTAACATTTTTATTACTAAACAGAAAGCATTTTCAGTGTGGGTTGAAGATCATCTGCAGAGAAGAGACATGGTACTAACCATTCCCTCTTTTGCTTCAAAACTCTGTGAGGAAGTAAACACAGGACTGTGAGTGGGCTCTAAGGTGGCTTGACCCCGTGAGTCACCAGGCTAACTGCTTCCTCTCTTGGGATCTCAACTCTTTAACAGATAAGGATACTGATCCTCAGATATGACACAAGGTTCAGTAATAGTCACAGGACATAAAGTGGCTGGGTACTTCTTACAGTTTATCAGTAACTTAGTGTTTGTTAAGTGCTTTATAGATGTGAACTTGCATTAATTTTCACAATTAACCCTTGAAAGATGGGTGATAATCTCACTTAACAAATGAAAAGATGGAGAAATTGGCTTGTTCAAAACTCTAAACTTTAAAGCTGGGATAACTGATTGTCTGAATACAAACTCCACGCTCTTATTACCTAAGCTTTGTGAAATGATTTTAAAATTCTTTAAAGTTCATGATACATTTTCTTTGATGTTCCATGACGTTCTCTGGATGTGTGGTTTCTCCACTGAGTCTAGTACCCACTTAGAGAAAGTCCCTTGGTGTCTCCAAACCTTAGATTATTCCTCTCCTGTGGTACTCTAAATTGCAGTCCAGAGCATCTTCAGAAGAGGTGCTATAAAGAGGCATCCCCAAATAGTGGTTAACCATTATTTGGGTTAACCATTAACATAAATTAATGTTTATGTTCTGATATTGCATGTTGAAAAAACCTCAACTGATCAGAATGCTCGGGTTTATTAAACAGGAGATTGGTAGAATGTGTAAAGCATGTAACAAATTCAGCTTAATTATCACCTCAGAGCAGGATACATTCTCTGCCCTGAAGTGAGCCGCTTTTCTGGACCTTACCAATGATAACAGCCGTTTACCTCATCATCTTTTCACTCCGGTAATGCCTGCATTTGAGCAGCGGATGTTCTCTTGCATTTTGTCTCCCAGGTGCTTTACTGCATGAACTGTCCAATGACGGTGCTCACAAGCAGTTTGATCACTACCTCGAAGAGCTGATCCTGCCCATCATGGTGGGCTGTGCCAAGAAAGGGGAGAGAGAGTGCCACATTGTTGTGCTGACGGATGAGGATTCTGTGGACTGGGACGAAGACCACCCCCCACCCATGGGAGAGGAGTATTCTCAAAGTAGGAGCCCCCAGCATGATGCAGATGTTTTCAGCAAGAAGCATGCTGCCCGGTCGTAGCTAGACCTTAGAACCAGTGGGCTGTTGCTGGTGAGCAGCACACTCACCTGGATGATCAGTCTGGTGATGCAGGTCTTTCCTGCTGGGGCGTACCGTGAGCGTGCCTGCTTCCCACACCTGCCCCTGGCGTCCCTGCTGGTGCAGCACCAGCCACACGCTAAGAGGTGCTTTCATTCCTTTCTCCATCTGTTTCATTTTTAAACCCTTTTGAATTGGTAGTAATTCAAAATTCAGAAAATATAAAAGGATATATACATCGAAAAGTTTTCTTCCCACACCTGCCTCATCTACCTAGTTTTCCTCTTCAGTTTCTTTTATATTCTTCCAGATTTATTCAGTGCACATACATAAGCAATTATGTACATGTTTTTTTCCCCAAATGATACCATATTGTAGAGGCTATTCTATATCATGTCTTAACATTAAAAGCTTCCACCATCTTTTTAATGCCTGTATAGTATTCCATTGCCTGACTGCCATAATTGATTTAACCAGCCCTTTTAGTTACCATTTAAGCTATAAATTATGGCTGATGCTCCAGTGAATTATCTTTTTAAAGAAAGTCTTTTCATACATGTATATCTCTGTAGAATAATATCCCTAGAAATGGAATTTCTGTGTCAAAACCTTTGTGCTTTTATGATTCTAATAAAATTTGCCAAATTATCTTCTCTAAAGGTTGAGCCAGTTTATAACTCACAAAACAGTATATGATGAGTTTATTTCCCATTTTTCACCAAGACACAGTTTTACTGAAATTTGTATGTGCCACTCTGGTAGGTGAAAAACAGCATCTTGCTGGAGTTTTAATTTGCATTTCTTATTCCATGAATGAGACTGAACATCTTTTTAAAAGCCGTTTTAATTTCCTTTTCTGTTAACTGTAATCATGCCTTTTGCCCATTACAAAGATGGATTGTTAGTCTTTTACTTAGTGGTTTGCAAAAGCTCTTTTTGTGACTACTCTCCATAGATATCAAGGAAATTAGCCCTTTGTAATAAGAGTGGCAGGTATTTTTCTCAGTTCGTTGTCTTCTTAGCTTTGTTTGGTTTTGGGTAAGCAGAGATGTTTTAGTTTTTCTTTATGTTTTTTTTTTTTAGGTTTTTTTTCTTTAGGTTTTATGTCATATCCAGAAAGCCTTCCCTACTCTGAGACTATGAAAATTTCTTAACATGGTTTTCTTATGGTTGATTTATTATTTAACATTTACTCTGTGATCCATATGAATTTTTTGGCATCAGGGCTCAGGTCGTTCATTAGTCTGAATCTGTTAGCTCATCTCCTTTCTCTTACAAAGGTATTCACTCCATGACTAACCCCGGACTTATTTTTTCCAGTTCTTTATAGCTCTAAGCTCTACAGATTTTTCAAATACATTGAGAATCGGGATGTTGCTAAAACAGTGTTAAAGGAACGGGGCCTGAAAAACATTCGCATTGGGATTGAAGGTAAAGAACAACCCGTCAGTATCCAGCTCGCATGGCCTGTGGGTATAGTTGGAGCTGGGGCCATATCTTATGTCCTTGAAACCTGGTTGCTGAGGGCCTAGAGAATAGAGACCCACATGGAAGCTACATTCCTACCCAAGTTTGAAATTCCAGTTTTTGTTTTGCCCGTATGTTTTCTTTTCATTTCCAGTTGAAAATGCTTTAAAGCAGCTGTAGGAATAAGTTCCAGTTGACTGCCTCAGGATACAGAGCAGTCAGGGTGAAGGACACTGGAGGGAAATGCGGGGCTCCTGGGCTTGCCACGTGGGAGGGCCATCTGTTTAGTCAGCTGTCCTGGTGAGGACCTTTCTGGGATCTGGAAGGGTCCTTCTGACAACTACCTTGGAGACTTGTTTTATTCCCTGCATACCTCTGAGGAATGTCTGGGTGTACTGACAGAACTGCTTTAAATGATTTGAGCAGGGGCTCCCAACCTGTGATCTCCATGGAAGCGAACTGGAGACTGACTCTTGGGAGAGTGCGGAAGCCATCCTGGTCTCCCCTCCGCAGGCCTTTTGACACCTGCGTTTTGCCGCTGTAGCTGTCTCAGTGTTGCCCACAGAACCTGTCACTGTGTCTGACTTAGGTTGGAAATTCAAGTTGGAAGAGATTTTTGAGATCATCTATTAAACCTCTTTCTACTACGTCCTCCTTTATCTCTTTGATAACCATAGGGACAGAGGGAGAGGGGTCACTCCATTTCGCAGAGTAGCCCATCAGACTGTCCTACCATGAGAACATTCTTCCACAGTTGGTAGATGACCTCCTCCCTCTTCCGTCTTCGTTCCAGTTCTAGTCTGCGAAGGTGAATAAGATTTCTCCCATTTCCGTGTGACAGCCTTTTAGATACTGTAGGCAGCATCCCAGTTTTTCCTTTAGGCTTAAACATTTCACATTTCCTTACCTATTCATGCAGGATGCCCTGTAGGCAACAGAATTAGAGGGCCACAGTAGGATTTGTGTCCTGTAGTGCTGAAGCCAGTAAAAGACAGACCTGTGAAATTATTAAGAGGCTTCTCCCCCTTCCATTAGAAGGAATACACTTTTTTGTTATTTCCCTTTCAGGGACAAGACCTACTAACCTGGGCAGGAGGGCAGCAGGCCGTGGGCAGCGGGGGCTGGAGAACATGGTCTCCTCCCTGTGGTTTCACACAGTCTTGCGATTTGGGAGGAAACGGATGCGGTTGGAAAGAAGGAAGTATGGGAACCCAAGTGATCGATTTTCTGGGGTTATGATGGCCTTTTTTCCCCGTTTCAGGTTACCCTACCTGTAAAGAAAAAATTAAGAGGAGACCTGGCGGCCGGTCGGAAGTAATCTATAATTATGTGCAGCGCCCCTTTATCCAGATGTCCTGGGAAAAAGAAGAAGGGAAGAGTCGCCATGTGGATTTCCAGTGTGTCAGAAGCAAGTCCCTCACAAATCTAGTCGCTGCTGGAGAAGATGTCTTGGAGGACCAAGAAATATTAATGCACCATCCACCCCAAGTGGATGAACTTGACCGGCTGAATGCCCCACTTTCTCAGATGGCTTCTAATGACTTTCAGGATTAGGGCCGGCTGTGGGTCTGTCCCTCTGCAGGCCTTGTCTCTGTATGGGATGCCCAACCAGTCCTCCCCTGGTTTGTCTCACTGAGGAGACATGCTTCTCTCCTGTCCTTTCCTCTTCTCCCATAATTAATCTGTATCCTTTTCAGTAAGCCTGTGCCTCCAGCAGGGGATGAAAAAGCACTCGCTGGTAATTAAACTACCAGCTTTGCAGCAGCCCTGGAAACTTGAAAATTTGGGGTCTGGTGCTGTTCACCAAGTCTGCATAACTGGGGAAGCAGAGAAGGAAGTCAGGACTCCTGTTGCCTCATATTCGGCAAAGCAGTTCTCATCCTTCGCACTCTGTTCTTGGTTGTTGTTGATTTTGTTTTATACCAGGCACATTACTTAGCAGCAAAGGGACCAAACTTAAAAAAGGAGACAATCTATACCTTCTACAAGCAAACACTGGTGGGATGCTCATTAGAGGTTAGTGAAGATACCATCCTGGTGGCATCTGTGCCCAGGCTGCCTGTGGGAAGAAACAGGCTCTTATTCAAAATGTCCAAAAGGAAATTCTTAAGAGCTTCAATTCAGTTTTGTTTTTCATTATTGCAGTGAACAATCTAAAACCTCACAGATTCTTTGACAGGAAGGATTAATGCATAACAGTGTTTATGAAACCTTTTTAGCTGCAAGGTTTTTGAGCCTAAACAGATTATTATTCCTTTGGAATGAAATTCACAACCCAAGTTGAAGAAGCTCTCCAGATCAGGCCACTTTGATTCTCCTGGCTCGGAATCTGGTGTGAAGCTGTAGTCTTCACCCTAGGCTAGCATGTTGCTCTGGGTGTGTCTGGGAGACCTCAGATATGGTGTAACAGGCTTTTAAGATGGGAGCAGTAAGTTTCCAAAAGTGCTCAGTTTCTCAGTAGAAAGACCAGTAAGCTTGGGAAGAGGACTGGGGGTGGATCTGAGTGGGGAAGCGTCACCTGGTTAGGCTTTGTCCCAGTGTAGGATTTTTCGTTGTATGTTCATTTCATACTATGGAATATTTTAGGTATCAGGGTATTTTGATTTTTTAAATAACCTATCAGTTGCTCACACACTAGGTAAGAAAACTATACTAATATCAACCCCAAAAGAAGAATGGGCAGAAGGGAATCCAGCTTAGTGATTTCATTGCTGTGGGGTCTGTGTTAACAGCACGTGGTCACTCCCGTCTGTACTGATGTCCCTGTGGCTGTGAACAGCAGAGCTCACTTCAGAGTTTACAGCCAGATGCATCTTGAGACTTTCTCCCATTTTGTGGTAGAGGCTGGCCTTCCAGTCCCCGAGCCTGAGCATTTAAGAAGGGACACAGTTTCCTTCAAGTTCTTGAAGAACAGGCCTGGTTTTCTTAAATTCCATACGATACTGTGTCTCCTGTTTCCATAAGATACTATAGGGCAGCTGCTCAGGGCCATTCTGTGACTGCCCTAGTCACGGTCCTCCAGAGGGAGCCGGGAGTGTGCCGACAGCTGCTCTTCCCAGGCTTGCTGAGCGAGAGTTCTTAAGGCATGTGTTCTGCACACGTGACCAGGACCAGTGTCCCAAGGCACGTCAATGCTCTGTTCTTATTCAGAAAAATTAGTAGCAAGGGGTTAAACTGAGCCAACCCCCAGCTACAGTTACTCTGATGAACACTGGCATCCATTTGTATGGCTGATGGCCAGGGTTGCCGTTGAGGGTTAGTGTTATTTTGTAGCCCAGAGGGTAGTTTTAATTCTGTGAAAAGAATGGGCTCATATTTGAGGTCAGGTTTGGCTTTGACCTTACTGGTACTACATTTACACCCATGAGTAGTTGACCAGCCCAGATTGTTTAATGGTGCTTCCTTTACACTTTTCAGTTGACTTCCATGCCATCACAAAGGAAACTGGAGTTAAACTTTTGTGTAGTCTGTAGTAAGTATGTGTAATTTCTGTTTTATAGCTTATATATTAACATTTAGGGGTAAACGTGTCTTAGCTAATACAATTAGTCCTTGCTTGGGTACAAAGCTAGGTATGAAAGTAGGGCTTGTACTCTGTTCTGTGTAAATAATTTAACTTCCTCAGGCTTTCACAAACTAGGTCTTTTTTCCCCCCAGAATCGGGCTGACGTGCTTTGGGACCCAGCGCTTGGGTGTGAGCGCGCTGGAAATGCGTGGACGTGTCACCAGGCCCTGGGGGCTGGGGGGCAAGCGGGGCCTGCAGGCTCCCTCTGGTGGAGAGGCGTGTCTTCGGCGGCCCCTCCCCTCTGGCCTGGATTGAAGCATCGCTCTAATTTGGTGGCTCCTCTCAGCCACAGCTGCTGTCCCCAGGGCCAGGACATTCCGCAGTTCTCGCAGGGCCAAGAGCTGGGTTACAGTCACTCCCATCAGGAGTCAGCTACTGGCCAGCTGGGCAAGAGGTGTTTCTCATGAAGAAGGTAGCACTCAGGTTTGGTGTTTTTTCCCTAAGTGCCTAAATAAGAAAGCCAGGCTGTTTGTACATAAACATTTTCATAAGAAAATGGTTTTGCCCAGACTGTCTTATTCAGAGGTATCTGTGTCAGCAAACAGATAAACCTGAATTGAGGTTTAGGATCTGAGTCTGTGTATGCATCAGGTCATAGATAGCTGATGAGGAAACAGTTGCCATTAAGGAGCTGGATGCAGGCATGGAGACAGTGTTAAAATGTCTCTGAGATGACTTAATGGTTTCTCCAACATGGAGAAAAGGAATTAAAAGAATGACAGAAAAAAGGGTAAGGACGCTAGAAAGTAGCTTGATTTATTGCACAATATGCAATAGCCAATGCTGTTGTGAACTAAATTCCGTGTGGTAACCTAATGTATGCAGGTCTGTGGAAACACTGTGGAATAAGCCCAGGAAGGATGGATAGTGTTCCAGCTGGTCCTCCTTGGAGGAAACACAGCCAGAGTGTGCTAGGAGCCTTAACTAAGTAATAGTCAATAGAAGGTTAAGCGTCAGTCTTGGTGATTCACTCAGTGCCACTTCTTGCCATCATTTTGAAACTGTTAAACTGGGCATAGTTCAGAAAGCAGACCTGAGGCCTTTGTGGGAGATGGAGCCGTTTGTGCTCTGGCGGGATACCGTCTGCAGGAGAACATGACATTTCCTCTTTAAGGCAAAAGGCTCGTAGGTTTTGCCTCTTTACTTTGTATTTACCTTTAAAGTTGCACTTGTTCACCTACCAGTGTTTACGAAGTCCTTACATTTGGGATGCTTTTTCTATAATAAAATGTTACCATTTGTGTCCATGTTGTTTTGTTGTTGCTGGTTTTAGCAGAGTAGGTTTGGAGCCAGGGCAGCACACAGGCTGTCCAGAGGGTCTCTTCTTCCCACACAGCTGGGAGCTCCCCTGGAGTCCATGTGCGCTTTCCCCGCCCTGCGGCTCCTTGTGATTCCCAGGTTCCAGAGCCCTAAGGGTCTGCCTTCTCAAGTGTCTGGTTAACTTGCATTCAAGACCTCTTGAACCCTCAAATCCCAACTAAGTAGGACCCCACAAAGCCAAATGTAAAATAAGGTAGGACAGCTCATATCTCTTACGTTCTAGTTTTGGTTTAGAGCAAGTGAGGAAACACGGCAGGAGTGAAAGCCAGGTGAGGTGGGTCCCTGGAAAGCACTGCTATGGGCACCTCGCTCCTCCTCTGCTCTGTCTCGGCCTCCTCTACTCGGGTCCTCCTGGACTCCCTCTGCTCACTTCGCCTGGGAGCTTATTGGTGATACAACTTCAAGGGTGCTAAACAAGCCGGCCTCCCTGCCAGGCCTGCCCTTAACAGCACAGAGGTTAAGAACATGCTCTGAAGACATGGCCTGTTGAGGATGTTCAAGGCCAAACACTGCTTAATCATGGGGACACGCTGCCTAGGACACAATTCCCTCCCTCAGAGGGCTTTTATAATTGCGTGGAGAAGACAGATCCATAAATAGCTGAGGTCACTTGGGAATCCCAAAAGGGTAGAGTAGCCAGTTCTTACTGTGAGGATTAGAGGAGAGTTCATGAGAGGATTCTATACATGATACGTGAACCAAACTGTTAAAGACAAACATAGTGGTTTTGGATCCATGAATCTAAATGGAAGATATTCCAAACCAGTTCAACTGTATAATCAAAGATGCAAAGGTGAAATAGTTGCCTGCTGTCATGAGGGAAGAGGATGGGGGCATGCAGAAATAAGGCCAGAGTAAGAAGGACCCCTGTACCTCAGACAAGGTGTTTGGTCTCACTGCATAAGCTATTGGGAGCCTTAAGAGTTTTATCAATAACCTCAGATAGGCAGATGACACCACCCTTAAGGAAGAAAGTGAAGAGGAACTAAAGAGCCTTCTTTGATGAAAGTGAAAGAGGAGTGAAAAAGCTGGCTTAAAACTCAACATTCAAAAACCTAAGATCATGGTGTCCGGTCCTACCACTTCATGGCAGATAGATGGGGAAACAATGCAATCAGTGACAGTTTATTTTCTTGGGCTCCAAAATCACTGCAGATGGTGACTACAGCCATGAAATTAAAAGATGCTCCTGGGAAGAAAAGCTACGACAAACCCAGACAGCATATTAAAAAGCAGAGACATTACTTTGCCAACATAGGTCTGTATGGTTTTTCCAGTAGTCATGTATGGATGTGAGACGTGGACCATAAAGAAGGCTAAGCACTGAAGAATTAGTGGTTTTGAACTGTGGTGTTGGAGAAGACTCTTGAGAGTCCCCTCCGACTGTAAGGTCAAACCAGTCAATCCTAAAAGGAATCAATTCTGAATATTCACTGGAAGGACTGAAGCTGAAGCTCCAATACTTTGGCCACCTGATGTGAAGAGCCAACTCATTGGAAAAGACCCTGATGCTGGGAAAGATTGAAGGCAGGAGGAGAAGGGGAAGACAGAGGATGAGACGGTTGGATGGCATCACTGACTGGATGGACCTGAGACCAGATCTGAAATTTTAAAGAATTTCTTTGGCAGCAGGGAGAACAACAGACTTGAAAGGGGAAGGAATAGGAACAAGGAGGCCAGCAAAGAGACCACAACGATGGATTCAGCAAGGAATGATGAAGACTGGCAGAATGGACGAGCACGCCCAAGAATTATACATGTTCACTGATGGGGAGTTGTGTAAGAAATTTCTGGCTTGGACGGCAGGAAGAATGAGCTAGAAAGAAGGCGGTGGAAGCAAGAGAAGCTCCCTAAACAGTTTGCGCTGGTAAGAGGCCTTCTGGGTGGTAGTTTCTGATAGGCACTTGTTATGTGGGATCTAGAGTTCTGGGGAGATATTCTGGGCAGGATGGTCATTTTGAAGATCTCGCCACAAAAATGGCAGTTGAAGTCACAGTATGGGAGAAGTCACAGGAGTGAAAAGAAGGCAAAGGCACTGTTCTAGGAGCCCCAGCACTTAGCCAGCAGCAGAACTACAAACAGGAAGTTAAAGAGGTGGAGCAGTTGTTTTTAAGTCAGCAGTGAGAGTGCCACAGAGTGGTCAGGTAAATGGGGGCTGAAGAGAAGCCAGTGGACATGGCAGTTAGGACACCAGTGACCAGAGGAATGCCTAAAAAAATCAGTAGCATGTTTTGCACATGGGATAATTAATACTAACACATTTCATACCACTGGAAGAAGGCAGAAGCAAGAGGGAAATGGAGTAACACTGAGAAGTGTTCTTTAGAAAGTAATACTTATTCGTAGCTCCATGCCTCCATCACTGCAGGGGAGCATACCTGCTGCTGCTACTAAGTCACTTCAGTCGTGTCCAACTCTGTGCGACCGCATGGACTGCAGCCCACCAGGCTCCCCCGTCCGTGGGATTCTCCAGGCAAGAACACTGGAGTGGGTTGCCATTTCCTTCTCCAATGCATGAAAGTGAAAAGTGAAAGTGAAGTCGCTCAGTCGTGTCCGACTCTTAGCGACCCCATGGACTGCAGCCTACCAGGCTCCTCCATCCATGGGATTTTCCAGGCAAGAGTACTGGAGTGGGGTGCCATTGCCTTCTCCGAGGGGAGCATACCTAACCAGCCTCCCAAACCCTGGCCTGCACTTTCCCCTCTGCTAAATCTCTGCTACTTGTAAACATCTCTCAGAAGTGTCCTCAACCTTCCCAGGAACTCAGGGTTGGCTTAACAGCACTGTTACAGCAACACTAATATAGCAGTAACTTTAGAGTTGATGCCACAATTCTGTTAAGCCGACTTGCTGGCTGGGAACTCTTTCCTCACACCGATCTGTGGTTCAGAACCACAGTGGGCTCCCTACTGCTCCCTCGAGTGCCTGGGATTGAGCTCTGTGTTTTATGGATGCTTAAGTATTATGTGGGCAAGATGTTTGTCTCTGAAAATATTCCTGAAAAGCATCATAGAGCCTAGTTTTTAAGTCAGTGTTGGCTTTGATAAGACGATTCCAGGGAAATGTTTGCCAACTAGGAAAGGAAAAAACATTCACCGAATCCTTTTTGCATTCAATTAAAAACACCATTTGGGTAACACACAGAGGCCCAGGAGAGAGTAACAGAAGGTGATCGAGGAAATGTATTTTCCAAGGAAATGATTCAGAGAAGGAGTATTAGCAATCAGTGGCAGAGGATTCTTATGTTATATAGATGAGCACTGAAATCAGCATCTGCTAGTCAGTGCCTATAATCCCAAAGGAATTTGCCTCTTTTAAAAGTAATTCTTAAATAGGTACTGAAGAAAATTCTGATGTACTCCTGAATCAAGGAGACTGAATGACATCAGTATTCAGTTTCACTTTAGTACGTGGTACAGTTAAGTTCTATTATTTTCTAACTCCCCGCTAAGAGACAGAACCCAGAGACAACGGTTCCCGACATTTCTTGAAACTCATGAGCCACGGGAAGACAACACATTCTGTTTAAGCTGCATTTAAACAGATGCCTGAATTTAAACAGATTCCCACCCTGCTTGGTCTTTGCCCGAGGCTCCTTTCCTGGACCCAGAGAAGGCTCCTCACAATACATGTCCCGAGCAGAGCCCTGCTCTGGTGGACTGCAGGAGCTGAGGTGTCCATCTTGGCAGCTTGTGGGGAAAATGGGGCTGAGCTACAAACAGTTGTACAAAGGGCCCACCAGCTGACAGCACTTGGGTCAGCAGGTCTCCCCTCGGCCTCACTGCACTGAACTGCAGGAGCGCCCGCTGCCCTGAGACAGCCAGGTGCAAGGAGCAGGGGCGTGGGGCCGACAGAAGATGTCTCTTCACACGAACTCCGGTTCAGAAGGGCGGGCTCCCATCTTCCCTGAGACAGTAAAGTATTCTGCCTAAAGATGGCGTTCGCTGTTGCAATGCTTTGCAGACAAAGGGGTTGAGAAGAAGCCACCAGCACTCTGCCTCTTGGTATTACAAGCCACATTTGCTCTAAAACACACAAATTTATACAACTGTTTTCACACAGTTTATTCAGAAGTTTAGAAGTTAAAATGTGGGCATCCCCCCAACCCCTGCCCCACCAAGAAAAATCATCCCATGCCACTTTCCAACATACAGACCATCGCCCTCCTGTTCTCATTACCCATGCTTACCACACACTCTTGCAAAACACATGGGGGTCAAGGCCCCAACTATTTGGTAATCCAAAGAAACTACACAGTTACACAAAAGACTCTCACTTCCTTTTCACCAGCAAACCATGAATCAAAGAATAAGGGGCAAACACATGATCTTCATCCAGAGTTAATATTTCCCTAAAATTCTTTTTCCTTCCTCTAAGTCATTAAAACCCAGAGGTTTCACTTACTACTGTCACTTTGATACTCTTTTAAAATTGTCCTGAATGGCTAAGCTAGGACATACTTTCCTTTCATAGCTGATGTTTACAACCTCAAGACTGGCAGGAAGCCGTCTCCCAGTTGTGACGTGGCTACGACACTCTGCAATATGCAAAGTTATCACATAGGTGCAAATGACGCTGAGGGAGTCATCAAAATTTTTTAAAGCAATAATGCATTAATACGGAGCCTCCACATTTTTCTGATGCAGCATAAGTTCTCTAAAGGTGGTGGCAGCTGTGAAAGAAAAGGCACTTCGTGCTAAAATTCAGAGGGTCTCTCTTCAGAGACCACCCCAGCAGAAAGGCCTGGTCAGCCCAGGCCTGCAGGTGACCCTTTAGGGTGGAGAGGACCATCCCTCAGGAAGGCATCTGCAAAGGAAAAATTTGTAATCATGATTCCAAGGCAAGATGGTTACTTGAAGTTGGGAGAGGAGAAACAGAGAATACAAATACGGCTGCACCAGGGACTGAGGCGTGAGCTATACAAGCGTCTGCAGGCGGGCTCTGCACTGCGTCTTGGGCTGGCTCCCTCCGCTGCAGGACGTCCTGGAGACACAACGGGAGCAGCACCTTAGCCAAGAGGGTTCCCGGCCGCCTGCTCCGCCCAGGCTCCCCCTGCTGTGTTCTCAGGAAGGCGCTGAGGTCCTGTTGGCAGCACTTTGCGTACTGCTGGTCCATGGCAATATCCAAGGGGATTTTCTGATACAGTCGTGAAGAGAAGGTGAGGATTTTCCATGTGATCTGAGCCTCCATGGTGATGCCCAGCAGGCTTTGGGCCTTCTAAGAGCAACGATGGATCAAGCTGGGCTCCTCCATCAACACTCAGAAAAGCAGCAGGAGTATTTTAGATGGGCAGGAGCAAATAAATCAAAATGGACTGAGAGTCTTTACCCTAGTACCATAAATAAAGTGCACCATGATTGGAGGCTATAAAAAGCCACTTGCCAGAGGCTGAGGTCTGGGGAGAAACCACCATAACCACCCATTCAGAATGGCGGATCATTTCCTTCAGCCAGCATGCTGGCTGCTGACGCTCTTTATTGCTTTATTTCCTTTAGTACTACGAACTTTTAGCCGTAAAGAAAAAAAATACTTGGTGGGCTTGACAGGAAGCATGTCACAGAAACCCAGAACTGGCTGATAATAAGTTTATGTTACAGTCTCAAAGTTGGATGATGGCTGTTTTTCTCCCTTCGTTCTGATGAACTTAGGAAAATTTGAGGTTTTTTTTAAAACATCAGATTGGCTCATGATACTTCTAAAGAACAGGACAGCTGTTCATGGCCAGCATAGTACAAACAGTTGTCTTTGTTCACCGGTCATCAGATGCCATGGAAGAGAATCCACTTACTATCACCATGTTCACCACGTTGGTGGGTTCCATAAACTTCCTGGAAACTCTTTCAAAAGAGTATGTGAGAAGAAAACCATAATGTTGTACAAAGAATTCTGCTCAATTTAGGATCCCTATTCAAGGAAAACTATTTTGCTGCTTTCATGTAGGAAGGTATCGCCCCCCGTGCAGTCAGGCCCTCAAAGCGCTTGTAGGTGTAATTGATGAAGACCCAGTCTTTGTTCTTGTAGTCTGTGTCAGGGTGATTACTTGTTGCCACTGGGAAAGAAACAGATGTCAGAGTTGATTCACAGCCTTACCCTGATGGACTACTCAGTACTGAAGACGTAACATTCTGGAGAACATTCTGCAGATTTTCTACATTTGCTTGCCTATGTTCCTTGAACCTCATATTTTTCACAATATTTTTAAAGTTTTATTTTCCCACTTCTGTCATTTCAGGTTACCTAACCTTTAATTTAATAAACAAGAGAGCAAATCTTTGTGGTTGAGCCGTCTAAATGTGGGCGTTTGTATTCACTTTCCATTTGGCAAGGTCTCACTTGCTGCCCAGCATTAACATTGGAAATATACTTACAAAGAGCCTGAAGAACTGAAGTTCCTCTCCATGTTCTCTACCCTGATTTGTAAACATCACACCCACATTTGGGGGACATAATGCACTGATAAGGCAGCTGAGGTGGTGGTGGTATTACCTGTTGGCTTAAGAATATCAGATTCTGGAAACTCATCAAAGTTTGAGGTATCATCAATGCTTTTGATTTCAATAGATATTGCAGCAGGTCTCTCTCTGCCAAGAACAGACATTCCAAAAATTACTATGGTTAGTAATCATACGGGTCACAACTAAAGTCCGGGAAAGACCCCTGATCTGACTGACAGGGAAACCCTGTCCACGGACAGGCAGCCTTTATTTCCTTTGAAAAGCTACGACCACTGACAGCCACACTAGCTGACTAAATCCAAACAAAATCGTGATGAAAAATATAACAATTATCCATAGCCAGGAAGAAAGACAAGAAAAATAAGGTGAAATTAAAATTCAAAGTTAGCATACTCCTGACAGCGTGCCCTGTCTGCTGAAAAGGGAAACTCAACCTCTACATGTCCCTTCGTGCAGGGCTCTGCCCTCTTCTACCAGAAGTGCCACCGAGTAGAGAGGCTAAAAGGCAAAGGTTACAAATCACAAGCATGCAAATTAGGGACAATTATGAAACAGATACAACTTCATCTTCTGTTTAGCAACCAGGGAATGCTGGCTACAGCGGTGTGGGCAGAACACTGACAGCGCTCTACGACCCACTCCCACGACAATTTCATGCTCCCCCGCCTCCCCCCCAACTCCTTTCTTCCTTCTCTACCCCCCAATAACAGCCTCCACCTGTGGGCACAGACTGTCCGGCTGGTGGCCCCCAACACTAGAGAGACTGGTGTGTCCGAGGTAAGAAGCAAGTGAAACACGATGCTCAGGCGGTCCTTTCACCATGGAATCCAAAGGTGTTTCACTCTGCAAACAACTGCTGGCTTCAACAAATCCTGTGGCACATGGCTGACAGGAAGTCCCAACTCCCAATCCTTAACGGGAATGAAAATCAGGACAAGACCCTGAATGAATTTCTAAGAAGCTCTCTTCCCATACTTGGCATGCCAGTAATGGCTTCTAAATTAGTATTAAGCAAGCTATAGACTCAAATTATCCTGAAAGCTTTTACATGGATATACCTGATATGTTCCCAGTCAACACCTTCAAAAAAAGAATTATTTTTGATTTCCTCAACTCCAGGGGCTCCAATTCTATGTTCCCATTCACAGCAGAATCTGGAAAAGAGAGGCTTTTCAGCACACCTCAAGCAGTCTCCTCAGAAAAAGAAAAGGAATAACCTCCCCCTTTTTAAAAAAAAAAAAAGAGAGAAATGGGAGGAAGCAGAGGGCAGACCTAGGAAATGATGAAATTTCTAAAAAAAAAAAAAAAAAAAAAGGATTCATTCATCTCAAAAGGCCTAGGTGGGGGACAGGGGAAATGTTCTCTGATACCTCAAAATTAGATCCTTGGCTTTCTCAGAAATAGGAACTTCTGGAGGAAAAGTCAAAGTTTCTTTCCAGTTCATCACCTTCTTATATGTCTCTTGAGGGGTCTCAGAACAGAAAGGTGGGTAGCCTGTAATGAAAAGGGAACTTCGGAGCTTTCATATCCCAGAACTCTTGAATCTGAGTGAGATTATTCCACTTAATTTGATTCTAAAAGAATTTTAATGATCCTACGTGTCCTTTCCTATGTGACATGGACAGGATTCCTACTCATCCCAGGAAACAACTAAACCAATTCTTCATTTCCCCCAAATCCAAAGTGAAGTTGTGCTTCTGACACCACTAGGGAGCCAGCTACTAGCTGGGGCTCAAGAGGAAGGACAGAAGCCGAGCTGTGGACACGGGGCTCCCTGGGCCCCAAGAGGGGAAAAAAAGGATGCGGCACTAAGAAATAACCCCTTCCAGGAACATCCTTATCTGGGAAAAGTGACCCCATGCCTGAGAACTGCAGGGGAGAGGGCAGTCACCGCGTGTCGCTCCACCTGCCCCCGGCACGGATCACATCCGCCTCCACACACACCCATCCCACGCTCTGGAGACAGCAGCCAGACGCTGCCACACCGTCATTTACATGGACTCGCTCTGGGCCACCACAGACGGGGCTCTCCTAGTGCTCAGGCATATGGCACCCCGCCAGACACGTCCCCTAAATACACAGATACACCAAGCAAGAGGGAGAGAGGTCAGAGCAGTCCATGCTTTGAAGGCTTTGAGAGAGAAGGGGGACAGCAAGTAAGAGTGCTTCTAATACTGCCCAGTGAAGGCTCTCTGAATACAGTGGGTGTTTAATAAATGCCAGTGAATGAAAGAGCTGCCAGATGGAGAGGATGGAAAAGTCAGAGAAAACCATGATAAATGATCAGCAAAGCCACGACAGGTGCCCATGAGCCCGAATACAGTGGGATTCATTCGATGACCCAGAGTTTTCTACCCAGGAAACTTCATAGTGAAAGACATGGGGGGAGAAGTGCTCACTTAGGTACCCCAACTGAAACAGCCTTATCAATGCATGGCTCCTTCCTTACCCCACAGAAAAAGTTCCCTGAAAGCACGCGACTTACCAATGAGCATTTCATACATGATCACCCCCAGCGACCACCAATCACAGAGCTTGTTGTACCCGGTCTGCATGAACACCTCAGGAGCAATGTAGTCAGGAGTGCCTACTGTGGAGAAGGCCTGAAACACGTACCACATGTCAGGGAGGCCTGGCAGGAAGGTGGACGCCCAGAGTTCTGTTCTAGAGACCAGAGGCTATGAGACCTCCTGGAGCTACCCACAGACTAAATAAGCAGGAAGGCCTCTCCACAGCACTTCCAAAATGAAAATAAAGCCTTGTCAGTGAAGTGAGAGGCCATTTACTCAAAGGCAGAGGTCAAAGGGATCTGTCAGGTATAATAGTACCATAACAGACTGAGTACCCAGTGTGTGTCAGGCTCTGATACTTTTATGCTTATGAGCCTATGACAAAACTCAGCAAAGAGGACTCTGTAGATAAAACTCTGACGCCCAAAATGGCTTTGCCTAAGGCCTCAGAACTAGTCAGGTGGTAGACCCCCGTATGGAAATTAAAGATAAAATTATAAACTATTGGTCAAAAGTTTACAAATATCTACTTACCAAACTGAAACATGTATGTAATAGTTCTTAGGCGGTTACTTCCTAAATTCAAATAAGCTACTCTCTCACACCAGGACTGCAATACCAGGCGAACTGCAGTCACGGCCTTCCTGTGCTCAGCGTTTGAGGGCTTCCCAGTGGGGAAAGCTCAGATCTAAGTGCTTTCCGTGTTATACAACTTGTAAAGTTAAAAGCCACAGCTGTGTGGTGTTTTAAAAAATATTATGAAACAGTGCAAATGTATAGGAAAAAAAAAAGGCACAGACAATACAACATCCACGTACCCATTACCTATATTAAAGAAAAGTTAATAACCTGTGATACTTTTCTCAGGTCATTTGTCTTTTTAAAAGAAACTATGTAAACAAGAAAAGTGAGACTCCTTCCCTCTTCACTGAAGTCATAACAACCTGAAGTTGCTGTGTTATGACTGTATAGAAATTTGCATAAATGACAAACTACTCCTTGCATATTTCAACTCTTAATAAGGGGTTTCATGCTGTGCTGTATTATTCTACAATACTACAACTTGCTTTTTCTCTTCCACATTATGACTTTGAGATTTACTCACGCGGCTCTTAGTTCACCCATTTCACCGCTGTGCGCTGCCGTGACATTATATAAGCGTCACAGTGGTTTTATCCATTCTTCTGTAAATGGACACTTATGCTGCTTCCAGTGTTTCATTCTAACAAGTAACACCTGAATAAACATTCCTGTAACACGTCCTGGGCACTGGGAGTATTGCTGGGTCTTCCATTATGAGCTTCTTCAACTCAATGAGACATCTTCCAGTTGTCCTCCAAGGTGGACAAGTTGTCCTCCTCTTTAAACATGCCCAGTGGGGATAGCTCTTAGCGATCCACTTTCACCAACACTTGGCTTTGCCAGACTTCAATTTTTTACCAATCTGATGAATATGAAATAGGATCTTGCTGTTTTCATTTGCAAGATCTCTAGTAAGGCTGAGTGCCTATTCATCTGTTAATCAGACATTCAGTTTTCTTTTTTTTTCGGTGAATTATTGTTCAGATCCTTTGACTATTAGCTTTTTTCCCAGTTGCATCACTTTTTATCATTGATTCATTGGAATTCTTTTTTAACTTTAAAAAAAACAAAACCTTTTTAGGCCTCACAGTTTGTGGAATCTTAGTTCCCCGACCAGGAATTGAACTCAGCCTGGCAGTGAAAGCTCAGAATCCTAACCACTGAACCGACATGGAATTCCATTCCTCTGATTTTAAAAAGTAATTTTGCCACAAGTCTCTCAAACTGAGATCTTAGTTTTGTTTTTGAGCTTTGTAAAAATGGTATCATTCTACATGCAATCTTCTCTTGCTACTTGATTTTTCCTCTATTTTGTTTTTAAATTTGAACCGTGTTGTCACATGTGGCCGTTGTTCAATTATTTTCACTGCTAAACAATATTCTATTCCAGAATGTAACCATTTTCCTGTTGATGGACACGGTTATTTCTAGTTTTCTGCTATTATGAAAATGCAATAAAACATTCTTATACATATCTCCTGGTTCAGAGGTGCAAGAGTTTCTCCAGGGCATCTGACTAAGGGTAGGTACGCACATGAACTGGAAGATGATTCCAAAGGAGTTTGGCCCATGTGGCTTGCCTCTTATTTTGCTTATATTTTTCAATATACAAATTATTCTTCTTTAAAGTAGTAAAATACACTTATTCCTTCACAATTTGTACTTAATTACCTGCATTATTTCTCAGTATGTTATTTAAGAAACTCTTCCTTACTGAAGTCATACACATATTGTCTTGTATTTTCTTCTAAAACTTGTAAAATTTTATTTTCCATCTATAATTTTTTTGTGTATATGATAAGGTATGAATTCATTTTTTCCATATGAGTAATTGTACATTGTTTTCTTTCAAATATGCATGTTAAATAACATATATGCCACTTTTTTAATCTTTCAAGTTTGAAATATGGATTGGGCTTTCCCCAAGAAGCATTAATGTTTTAATTCTAATTATAAAAGTTAAGAAACTATAGAAACTCTTCAAATTAGACTAAATATATTCCAGCAAAGCTGGATGTTAAGTAAATCCTATTTGTCCGAAGATTTCCATTATAAAACTGAGATCTCTTGCTACAAAAAAAAGAACTTCAAGATACTAAGGTATAATAAAAAATCCTGGAGTTACAGGATGCAGGCAACAGCAGGTTCCAAACTGCTGTAACGTGCTCACCTGGGAGCCAGAGCCCTCCCTGGGAGTCCATGCTCACTGCCCCACCTGTAAGTGCAGGTAAGCAGGGACCGCCCCCTGCCCAAACCTCTGTTTTCCAGGCGGATGTGTCCTCCAATTTCAAGCTCTTAATACCTAAAATCTGTACTATTTTTTTTCCTTTTGTTGTCTGAGTGTTGTTTACAGTGTCAACTGCAGCTGTGCTTAAAAAGTTTTGTTCATTGTTAAGAGTAATTTCAGATGTGTTGCAACTTACTATTTCATTTAGGATTTTAGGGGAAATAGCGATTTAATTTCTTTCTTAATCACTTCTGTAAATTTTACACTTTAAAAAATTAACTGACAAAGATTAGACGCATAGATGTACTTCAACTTTTACCTCTGTTTAATAAATAAATTAAGGTTGACTCATACCTTGTGGCTCAGTTGGTAAAGAATCCACCTGCAATACGGGAGCCCTTGGTTTGATCCCTGGGTTGGGTAGAGCCCCTGGAGAAGGGAAAGGCTACCCACTCCAGTATTCTGGCCTGGAGAATTCCATGGACTGTACGGACACAACTGAGCAACTTCCACTCATACCTACGTCCTAATCGGTTACTGGCCTAACAATCACCCAGGACCATACTGGCACTACAAATATTAGAATGGAATTTAAGCAGCCAAAGATGAAGGTAAAGCCTCCACTTGTTTTCTGTGATTTTCAACAGACTGAAAAGTAACAGGCTGGGTGAACAACTACTTATGTTAGGCTTACCCTAGAGCAATAAATTTATACTAAGCATTAACTTATATTAACCTTCCACTAGCAGAATGGGATCACTTACGAAAGGTCAAAAAAGCACAGGGTTAAATGGCCTTTTGAAGACTGACGGTAGCTTTATTTCCAAGTTATCAAAGGAGGTAAATATGAGGATGACCACTTCTGCTGTAGATAAAAAGGCAAGAACCTTAACCAGAGCATGAGAAACTAAGTTTATTCAAATTAAAGAATAGTAAATATTAAAGATCATTTAACTCCAAATGTAGAACTTGTGGAACCTCCTTCCTTATAGACCTATAAGGCATTCCTAGTAAGTTTGACATGACTCTCTGGTTTATGTCAAAGGGCATGAAGCTTCTCCGAGTATGAGGATAATTTAAGGTATTTAAGATTAATTACCCCCAAAATAAAAGTGGCCAAAGATTTAATCTTAGTTTGCTTTAAAAATTGTTTTTTAATCACAGAAGATTCCTTACCTTTTGTTACCTTCCAAAACACAGATAAATATCAGTCTCCCAGTAATGGAGGAGCCACTGTCTAAGAAACAGTTTCTTAGGTAGAGGGTCTCAACTTTGACTGCACAGCAGAATCACCCAGAGCCCTTTTAAAGAACCAGGTACCCAGACTATATACCCCAAACCAACTGCATCACAATCTCCTGGGGTGGGACCCAGACCAGACATCAGTATGTTCTGAAGTTTCCCAGGTGATTCTGGTGAGCAGCCAAGGCTAAGATCTATCGCTCTGTGACAGACAATAGAGGCATGTGAAAAGATTTGTTCCCAATGTTCCCTAATCCTTAACAACCTATGTAAACGGTGCTTCAACCACCTATAAAATTTAAACATTTATAGGTATACCAAACTTTAGTATCCCCAAATTAATGTTAGAAAAGATATCAAACATTAATCTCATTTACTATATTTCCAAAAATGTTTGGTTTAGGTTAATGCCTCTCCCAGGGCCCGGGTTTAACATAAAAATCATAATATTCAAAACATGGTCTTGAATGGACCTCAAATGAATCCGAAAAATGCAAGCCTTTCCTTTGATTCTTTCTTAATCCTAAGGCTTCCAACTTTCACATATGACTAACAGGTACTTACTAGCAACCTATTAAATGAATTATTAGAAATACCACAAAGAACCCTAATTCATTGTTTTACTAAGGACCCTGGCCAAAACATAGTATTTGGCAAACCTGCCAAGTTACAACTGTGTACACCAACAAGCAGAAATGCCACAATTTCTAGAAACACACACACATGATCCTCATTCCAAGTTAGTCAGTTTTCCATCCTTGCCATTCTTGCTTTCTAATGACCCACTGCCAGTTTAGCTTTACTATTTTCAATTTGCTATTGGGTTTCTTGCAAAGCCTAATATGTAGGGATATACAGTCCTATTACATCTGGTCAATAATTTTCCAATAACTAGACAATGGGATATGTGCATTGTCATTTATGAACCAATGAATCAGAATAAAAGTTTGCCTAGACAGAACATTTCAGTGGTAAATTTGCACTATTTAAATAAGTTCCACCATGTTACTGAGGTAATGCAATAATGTTATTTATTTTTAAGCTTACGGGGCATAATTTTATGTGTATATACACGAATTATTAAAGTAAGCCTTTCCCTTAAATTTCTCTCCAGTTTTTAATGACCAAGTTCTTCTTTCTGCAATAACATAGGAAAGGGTGGGGCAGGCGAACTAAGTGAATCACAAGTTTGAGAACCACAGCCTTGAAGTTCTGGGTAGATATTTGTACTTAGTTTCAGTTTGAGAGAACTCCAGAGGGAAAAGGTAGAGGAGGAAGGAAAGCAGCTGTCACCAATGTAAAAGGTCAGAATGAGGTCATCCACTGAAAATGTCATGACCAAAACAACCTCATTTTATATCTGCCCTCCTTCAAAATACAACTTTTGGTGCTACCAATGTGACAGGCCTCCCTTAAGGTAATTTAAAACAAGGAATAGGTAAGCTGCAAACATTTATCAAATGCAAATTTATGTGCATATTTCTAAACTGATTCATACTTGGTTTGTAGCATTTAAGAAGCCACAGATATTACTTACTAGCTGACGTCTATTTCTTTTCCAGGTTTCTGCTTTCCTTTTGGAATTCATGTTCTGAAAAGCTAAAAGTAGAGAAAACAAGTTCTAATAAGCAAAGTTCAGCAATGTTTACTACTTTTTTAGGCTCTGGTTCAAGGCACAGGAGACCCTCAAGTCTCGCTTTTCTCCCCACACACCAAGAACTCTGCATGATACATTTCCCACCAAATCCGTAAGCCCCAGTCAGAGGCGCTAAAGCATTGATTCAAAGCATCACGCATAGAGTTTTAAGCCACACTTCTCTGGAGATAATATGACCAGATAGGAGGACAGGCCTTAAACAGAATTACAAGGAACTGAATCAGAATCACAGGGAATTCAGTCTCATCAGAGAGAGGCGAAGGTCCTCAAGTGGACCTAAAACATGCACAACTTTTCAAATTACTATCAAATTTCCAAGAGTAGTAACTCTTACATAATCAGAGACTTCTGTATATATTATACACTACAGACATAGCTTCCCAAGGATGAACTGTAATTTTACTACATAGTTTCAATGGTTTGGGGCTTCCCTGGTGGCTCAGATGGTAAAAAATCTGCCCGCAATGCAGGAGACCTGGGTTCGATCCCCGGGTCGGGAAGATCCCCTGAAGAAGGGAATGGCAACCCACTCCAGTATTCTTATCTGGAGAAGTCCATGAACACAGGAGCCTGGTAGGTTACAGTCCATGGGGTCACAGAGAGTTGGACACGACTGAGCGACTAACCCTTTCACTTTCACTTTTCAACAGTCTGACAGAGCGAAAGTAACTTGCAAGCTTCTTCCTGCAGTGACAGAAAGAAGCACCAATGGTAAGTCTAACCTGGAGTTGTTCCCAGGATTTCTTCCTCTACTACTTTTGTTTGCCTGCTCCTTGTTCATCCCTTGTAGCCTTCTCAGGAGAGCTCCAAAGAATGCTTGTTGGGACATCTGCCTTAACCCATTTGGTGGCCTTCATCTTCTCTCACCACACAGTACAAATCACAGGCAAACCTGTGAGGTATTTTTATTCTCGAAAGACTTGAACTGTGAGAATCTCCTACTCCATCCTGCATATTCTGGTTACCAGGGGGAATAAGCTCTTCCAGGGATAAAAAGGCTACCATCACTGTTAACACTTACTGAAATCACTGGGGAGGCTGTGGTTCAGATTCCTATAAAATTCTGTCCTGTGTGCTTTTTTCAGCCCTGTGCAAAGGCCAAAGTCAGAAAGCTTCACATGGCCCTATGGAGAGGAAACAAGGGAAAGAACAGATGAACGTTCACAGATGTGGAAGACAACATTATCCTCTCCAGCTCCGTGCATTACCCATTACGGCTCCACAACCAAAGGATGCTGCTGCTGCTTTTATTATGGGGAGAAATATATACTAGCAAATGAATTAAAGATCACTCCAAATCCTATTATACAAATATTATATGTTTTGGGTGTATCCACAGTATCTAATTTTACCTCTTAAACTACCTCAATCAATATTCTGTGTTTCTTCAAAATTGTTTTTAACATCTATATAATAATCAAATGACTCAGTACATCATTTTCTACCTATCCCCACAATGCTACTTAATCCAATCTCAAGTCATGTGGATTACAATAAGCATCCCACTGCCAGAGAGGGCCCGTGTTCCCAACCCTAGTCAGGCATGATACAGAGGATGGTCTTTATAAAAGGCTGTTTGAGCAAGTCTTTATTCACATAGCTTTTTCTCCACTTGAATTATTTCACTGGGATAAATTCCAAGGAGTAAACTATTCCAAAGACAAAGGGAATCTACTTCATTGTACAGTTCTTGGTAAGTGTTGCCATACTGTATTCCAATCATAAGTCTTTGACTTCATCATTCTCTTGAAAGAAAACTCACACCTCCTATGAGCCAGGCACCATGCTTTTAAATGTGTTGTCTCATTTATAATTCTTAAGCCACCTTTCATAGACTCAGAGTCATTAAACGGCTTGCTGGTGAAATGGCAGCACCAAAGCCAGAAGTCAAAGCTCTTTCTCTCCAGACCAGGATTATTTAACCCGTCTTCAACCCCTGATCTCATCTAGAAAATGCATATCATGGTATCTTCCTGGCACAAATGGTGAGAATTAAGGCTTGTAAGGCTCCTTTCCTGGTTCTCTAAGGTAGAAGAGGGTGTTCTAGGGGTGGTGAGATTTTCCACTGCGGGACATTTGGCCCACACCAAAAAGTCCTTGGTATTTAGTTCTGTCTAAAATGGATGTTTTGGGGAGGGTATGGGGAGGGAGGAGGGTTCAGGATGGGGAACACAGGTATACCTGTGGCGGATTCATTTCGATATTTGGCAAAACTAACACAATATTGTAAAGTTTAAAAATAAAATAAAAAGAAAATTAAAAAAAATAAAATTAAAATTAAAAAAATAAATAAATAAAATGGATGTTTTGGATTGGACCAAATTTCAAGGAACTTTTGTCATGAACCAAATGGCTATAGTCAGGACCAAATGTCCACCTACCAAAATTTTAGGTAGATAAGGAGGTAAAACCAAAACTAGGGGAGCAACTCTTGCTGCTGGGAGCAACTCTATACTGCTCAAGGTCACACAATCAGAAGTGATGTGGCCAAGGACTGAGCCCTGGTGACCTCCCCATCTGTGGTCTTTGGTCCCTAACATATAAACATCCCAGGGTACAAGGCTACAGAAGCCTTGCTTAAGAGTAGCTTTCTGTGTTGTTTTGGTTTTTTCAATCTCATTACGTTTGGCTCTGTGTGTGTGTGTGTGTGTGTGTGTGTGTGTATACACACGCAGGCACAAGCATAAAAGGTAAACTACCAAAGATGGCTTTGAGCCTACTAACCTGCTAGTTCCCTTTTAGATTTGCAAATAACCTGTTCTACAAGCCAAGGAAGTGTTTCACAGTTTTAATTACATGTTTTACCTAGACAACTCCAGAACAGTCTTAAAAAACAGTGCCTGGAGCAAATGCTGTTCAAACCTCGATTTTCAGAGAACTCGGTAGCACTTCTCAGTATACAGCAGGAACTCAAAATGTCTACATTTTCACTTTTACAACCAATATAGCTAAACACATAAATGAGCCCTCTTCTACAAGTCTGGGCTGACATATTGTAGAGAGCATGTCTGCACCAAACAGGTGTCCCCAGTCCTCCTCAGCTAGACTGAGTCCCCAGCTCTTGGCCTTCAGTATGTTTGCCGGCCTTGAACACAGACTTAGCCTCCAGTGAAGCCAGCACTAAGGCACTGGGTACAGGACCAAGGCATCTGAACCCAAGACAACACAGAGCAGAGCTGCTACTTTATTAAAATATATCTGAGCTTAAGGACAGAAAAATAATCTCATACACGTTACCATTTTACTATTCACTTTGAGGACGCTAACTGTACATAAACTGGCACAGAGAGAAAGCTACTGAAGCTATTACACTAAAACAGTTGTTACTGGGACTCCCCTGGTGGTCCAGTGGTTAAGAGCCTGCCTACTAACGCAGGGGACACGAGCTCGATCCCTGGTCAGGGAGGATTCCACACGTCACGGCGCAGCTAAGCCCGTGTGCCACAGCTGCTAGGCCTGCATGCTGCAGCTGCTGAAGCCCACCCGCATGGAGCCTGCGCTCCGCAAGGGGAGACGCCACACATCCCACAGGTTCCGCAAGAGGAGCCACCACAGGGAGACGCCCACACAGCCCAAGTGGAGAACAGACTCCACTTGCTGCAGTTAGAGAAAGCCCAAGCACCCAGCACGGCCAAAACTACTCTATTTATTTAAATAAAAAATAACAATAAAAAAATATTTTGAACAATGACATTATATTTTTCTTCTTTATAGCTCTCTGTATTATTAAAATTTTCCACTATGTTTGTATATTATTCTTCTAATGAAGGAAAAAACTATTAACCAGAAGAAATTACTGGACAAAACTACTCTCAAAACAGAAAGATTAAGGTTTTCAAAGTAGACTAAAACTGCAGATTTTTTCCAAAGACTGTTATCAAAAGACAGTAAGAAAGGAAAATACCCTATGAATTAAATTTACTTTCCTACTTAAAAGAATTCAATCTAGAAAACAATTCTATGTACCAGAACACAACAATCTAGAATTTTAAAGCTGGAAGGAACTTTGGAGCATTTCGCAATCCATATATTCACTTCATAGATGAGTCAGGTCCAGACGGTGGAGTAACTTGTCAAGCAGCATCAACAACACAGCAGCACAGGGATTCTCCTCTGATTTGCTGAGAGTTAAGAATCAGGCAACTCAGTTCATGTGCATGTCTAAAGCTAACTACAAAGAGGCCATCAGGGAAGCTGAGCAGGACTCCGCTTTACGCGCAGGGCACAGGGTCTGGAAGCTGAGCTTTGTGACAGCTTTCTGTTGCTGTCGCCGTAATTCCTAGTTCTAGGCTGGGATCCTCAGCAGAGGGGTTCTTGACAGGGGATGCGTTAGTGTAGTTAATCATATGAGAAGATGATCATCTTTGGCTTCACTACAAAATAACTTAAATCAATTTTATGCTTAATAATTTTTCAAAATGTTCTTTAAGAGGAAAATTAAAATTATGGAATTCATAAGCCGTTCTTACCTTAAAAAAAAGGAAGAAAATACACCAGGGAGCTCACAGCTCCCCTACTGTGATTACGACAAGTCGCGCAGGGGTTAAGGCAGAGGCTGCTCAGACAGGTAGAGACACGCTGGTCAGCCTGCACGCCTCACAGTACCTTGCTGTCCAGGAGAAGGTTGTCTGGTTTGATGTCTCTGTGGATGAAGCCAAGTTGGTGAATAGAGTCAATGGCTAATACTGTCTCTGCTATATAAAACTGAGTCTCCTCTTCTGTCAGCGTGTCTTTTTTCATCAACAGGGTCATCATGTCCCCTGGAAACAAGAAGGTACAAAGTACACACACGTACACACACAAACACACAAAACAATATGAGTAACAGCCAGTTTTCAGATATGTCCTCCCTACCTGCCACCATAAGGCGGTGCTAAATAGGCCTCTGCTGTGTCCCAGAGATGACCTACTATGGGTGGAAATGCCCAACATGAGCAGAAATGGTAAGCAGTTTCTAACACTTAAAAGCTAAAATTCACAGCCACAGATGGCAAAACACTTTCACTAAGCTAACTGATGCTGACCCCTGAGCAATGATTTCCACTTTACTTTGGAGAGAGAAAAGAAATTTCTCCCACACTAAAATAATAAACCAATCAATCAATAAATTTGCTTAAGACAATTTTTTGGACTGGGGAAAGAGCTACTTTACTTTCACTTGGCACAAATACCTACCAACTTCTCTAAGGCATTTCCACATTCTAACAATGGCTGTACTACAGTTATTAAACAGGCTAAGTAAAGTCAAAGTCACTCAGTCGTGTCCAACTCTTTGTGATGCCATGGACTATACAGTCCATGGAATTCTCTAGGCCAGAATACTGGAGTGGGTAGCCCATCCCTTCTTCAGCTGATCTTCCCAACCCAGGAATCGAACCAGGGTCTCCTGCATTGCAGGTGGATTCTTTACCAACTGAGCTATCAGGGAAGCCTAAACAAAAATGTAAAAATCTGGGGAGGCTGTAAACAAGCTTTCCACTGTCTATTCACAGAACACTAGAACATATATAAAAAAGTAGGATTTAGGTAGCAAAGTGTTAGTCAACAAAAGCTGTTGTAAATATGAACAGTAAATGCTACAGACTAGGATTTGTAATAACTGCCTCCCAAACGTGCATGGTGAACACCTCCCAAGACGAGTGGGGTTTTTTCTCCAGTGCTTATTTGTGGGTACAAAATGCTTTATGCAACTTTTACAACACAATGTCAGTATTTTAGTAGGAAAGTAACTTCGTTAGTTTTCTGCAAAGTCAAAATTTAAGTATTTCTGCTTAATACCATCAACATACAATGGTGAAAAAAAGATTCTGATCCAATTCAACAGTCAGACGAAAGCAAAGCAAATATGAATAAGCAGTTTAAAGGTAAAAGAAACAGGAAAGATTCAGTTCACATTGCACAGAAAGCCATTTATGTTAGAAAATGGAAAAGAGACAGAAACCTCGGATTTTAATAGTGTGTCATGCTGCTTATTTCTAACTTTTACCCTTGGGCAAAAATTAAGGCACTTATTAAGATGCTCCCAAAACTTGAAAAACATGATTTCCTAATCACTCCTGGCAGCCACACATTCAATCTGGAGGCACATCAGTGGGGCCAGCTCTGAGGTACCCGAGTGGCCGTAGCGCAGTGGCCCAGGAGAGCAGCCAGTGGCCTCACCTGTGCAAGTGCGCCCATATGATCAGAGCGCTCAAGCCAGAGGGTCTGGGCCGTGCAGGCCAGCCCTACCAAGTGCAAAGAGCAGGGTCCAGGGGACACGGAAAGCTACGGAAGACGGTGCACGTAAGGCTTGCAGAGACGCACGTCAAGGGGCTGGCTGGTTCCTGAGCTGGTTCTTACTCCTATTTAACAACTGACATCTAAACGTTAAAAAGTTTCTCCTCATTCTGTCATATAGATTCTTTTCTAACCTTCATCAGCTGTTAATAAAAAGTACTGATGACCCTAGATCTAACTAAAGGTTGTCACCAGATCAAATATTATGCCACAATTAGATTAGCTTTGGTATAAAAGCAAAAAAAGAGAAAGTTTTCTCTCTTTTTTTTTTCTACCAGTGTGCTCACACTTTATCTGCTCACTGGGAAACAGACTGTGTTCCCCAGAACAGACGCATGTTCTATTCTGGGTTTACTTTGGAGCTGTCTTACAAGATGTACATGCCAAGTTACCAAAAACTTTAAATTTCAGAAATAAGAAACAGATTGTGACTACTAATATATGTAATGAGAAATTCATTCTTTATAAGTTACAGGGGGGAAAAAGTTGAAGCAAAGAATGTAATAGCTTCAATCTTGTCACTTGGGTAAACAGACTGACAGGAGGACAGGCAAAGCTCCTAGTTTATTTCTATATATTTAAAAAGAAAATAAATATCCGTCTGAAATCCTGAGAATGAATGAGAAGGTTACTTTTATGGCCCTAAAGCTGTAGAAAGGTACTCAGCACAGAGAAACTACTGACCTCCTTTACAGACCTAAAAAGATACAGAAAGCAACTTTGTGAGCACGGTTAAAAGTAGAGAGGAGGGTTAATCCATGTAAGAGAGAAACCACAAAACAAAAAGGAAAAATGACCTTTCATCGTCAAGTAATTACCTCCAGGCAGGAACTCCATGATTAGGTAGAGGTTTAGCTTATCCTGAAAACTATAGAACATTTTCACAACCCACAAACTGTCTGCCTCCACTAGAATGTCACGCTCCGCACGAATGTGGCCAACCTGGAGGTACACGCATTGGATTAATGACAAGCCTTGCTCTGCTTTATCAGACTGCATATTTGCTTAAACAATTTAAATACTGTTGAGTATTAAATTGTGATGATGCAAAAGATACAGCTTATGCTTAGGCAAACCTACGAACTCAAAATTGACAACATTTGACTTGAAGGTATTCGGTAATGAAAACCTGAGTGATGAAAGGCTTGAAAATGGCAAAAATCAACGGCTTTAATGCAAATGGAAACTTTAACAGTGCTATAACGTGAACCTCTGATTAGTTAAAATTACCATTCTTTTCGTATCTTTTTGTTCTAATAATTCTTTTTTGATAAAAGTCCCCAACATGAGACTCTAAGCAAATCCTGTCTCAGGTCTTCAGAGACATCTGTGAAGACGGCGCCTTGACAGTCCCCGATGCTGTGATGCCACAGTACGTGCTCACAGCTGTGCTCACAGGAGGCACTCAGTTCTGACTGAACTGAAACATGACAACAGCTAAGAAGAGTTGTAGATTCATTTATGACACTGCCAGTTTTCTATTTTTACTGAAATATTTAGCTAGGGAGACCAAGCTAGGACAAAGATTTGGGAGGATTACTTTATTAATTTATTATTATCAAGTTGACTTCATCTACATTAAATATACAATAATAATCAAAACACTGCTGCATATCACCAAGTCCCACCCCTTTTCTTCTTGTATAAGTGCTGTTAAGTTGCAAGACTGGGTTGAATCAGATCTAAATTTATTACGACTCAGGCTGATCCTTGAGTAGAGGTTTTTATTTTAACATGTGCTCCAGGCTGGGACCTCCTACAATGTTTGGAGGTGAAGATATACCAAGTTCACAAACTGGCACTTCTACTGGCAAACTCAGCCCCTGGTGGTGGTTTTGTTTGATAGGATGTTCTGCGTGCTTGTCTTAATGGATGTCTTCAGCAAAGCCAGGTGCGCTCTATTCCATTCGGACACAGACCCCAGAGCTTTCTCTCCTGTCTTACACCTAACCTGCCTCATCTTTCCGTGCTCACTCCTATGGGCCTAAAACTCCTACTGAGTTTTCAGTTTCTACTAAAACTGTTTTCAAGGAAATTTTTAAGTAACTTCAGTGTTTTAGAAATTTCACATTTTTACATCTCTACTTATGGCATGAGGGTGGGAAAAATAGAAGAAGGTAACAGTGATAAGGAATGGGGCCATAAAACTAGGATGAAGCCCAGTGAAGATCTGAGGAAATGCTCACGCCACTTGCTGGCTCTGCCCCAGTCAGTTACCACACAAAGACTGCACGAAGCTGACTTCCCCCACCTGTTCCCTTGGCTCCTGTGAAGGCCTCTGCCTACTGCAGGGACACACGGAAAGGACAAGCGTGACCACTGCTGCCTGTCACTCACCTTAGAGGGCAGGACAGTAACAGCAACATTCACGGTTTGTCACAGGGAAAGCTGCAGGCATGGTGGCCACACCCTGCCCTTTTCTCCTGGGGCTGAGACAGCAAGTCAAGAACTCAAGGTCTAGGGGTGGAGTCGGGCGACTTTACGGGAGGGTGGGCTCTGGATTCCCTTTCCCCTGCTCCATAAACACTGAGTGGGGTGGGGATTATGTGCCAGCTGTGACCCAGGGCACTAGGAGAGCAGAGGGAACAGTCTTTGGGTCCATCCTACCTCTACACAGGCATCACAACCCGGGGCTGTCCTTTCGCACAGGAAGAGAAATGGGAAGAGACTAGCTAAACACTGGTCTCTTATGCTCTAAAATTCATTTTCCAGGTAGCAGAAACTTCCATCTTGTGAGAGAGAATAACAACCAGAACTCTAAATGGGTAGCTGTAATTCCTGCTCAGTTTCATAAAAGCAAGTAAGATTTTTTCCTCTGGAGAGGGCACCTATACCTACAAGAAGTCAGGCTCTGAATCTGTACTTTGTCAGCCCCACTCAGAAGTGATGGATTTGCCCCACAAAGCTGCTGCCTGCTTCCTCAAGACAGCTGCCCCAGGTCATGTCTGTGGCCGGAAATTAACTGGACCATGCTGAGATCAACCCTAGGGAGCTGAGTCCATCAGCTACAATGGCGCTAACAATTTAAGTTAATTCATTTAAAATCCTAATTTGAACAGACACTTCCTTTATCTTCACGTAGAAAGTCTTTAGAAACTGATTTTGAAGAAGGTACAGTACTTGACAGAATGCCTTTAAACAGCATGTTTGGATCATCCTGTTACCACCTGTTACCTCTATGAAGGATTAGTAAGTGGAAGTTATGATGTGCACTTCTCTTTACAATTTTACCCTACTATTCATTTGATAAAGAAATACTTTGAGTCTTGATTAAAACTACAGGAAATATATCTTGTAAAAATAAAATTTACTTGTGACATACAAACTATATGGACTAATCAATACAGCTTCACATTCTCCTTTTCAAGATGAACTGAAGCTCTTACAGTGTCAATACCCTTATCGCACTGATTTTTAGATACATTAATAAGGCTGGTGTGCATTTTGAATAAGGTTGGTGTTAACATATAATGTCTGAACATCTACTGCCAAGGTATTTGCTACTTCTGACCAAAATTCCTGGGAGTCTAAAGCTTCTGGGTAACATAGGAAAATTAAAGAGAAAATTAAAATCCCAAATTTTGAGCTAGCACTGAAATGAAGGGCAGAAAAGCCTTGGTGATTATAGCTCCTCTCAAGCGGCTGGAAGGATTGGGTGTGGGGCCAGCCTCCATCCTGGCTCTGGGGTTCTCTATCTGGAGCTCTCCTTTCCAGGGGGGTCTCTCTGCCCTCCTGTAGCAAGTGGTATTTTACAGGATATTTGCAGGCATTGCCCACTACAATCTGTTCTGCTAAATTAAATCAGATTTATAGAAAATCTGCCTTCTCACTTTTAATATATACTGTCTAATATTTAAAATCATACTTATTCTGCATAAAGTACTGGATGCAGCTTATACATCTATTTGCAAAGTAGATTTGAAGTTTTAGAAAATATTCTTAATCATTAAATGAGTCTGCACTGCTGTGAAACCTTCATTATATTTTTTCAAATTCATTCCCAAAGAAGACTGGCCTCTCTTACGTAGTGAGAAGCCACTCAGAAGATCCAAACTGGGTTTGCGTGAATTTACAGAATGAAGCATGTTAAGACCTATTTTAGATAAAACTCCAAATTCTAGTTCCTAAGTCTCAGTTCCAAGGTACAATACACCACTTTCCTCAACATTCTGTAAGGAACATGCTACCCCAGTAAGTACAACCTCAGAAAACTGCTCCTAATGACAAGGACAGCTTGTGATCAACTGCGAAACACAAATAGCAGATGTTTCTCTAGTAGATTTTCAACTTTAAAAAGACTGCACATAATGTCTTAGGCATTATTTGTACGTAAAATATATGTAACTGCTTCTACTGTGGGGGAGGCGAGAAAGAAAAGCAATATTATATGACAGGGCTAAAGAAAACTAAGAGAGGAATATACACTTCAATTAAGCAAAAAGAACAGTTTTAGAAGACAAAAATTCGTCAGGTAACTAAAATTACTGCTACAATTGTGCTTTACCTGCTCTTTTTCAAGCATATCTGCTTTACGAAGTATTTTCATTGCATACACATGGCCCGTATCTTTCTTCTGAACAAGCCGCACCTAAATATTATAAGAGAAACGCCAAGAGTTCACGATGCCAAACTAATGCTTTCATGTGTAACAAGAAATCATATTTAAACTGAAAAAGTACTGCAATTTTTATATAAGCAATAACAAAGCAGAACAAAATGCTTTTCAATGTTTCAAAATGGATACATTATACACAGTGAGGTCAGTGCCGAAACACCCTCAGATATCTATCTGCACCTCTGGATAGCTCTGGCTCCCTAGCTGAACAGATCAAGCTAATTCAAAACCCTCACTTTGAAGGAAAAAAAAAAAAAAAAAACCCTCACTTTGGATTCGTTAAACCCATGACACATGTCATCCAGTCAGCTCAAAAAAACCTAAGGAAATGTTTACAACAATGTCTAAAACAACAGCAAAAGCTAAGGCACAGGGAAAAAAATGCCTGGCAGTGGGGGAGGAACTAAAATGTATAATTAGGGAAATAGAGTTTTCTGCAGCTCTCCTTTCTCTTTTTTATTTTCCTTTTTTTTTTTTTAAGAGAGAGAGAACAGATAATTTATGATGAAAAGAAATGGTCTGTAAACCCAAATACAACTCCTCGGCAAGTCCCTGCACATTCCCTCCTCCTCCCCCAAGACAAGTATGTTTTCTTCTCCCTGAAACATTATTTTCCTCGAGTCCCAAGTCCCCTCCTCGTTGAACCTAAAGCTCTTTTAGACGTGGTCCTGTACCTTTTCCTCTCTCAAGAGGCCAACAGGGATTCTGAACACTGAGGGATCAATTTAATCTCTTACCTGTGCCTTTGAATATGTACTCACATATGTACTCCCCTAGGTGCTGGTTTTTAATAATGTGCTGCTCCTTTTGTATTCACAACGATAGTGAAACTATTGCATCAGTAGGTTGTTCACTTCGGGTGTTTTCCACAAATGGGGAGGATCTTGCACGGGCTCATTCAAACCCTCCCCAGCAGACTGCCCTTGTGACCAAGCAGGATGCACTTGGACAACCAGCTGGGACAAAGCTGCAAATGCTTTCATTCTCTACCACCACCCACATTAACTTATTTCTATAAATTGTTTCCCAGGGCTATCTTTTCAGAGCTGTACCAATCTGGCAGGAAGAAATAAAGGGTGGAAATATGCTGCAAGTTTGCTCTTGGAAAGGCAGTGTAATGGGAAAAGCAACAGCTTTGAGATCAGGAAGACCTTGGCCCCGCTTTGGTACCACTGCCCAATGGATGTGTGACACTGGAACATTATATATCCCCTCAGGTTTAACCACATCATGTATAAAATATTAGTCATGATTCTAGGAAAGAAGCACTCACTAAGCAATAAATATTGATTTCTTTCTACCTATCAACTCTCCCTCTAGATGAATACTTAAAGCATCAACATCATCTCTAGCAAAACAGAGAAGAACAAGCGGATCCCTGGGACAGTGAGAGGGCAAGAAAAAGAGGACAGAGAGCAGGTAAAGACACGGGGCTCAAAGCTGGGCCCACCCACTCCGTGCTACAGTTCTATCAGCCATCACAAGCTCACGTTACGTTAGAAGCTTCGATGTGCTGTGGGATTCCTGTATTTGATAAGTAGCTGTGGTGTTTTTACCTCACCAAAGGCTCCTCTGCCTATTACTTTTAAGGACTCAAAATCTTCCAGTCCAAGTCTTGTTCTCTTCAAACGAAGAAACTCTGTTTCCTTCCGAGCATGCGCTGATCTCCGGAGTCGTTTCTAATGTTTAAACAGAGAGGGAGAGAGGTGGGAAGGGACTCTGCAACAAGTCTTATTTGTGGTTTAGGCCACCCTGAAAGCAGGGCCCCACCAGACTAAGCACCATCTGTTCACACAGGAAAGCACCGCAGAAGGACCCTTAGGAGGTCAGCCCTGCCTCCCAGCCCTCAGACACAATAACCACACTGAACAGAGGACGCCTCCTCTGTGGACGTGGATGAACCTGCTTCACAGCCTGTTACTCTAATGTTCCTAAAATGGAAGGATAAACTTTCAACATTTTCCTTTAACTTTACTTGTACACAAGTATGGCTTTTAAATTTCTCTCTGGATTTTTTACACATTATGGTTCATTTTATGCATTAACTTTCTATTGTTCCTACAAGTCTTGGGTATTTTTCACAATTTTCCTGGGTTCTATGATTCATTCCTCCTTTTGAGAACACTTCCATAGCCATTTCAGTTCTTTTCACAGTTTCTTATTTATTATATTTTCTGCCACATCTGTGGGCATTGGGGGAAAAGGCTGATTCGAGAGGTATTTCACCTTGACAAAAATTTCAGAAATTTGCTCCATTTCTATGGAGCATTTTCAGTGAATTAAAAATGCTAATTTGCTTTTTAAAATTTTAATTTTATTTCACGTCTTCCTTTTCTTGGAATTCTAAAACTAATTAATTTACTACTACAGAGCCTAGAAGTCATCCTTCTTGGTATTTAATAATTAACTTCTCCCTCTGCATGAGTACCTAAATCCAGAAGCACACCAGCCCTCATAATTTCCTGTTACAAGTCAAAACCCTTCCTCCATGCGCCAATGCTAACAACTTGCTACACAAGACATGATCTGCCAGGCTTGGTATCAAGGAAATTTTCCAATATTAATTACCTCTTCATCCTTGAGGCCTTCTTCTTCCATCACTTTTTCTAACTTCTTTTGTCTAAAAATAAAGACATATGAAATTAACATTTGAATGATAACTTTGTTAATCTATGTACAATTTTTTTTTTTTAACTGAAACAGGTAAAACTCAAAATGCTTCATTAAATCAACAAATTACAGTTACTAAGGCAAGTGAAAAGATTCTCATCCTTTGTTAGTTCTACATTTTGACAAAAATTGTTTAAGATGTTAATGCAACAAAGAATCTAATTTCAAAAGGTAAAGTTCTCTCTCTTTGGGTGTGGTAGTTCTTCCTTAACAAACCAACAGCTGGTGTCTGATAACCTCTTCTATCAGGGTGTTTCTCTCCCTGCCCCAGACTGAAATCCACTTCTTTTGTTTTCACATGTTCCTCCTCCTCCCTGCCACAAGCACAGCAGTAACCAAGGTAAACACAGAATTTGGAGATTTAAGGGGGGTGAAGTTCAAAAAAGGTGATTAGCGGCACTAATAAAACTTAAAAGACACAAAGCCACATGGAACAGCCAAAACAAACAACAAAAAAACAATACCAAAAAAGCACCAAAAAAAAAAAAAAACCTTGACATTTTAAATCCTTGGAGTAGGATACCTTAGAAACTGCATCCAAGAATAGTTTTGACCTATACTCTCATACTGATTTGATAAAACTAAGAGAAACAAGTAAAATTTCCTGTTATTTATTCTGCATAATAAATGAAAGCACAGGGGCTGGAATCTCCTCTATCCCTGTCAGGATCCCAGGTAACAGGCCAGCTGAGCAGGGCAGGGAAGAATGCCACACAAGGATGGTTGACTCTCAGTCTGTACACATCTAGGAGCTACTAGAGGCTTGTACACAACTGAATGGTGTTTCTCTTTGAGAATGGCAGCCTGTAGTGAGCTGATGGACTATCAGGAAAAGCAACAGACAGAGGAGAAAGGAGACAGGAGACAGAAGTGGGAAGGGACTCTGGAACAAAAAAAGCTATCATGAGTCAGACAGACAATAAAGACCTGGAGCTAGGGCTGGAAACTCAAAATGATGTGAACAGAGTCACTGCAAATATGACCCGTTGACAGAAGGAGTCAAGCGAACAGTCTTGGAATTTCTTGTGTGAGAGGATAATGATGCCACTAACTACGACAGGGAACACACAGAGAGGAACATGGGACGATAATGAGTTTTATTTTAGTCAATGAATATTTACTGCAATACCAGTATTTAGTGAAAATGAATATTTTTATTTAATTATATTTATTTACTATTAGAAATCATATTACAGTACAAATCCACAGGCTCAGATGATACACAAGAATTTGTGTCCAAACTCCCAGGAAGTGAAAAGATCTACAGCAACTCTGAAGGAAGAAGAAAGCATTTGCATGACTCCCAGTCTGCCCACTCCTCTTCTCCTAGTTCCCAGAATGTCTGGGGATATGCATCTATGTGTGCATACACATCAGAGAGAGAAGGCTGTACCACTGGTAACTTCCGAAGTGAAAATTAATTCCATTTTTGTGGTTAAAATGTTGAAGTTGGGAAGAGTAAGAAGAGTAAACACACACAAAAAAAGTAAACTCATGGTAAGAACTATAAGAACTCAACCCTGGTCAGCTACTTCTGGGCCCTGAGTATCAAACACCATCATACTTTCTGACTACATGTTCTCTGAATGATCACACCAGACGGTGACAGCAGTCTTAACATGCTATCACACAATGTGTGTTACAGAGACGGCGCCTTCTGAATTTTAAATCTAAATTCATACTGTATTCTACACTGCCGCTGCAAGTGTAATTAAACTGGTCTCAGTAGATAATCTACCTGAGAGTAAAGTATTCAGCAGCATCAACATCTTGAACACAACCAACTTCTTTTCTTTTCTGGCCACTGCATGCAATTTGTGATATATGAAATCTTAGTTCCCCAACCAGGGATTAAACTTTTGGGCCCTCAGGCAGTGAGAGCTCGGAGTCCTAAAACTGGACGGCCAAGGAATTCCCCTCAGATTCTTTTATTAGAGAAAATATCCAGAAAAAACCTACCATCCAAAATGATCCATGGTAATGACTCACTGGGACCAAGTCAAAGATCTTGAAGACACCAAAAATGGCATAACACAGTGACATCTTACAAAAGGCTTATGAATCACATCCTCTGTGAGACAATACCACAGAGTTACTAACTTGTTAGACTCATGTTGGCATTGTGATGACAAGAAAAGGCCCATGCTTTTGGAGATGCATATTGAAGCAGACAGGACTAAAAAGACAGATGTTTCAAATCTGCTTTAAAACACAATAGCAAGAAAAAATAAAATGGAATAGATGAAACAAATTTAGCAAAGTCTTGACAATCACTGAACCTAAGGGCTGACTGTATGAACAAAGGCAGGCTCCTCCACTACACGTCTCTGGTTGCAGGGCCAGGTAGCTTAACACCCCAGCCTCTGGTGAGGTCACTCCAGCTCGGCTCCAATGTTCCAAACCAGGACCCTGAGAGGGAGAGGCACTTTCACACATAGAGGCCGCACCCAACCCCACCCAGCAAGGCTTCCATGAGCGCCCTCTATTAGGGTGTGAGACCATTTCCCACATGAGACAGTAAGTTCTTTTGAAGACAAGGACCACATCTGAATCCTCCTTTTCCACTAGGAATAGTGCTTTGTACACAGCAATTTTTTTAAGATGTGTGTTGTTAGTCGCTTAGTCGTGTCCAACTCTTTGCGACCCCATGGACTGTAGTCCACCAGCCCGTGAACTTTTCCAGGAAAGAATATAGGAATGGGTTGCCATTTCCTTCTCCAAGGGATCCTCCCGACCCAGGAATTAAACTTAGGTCTTCTGCATTGCAGGCAGATTCTATACTCTGAGCCACCAGGAAAGCCTAAGATGCATTTACTAAATTAAAAAAAAAAAAAGAAGTGTCACAATGTACGCACACATTCATGACTACTTGTAATCAGCCGCCCTTACTACACCTAATTTATACTCGCCTCCAACACAGCTTGATTCAGAGGCAACAGGGATGGGAGGAAAGGCTAGTCTACTCTACAAGCGAGTTGAGTGGACAATATTTCTAATTTCTGCAGATGAGTCACTTAAAACCAGGGAAAATGGTATAGAAATAAACAGTGGGTATCTCCATGATCAGAACTGAGAATTCTCCAGAATTACCCTAAAAATGAGTATTACACACATCTTTAAAAATCTCAACAAATTAGTTTGACTGATATCTAGTCAGTTCAGTTCAGTCGCTCAGTCGTGTCCGACTCTTTGCGACCCCAGGGAGTGCTGCATGCCAGGCTTCCCTGTTCATCACCAACTCCTGGAGCTTGCTCAAACTCATGTCCATCCAGTCCGTGATGCCATCCAACCATCTCATCCTCTGTCATCCCCTTCTCCTCCCACCTTCAATCTTTACCAGCATCAGGGTCTTTTCAATGAGTCAGTTCTTCGCATCAAGTGGCCAAATTATTGGAGTTTCAGCTTCAGCATCATCCTTCCAATGAATATTCAGGACTGATTTCCTTTAGGATGGACTGGTTGGATCTCTTTGCAGTCCAAGGGACTCTCAAGAGTCTTCTCCAACACCAAAGTTCAAAAGCATCAATTCTTCAATGCTCAGCTTTCTTTACAGTCCAACTCTCACACCCATACATGATTACTGGAAAAACCATAGCTTTAACTAGACGGACCTTTGTTGGCAATGTCATGTCTCTGCTTTTTAATATGCCGCCTAGGTTGGTCACAGCTTTTCTTCCAAGGAGTGAGTGTCTTTTAATTTCATGGCTGCAGTCACCATCTGCAGTGATTTTGGAGCCCAAGAAAATAAAGTCTGTCACTGTTTCTATTGTTTCTCCATCTACTTGCCATGGATTGATGGGACTGGATGCCATGATCTTAGTTTTCAGAATACTGGGTTTTAAGTCAGCTTTTTCACTCTCCTCTTTCACTTTCATCAAGATGCTCTTTAGTTCTTCACTTTCTGCCATAAGGGTGGTGTCATCTGCCTATCTGAGGTTGTTGATATTTCTCCCAGCAATCTTGATTCCAGCTTGTGCTTCATCTAGCCTGGCATTTCACATGGGTACTCTGCATATAAGTTAAATAAGCAGGGTGACAATATACAGCCTTGACGTACTCCTTTCCCAATTTGGAACCAGTCTGTTGTTCCATGTCTGGTTCTAACTGTTGCTTCTTGACCTGCATACTGATTTCTCAGGAAGCAGGTAAGGTGGTCTAGTATTCCCATCTCTTGAAGAATTTTCCACAGTTTGTTGTGATCCACACAGTCAAAAGCTCTGGCATAGTCAGTAAAGCAGAAGTAGATGTTTTTCGGGAATTCTCTTGCTTTTTCTATGATCCAACGGATGCTGGCAAGAGCCAGAGCTCTCCTACCTTTTCTAAATCCAGCTTGAACATCTCGAAGTTCACGGCTCACGTACTGTTGAAGCCTGGCTTGGAGAATTTTGAGTATTACTTTGCTAGCGTGTGAGATGAGTGCAATTGTGAGGTAGTATGAACATTCTTTGGCATTGCCCTTCTTTGGGATTGGGATGAAAACTGACCTTTTCCAGTCCTGTGGCCACTGCTGACTTTTCCAGATTTGCTGGCATACTGAGTGCAGCACTTTCACAACATCATCTTTAGGACTTGAAATAGCTCAACTGGAATTCCATCACCTCCACTAACTTTGTTTGTAGTGATGCTTCATAAGGTCCACTTGACTTTGCATTCCAAGATGCCTAGCTCTAGGTGAGTGATCACACCATTGTGGTTATCTGAGTCATGAAGATCTTTTTTGTACAGTTCTTCTGTGTATTCTTGCCACCTCTTCTTTATATGTAAGTCTAGACTCACCCATTCCTGGGGTCCAAATAAAACTGACACTTGCTCACTAGTAATAATCAAACATTGCACTTGCTCACTGTAATAACCACACATTGCAAAACTCATTATCAGATCAGACTAAAAGCAAACAGAAAAACCTGAGTAAGAATATGGAAGAGAAGCAGCAGCAGATGCTGGTTCTCAGAGGGTAAAATGTAGAAGAATTCTTATATGATTTAGGGGGAAGAAAGGGGAAAGCACAAAATTATTGCCTATTAAATTAGGCTTTTGTGGCTTTAATTAATCCACCAAAATAATATTCATAAAGAACAGAAACAACCCAGATCATTTTGTAAAAAGAAATGCCAGTTGCCTCAGTTTTCATTTCAAACTGCTACAAATTATACAAACCATTAATTTTCTATGAACAACTAGGCGATTATTAATACCTATCTCTCTTTATGGACACCTAGGATCACATGAGAGAATAGGAGAACTGCTATTGCTAGAGAAGCTTAACACAGAGGCCAGGAAAGGCAAAAGACAGAGTAAAAAAATATGAAATTTGCATTATTGGATGTATTCAGTTTGCCACCTATAAGGAGCTTCAATAAGCATTCTGCCACACTAGACTCAGGGAATTTAATTGTTTAAACCAATATGTAGGATTACTGTAGTGTTTCTATGAAATAGCCCAATGTTCTCATATTCTACTTTTATACAGGAGACAATTTCCAAATGATTTTCATTTTTCCTTCTGCCTTTCAGCTTTTATCTCATTTCCCTCTGCAGTAAACCCTTTGTTCAAATATAACCAATGTTGGACTTCCCTGGTGGTCCAGTGGTTAAGAATCCACCTGCCAATGCAGGGGACATAGGTTCCATCCCTGGTCTGGGAAGACCCCACATGCGGAGGAGCAACTAAGCCCATGCACCACAACTACTGAGGCCACATGCCTAGCTCTGCAACAAGAGAAGCCACCGCAATGAGAAGCCCCACACTTGCCGCAACTAGAGAAAGCCCATATGCAGCACTAGAGACCCAGCGCAGCCATAAATAAATAAATAAAATGTTGCAAATATAACCCAGTGCTCTACTATCAACAGAATGGCACAAAAGTTGCATATAAATGGGAAGAAAAACTAGAGATTTTAAAGACAACAAGGTATATACAAACAAAAATTTGTATTACAACCTGATCTCTTTTTTTAGCCCCCAAATTTACCAGCCCAATACTTATTATTTCAAACTGCTCATCATATGTTGGAGAAGGCAATGGCACCCCACTCCAGTACTCTTGCCTGGAAAATCCCATGGACGAAGGAACCTGGTGGGAGGCCGTCTATGGGGTCACTAAGAGTTGGGCACGACTGAGCGACTTCACTTTCACTTTTCAGTTTCATGCACTGGAGAAGGAAATAGCAACCCACTCCAGTGTTCTTGCCTGGAGAATCCCAAGGATGGCAGAGCCTGGTAGGAGGCTGTCTATGGGGTCGCACAGAGTCGGACACTACTGAAGCGACTTAGCAGCAGCAGTAGCAGCATCACGTTAGCCACATATTCATAATTAAATGTTTCTTAACCATCATTTGTCTCATATCATTAAAACTCTGCTTATTTGTCAAGGTTCTGTGATGTTGCCCCCATAACATCAAAACTCTTGAAAATCTCTGACAGTTCCAATTTGAGTTTACTTACTATTGTAGTAGCTCCTGCCAATCACTGTATTTTTTTAATTTTTAAAATTTTCATAGTTTTTAAATGTTACAATCCATTTACAAATATCACAAAATACTGGCTATATTTCCTATGTTGTACAATCCATCCTTGTAGCCTTTCTTACATCCAATAGTTTGTACCTCCCACTCCACTACCCCTTTATGACCCCTCCCCCTTACTGGTAACCACTAGTTTGTTCTCTATATCTGTGCGTCTGCTTCTTTCTTTGTTATATTTACTGGTTTGTGGTATGTTTTAAATTCTACATACAAATGATATCACACAGTATTTGTCTTTCTCTGTCTTAGTTCATTTAGCGATAATGCCCTGTAAGTCCATTCACGTTGCTGAAATGGTAAAAATTTCATTCTTTTTTATGGCTTAGTGATATTTCATTTTGTGTGTGTGTGTGCACATACATGTGTGCACATACATTACACATCTTCTTTACGCAATCCTCTATTGATGGACATTTAGGCTGCTTCCATATCTTGTCAACTGTAAATAATGCTACTATGAACACTGGGGTACACAGCTTCCTAAACTAGTGATTCTGGTTTTTTCTAATATATACCCAGGAATAGAATTGCTGGATCATACGGTAACTATTTTTAGTTTCTTGAGAAACCTCCATACTGTTTTCCTCAGTAGCTGCATCAATTTACATTCACACTGACCATGCAGGAGGGTTCTCTTTTCTCTACATCCTTGCCAACAATTGTTATGTGTGCTCTTTTTGGTGACAGCCACTCTGACAGGTGTGAGGTGATACTGTGGCTTTGAATTGCATTCCCCTGATATTAGTGAGGCTGAGCGTCTTTTCATGTGGCTGCTGGCCATCTGTGTTTCCTCTATGGGAAAATGTCTATTCAGCTCTTCTGCCCAGTTTTCAATCGCATTCTTTGATTTTCCGATGTTGAGTTATATGAGCTATTTATATACTGCTTTTTTTTTTTAATTTTCTTGGAGTGATAAAACCCAAAATAAAACAGTCTTACCAAACTGTATCAACAAACTTAAGACCAAATATCAACTCATGTCCAAAAACGAGGGCACTAAGGAAATGTAAAAACCAGAATAAGGTATCACCTCACACTGGTCAAAATGGCCCTCATCAAAAAGTCTACAAACAATAAATGCTGGACAGGCTACGGAGAAAAGGGAACCCTCCTACACTGTTGGTAGGAATGTAAACTGGTACAACCATTATGGAGAAAAGTACGGAGCTTCCTTAAAAAACTAAACACAGAACTACCATATTACCCAGCAATCTCACTCCTGGGCTTGTACCTGGAGAAAATCGTAATTCAAAAAGATTCATGCACCCCAATGTTCACTGAAGCAGTATTTACAATAGCCAAGACATGGAAGCAACCTAAATCTCCATCAACAGAGGAACAGATAAAAAAGATGTGATACATATATGCAATGGAATATGACTCAGCCACAAAAAAACAGAAAACAATGCCATTTGTAGCAACATGGATGGACCTGGAGATTATCATTCTAAGTGATGTAAATCAGTTAGAGAAAGGCAAATCATATGGTATCACTTATATGTGGAATCTGTTTCCCTTGTGGCTCAGCTGGTAAAGAATCTGTCTGCAATGTGGGAGACCTGGGTTCGATCCCTGGGTTGGGATGATCCCTCGGAGAAGGGAAAGGCTACTGGCTCCAGTATTCTAGCCTGGAGAATTCCATGGACTGTATAGTCCATGGGGTCACAAAGAGTCAGACACAACTGACTGACTTTCACATATGTGGAATCTAATTAAAAAATGATACAAAGGAACTTATTTACAAAAACAGAAATAGACTCACAGATCTTGAAATCAAACTTACAGTTACCAAAGGGGAAACATGGAAAAAAGTGATAAATTAGGAGACTGGGATTAACATATACACACTACTGTAAATAAAACAGGTAACAAGTACCAACTGACTATTATCAAATAAAATAAGGAACTTAATCAGAACTCATAAACATTTCTTTGTAACTGCAACACGAGAAGCTCTGATTTCAACAGAGCAGTTGTATTTGAAAATAACCATCCCCAACAGGTTTTACATGCCTAGCGCATGCAAATTTATCTTTGAATGCCCCATGATCCTAACAAAGAGCACTGTACAGGCTCTTATTTGTCCCAGTGAACAAAGCTAGCCACCACCACATATAAAGTATCTTGCTATTCTGCATACAGAGCTGCATATTTAAAATCAAATCATATATCCCATGTAAATTATGATTTCTACCCTCCTGAAGAAAATGATTGCAAAAATCCTTATCCATACCTTAGCACACCGAATCCAGCAATATATAAAGAGAATAATGCATTTTGACTAAGAGGGTTTTACCCCAAGAATGGAAGGTGAGTCTAACATTCAAAACCCAGTCCATGTAATTCACTATAGTGGAAGAATAAAGAAAACACAAGGTGATCATCTCAAAGATGCAGAAAAAGCATTTGACAAAATTCAACACCCACTCATGATAAAAATTCTCAAACAGGAACATAAGGAAACTTTCCCAATCAATGAAGAGCATCTTTGAAAAACCTACCTTAACATCATAACTAACAGAGAAATAGTGCTTTCCCCTGTAAATCAGGAACAAAAAATGTCTACTCCCATCACTTACATTCCACACTGCACCTGAAATCCTAGTCAATGTGAAAAGGTAAAAAGAAAGAAAATGTGTACAGACTGGAAAGGAAGATGTAAAACTATCTGGGTATGATTCTTTACAAAGAAAATTCTAAGGAATCTACAAAAAGGCTACTATGAAAGTAAATTCGCAAGTTGTAAGGTTTAAGGTCAATATGCAAAATTCAGTTATAGTTCTATATGCTAGCAACAAAAAAGTGGAGAATGAAATTTCAAATACCCACTTACAATAGCATAAAAAAAACCCAAAAATATTAGTAATAGACAAACAAAAGACATGAAATGCCTCCACCCTAAAACTACAAAATATTGCTAAGAAATATTAAAGATTGAACAAAAATGGATTGATACGCATCAAAAAATTCAATATTGTAAAGATGTCAACCCTCCCTCAAACTGATCCACAGACTCAATACAACTACAACCATAATTCCACCAGGCTTTTCTGCAGAAACTGATAAGCTGATTTTAAAATGTATATGTAAATTCAAAAAACCTAGAATATCCAAAGTAACCTTGAAAAAGACAAGAACCACCACCAAGTTGAAGGCTTATACTGACTTCAAAACTTACTACAAAGCTCTGATAATCAAGACAATCTGATACTGGCATACAGACAGATAAATGAAATAGAACAAAGAGCCCAGACAGATTCACAATTATATGGCATTTGATTTTCAAAAGTGCCAAAGCAATTTAATGGGGAAAAGAAAGTTTGCAATAAAGAGTGCTAAAATAACTGGATATCCATATGGAAAATAAATTTCAAACTCCGCCTCATACCCCACACACTTATCAATTCAAGATTGATCACATAAATATAAAAACTAAGCCTATAAAACTTCCAGAAGAAAACATAAGAGAATTATCTTCATGACTGAGGAGTAGGCAAAGGTTTCCTACAGGTCACAGAATGCAATAACCACAAAACAAAAAAAAAAAGCCAAATTAGATGAACAGGAAAGCCACAGACGGGTAGAAACTTTGCAAAACACATCTACAGCAAAGGATCACTATCTAAGATATATAAAGAAATTCTAAAACTCAATAGTTAAAAAATTTGAACAAACACTTCACAAAGGAAAATATGGCCAAAAGGCATAAAAATAAAAATGCTGAACATCATTTAATCATCAGGGAAATGCAAATTAAAAAAACAATCAAATAACACTGAGCATCCACAAAAGCAGCTAGTTAAAAGACTGACAATACCAATGTTTAAAAAATATATATATAAAGCAACTACAACTCTCATACATCATTGGAAATATTTCAGAAAAATGTCTAGCAACTTCTCATAAAACTAAACATATATTTATGTATATTTATGAGCCAAGAGCCAGCTATTCCATTCCTAAATATTTACCTAAGAACTGAAAACATATGTTCGCAAAAAGATCTATACATAAATGTTCGGAGCAACTTACTCAGAACAGCCAAAAACTTTAAAAAGCCTAATTTTTTTAATCAATAAAAGAACATATAAGCAAACTATGGTACAGTCAGAAAACAGAATGGTATTCAGCAATATAAAGGAACAAACTATGGACACGATAGCAAAATGGATAAACTTTTAAAACATTAGGCTGAGTGCAAGATGCTTTATTCAAATGAATCCATTTACATGTTCCATTTGTATGGAACAGACAATATTAATCTATGGTAGAAACAAAACCACAACAGCAGTGGCCAGGGGTTGAAGAAGAATCTCCAGGAAAGACCCTTCTGGGGTGATGGTAATAGTCTGTCTTGAGAAAGGTTTAAGTTGCTGCTAAGTCGCTTCAGTTGTGTCTGACTCTGTGCAACCCCATAGACAGCAGCCCACCAGGCTCCCCCGTCCGTGGGATTCCCCAGGCAAGAACACTGGAGTGGGTTGCCATTTCCTTCTCCAATGCATGAAAGTGAAAGTGAAGTCGCTCAGTTGTGTCCGACTCTCCGCGACCCCATGGACTGCAGCCCACCAGGCTCCTCCGTCCATGGGATTTTCCAGGCAAGAGTACTGGAATGGGGGGTGCCATTGCCTTCTCTGAAGGTTTAAGTTACACAGGTAACTTTTTTGTCAAAACTCATCAAAATGTACCCTTAAGGTGGTACATTTCATTGTATGCAAACTTTGAACTCCCTTAAGAAATATATTATACAAGCAGAAATATTCAGAAGTAAAACATACAAACATCCGCAACATACTTTGAAGTACAAGCAAAAAGATTAAGATGAATTAATGAATGTATTAAGGGATGGACAGATCAATATGTGATAAATGATAAATGTAGAATCTATATGATGTCTGTATGGGTATTTACTGAAAACAATCCTTTCAACTTTTCTGTGCTTCTGAAGAGTTTCTTAATAAAATAATGGAAAAAAATTTTAAATGAGTTACTACATGGATAGTACACACTAGATCAGTAACAATACCTGCCACTCTAATAGGGAAGACCCTTTGCTGCTGCTGCTGCTGCTGCTGCTGCTGCGTCACTTCAGTCGTGTCCGACTCTGTGCGACCCCATAGACGGCAGCCCACCAGGCTCCCCTGTCCCTGGGATTCTCCAGGCAAGAACACTGGAGTGGGTTACCATTTCGCCTTATAAGCTTAAATTATATGTAATGACCCATCTCTGGTAAGCCTGCCTCTCATGTAATGAGCATTAAGCTAAAAGGCCTTTGTTTAGCTCATAGAACAATCATGACCAGGCCTACCTGTGAATGACTGTAGGGAGGAAGAAATTAAAACAACCCCTCTGGAGGCTGACTGGAACCAGGAAATGTCTGACTTTACTCCCTCTCCTGTTAGTGGAAGAAAAGCCTTAGGCAAGGTGGTTCTTAAGAGCTATGAGTCCACCATCTTCTCAGTTTTCTCACTTTCAGAATAAAGTCACTATTTCTTGCCCCAACAACTCGTCTCTCAATTTACTGGTCTGTCAGTGCAGCGAGCAGCATGAGCTTGGACTCAGTAATGCCACTACTCCCACCACTCACGTGATTACTAGGTGTGACGCACTTTGGCGGGTACTCGTGTGTTACATCCAATACCTACAGCAATGCTGAAAGGCAAGTAGTACTCTCCTCATTTTCCAGATAGGAGAACTGATGTGCAGAAAAACTAAAAATCTGTTCTAACCTCATACATCGACCAGATGGTAAAGGCAGGATTCTAAACCCAGATCTGGCTCCATAATGCTGCTCTTTCCATTATATCACAGTGCCTTAACGATGAACTGCAAGGTTTTGGTCCAATTAACTTCTTATAGTACCATGGAATTTTATGTTCTTGACCAGTAAACAGAAATAGAAATAAGTGAGTTATTAGCAAGGACCTTGGAAATCAACGACACTGTTACTCCACTGTAATGGAATTGGTTAGAACATGGTTGCTGCTACTCTTGTCTCCTTTCAATCATATTACAAATGTGATTCATGATACAAGAGAAGGATCCCAAAACCATGACTCGATTTTCTAAAAATTCTTTACCTCATTTCTCGTTCTTCATGTTGAGCAATAAGGTTGCTATAAAAATTCTCCAGTGTCACTTTGGTCATTGTCACCCTTTCCTTTGTGTGACTACTCATGGACGAGCAAGGTGTTGAGCCTGTCATTGCCATGGCTGCTAGAAACAATGAAAAAAAAAGAGGTCTTAGTTTTGGAGATGGAATCCACCAGTTCTGCACTCTCCTACCCTACTAGTAGGAATGTAAATTGACCTAAGTTTTCTGGAATACAAACAGTATAAAACAAAACCCAGACAAACAGAATACTTGGTGAAAACAAGTATACATTAAAGTTTTTTGACACAGAACTACCATGCCTAGGTATAAGGCCTAGAGAAACTATCACACAGGTTCCTTTTTTATTTTTCTTGTGCCAGTGGAACCCGTGCCCCCTGCAGTGGAAGCGCAGAGACGAAACCACCAGACTGCCAGGGACTTCCCCACTCCACACAGGCTCTTAAGGGAACATGAACAAGATGTGCACTATGGAAGATGGTCCTTATGCCATCAACTGTGTTAGGAGAAACTAGAAGCAATTCAGTAAGCAAATCAACAAGTAAAATGCTATGGAGACATACAAAGAAATTACCATATAGCAAAAGCGACATGAATATATCCTTAAGGAAGAGTGTTGCATTTTTTCAGAAAGAAGGGAACAAGACCACAATACCAGACACATATATTAAGAACATGTAACACAGACAGTACCACTCTTTGCCATCTAGGAATCTACCTAGAAGGAATCAAAGACCCACAAGGATTCATACACAAGGGGATTCAATGCAACATTGTAATGACAAAGAAAAACTACAAGTAACTTGAATAACCAAGAACAGAACTGATTAAATCATGGTAAAGTCCTACAATGAAACAACATGCAGACAATTAAAATATCTTTAAATGTTTGTCAGGCAAGCCTTTAAAGAATAAAACAAAAAAAAACATTTTTCAGGAAAAATATTTCCAATCTAATTGAAAATAATGTTATAAAACAGAACATATACCATTTCACTTTTATGTGTTTACTGTACATGCACAGAATTATTAGAAACATGTATCAAAATGTTACCAGTGGGGAAAAATATTATTAGTGGTCTAACTCTAGGCAGTGAGAATACAATAGATCATCTTCTTGTTTGTGTTTTTCCACATTTTCTTCAATGAGTATGTACTAAGTTAACAAGAACTTTTAAATTTACACTTTCTATAATTTAAAAAAATCTATGACTAAAATCTTCACCTATCGGTATAAATGTACTGTGACATGGCTTATGGTATTCGACAGATGTCTGCTATCTATTTGAGTTGACAAGTTAAAACAAAGACCTATGATGGAAACAATACTACATAAGAAAAAAACCTGAGTCATAACTTTAGTGATGAAAGGTACCTTAAAAACAAGAGGCCCTAACTTCCTAGTTTTACATATTTGAAAACTGATACCAATGAGGTTTAAATAGCTTTGTTGTTACTTAGTCACTCAGTTGTGTCCACCTCTTTGCGACCCCATGGACTGCAGCATGCCAGGTTTCCCTGCCTTCACCATCTCCCAGAGTTTGCTCAAACTCATGTCCATTGAATCGAGGATGCCATCCAACCATCTTATCTTCTGTTGACCCTTCCTCAGCCTGCCCTCAATCTTACCCAGCATCAAGGTCTTTTCCAATGACTCAGCTCTTCACACCAGGTAGCCAAAGTATTGGAGCTTCAGCATCAGTCCTTCCAACGAATATTCAGGGTTGATTTCCTTTAGGATTGACTGGTTTGATCTCCTTGCAGTCCAAGGGATTCTCAGGAGTCTCCTCCATCCAGCACCACAATTCAAAAGCATCAATTCTTTGGCATTCAGCCTTCCTTATGGTTCAACTCTCACATCAGTACATGACTACTGGAAAAACCCTAGCTTTGCTATATAGGCCTTTGTTTGGCAAAGTGGTATCTCTGCTTTTTAATACACTGTCCAGGTTTGTCATAGCTTTCCTTCCAAGGAGCAAGCATCTTTTAATTACAAAAGTTTTCTTAAGGTTCTCCTCTTGATACTTAGCAGCTTTTAAAATTGTTTTGGAAATTAAATGTAGCCTTTTAAGAAATGTGTAAACACATTATTACTAAGAAAAAAGACTTAACATTAAGCAATTTTACAAAAAGATACTGGGAGGGAAATCACATAAAGAATAATTTTTTCAGAGAAGAGATTCAAAATCAAGGCTCTACTTCAGTCATTCACGATGTGCTAAAATGATCAGTAATCACAAATTCAAGACACTGAACTTGTCTCAATCTTACTATAAAATGTTATTTTTTATGGGGAAGTTTCTGCTAACATCAAAGCAAACTCAAATGTTTTTAGGATATCAGAATTCTTTTTAAACCTCTGTCTGGTTTATGAAGCTTGGGTGTGGTTCCTTATTTGTCAGCCTGTACCCCCTCCACCCACAATGAAAACCACATGCTCTCTAAGTTTGGTGAGGAAATTTTAAAACCAGATTTAAAAACAAGTCTGAAGCAAGAGAGTGCTTAGTACTCCTCCCCTGTCTGAAAATTTCCAGAGAATGTTCTTGTCTGTCTCTACATATATACATACACATTTTAACAAATGAAATTATTTCCACATAAAAACACAACTAAAGAGTGTTTAAGCCTAAGAAAACAATGCCTTCCATATAACAGGCAGTTAGTAAACACAGATTGAGCAAATTAATGATTTTCAGTTGTCAACAAAGAACTAAATTACATTTATATTAATGGGTATATAAAAACTGGAGAACAAACATTTTGACCCATTTAAGTTGCTAGCGTGTCTTCCTAAACTTTGCAAAAGATCAACAGGAGATTAAGTGCACTCAAAGATACTCCTATAAAAGGCCAATAATGTTCTAACAGAATGGTTTTCAGCCTTCATTCAGTCTCTAATGCAATGGCTAAGGTTACACTGTCCTTCCCTTTGGCCTTTCTTCAAACCCTCTCCCCCATCCTTTTCCTCTGCTCATAAATTCATAATTGATAATTCTAATAACCTTTCATCAAAAGTTACTATTGCCCTATAGCAATTTCTAGGTTTTCTGGGTCAACCAAGTACTTTTCATAAGACAACTCTCCCTCAAGCTTTGACAACTCAGGCCTTCTTATCCTGACCTATAGGCCACTGGAGGCCCTTGCCCTATTTCTTTCATTCTCCAGCTCAGAATTAAGAAATGATAGGTAAGCAAGGAACTCTTAATAATTAAAAAAGAAATCTAACAGAAGAATGTGATCTTCACAAGTTGGGGCAAACATTAAAAGGAGATCAAATGAAAACTATCATTGTATCTAGAGAGTTATACATGGTTAACTGACTGACTTTACAAAAGTACCCTGTGAACGCCATAAATATCCCCTTTCCTCACCAATTCTTTCTTTGTGACTGACAACCTAGTATCTTTCATTTGGACAATTCAACACTGGAGCTGAGACTATTCCTTAATAGACACATATCTAATTTTTCCTCCTGGAACTGTAACTCACTGGAAAGCAAGCACCCTGTCTTATAATGCTTTTAATATTCTTCCCCATATCGGGTACAATGCTACGCACTTAGTTGAGTATCTTATAAAAGATTTGCTAGGAAAAACTGGTTTCTTATGCCCATTACTAGGAGCCGAAAATATGTATGTATGACGGGGGTGGGGTTAGGACATGGAATGGTTTTCTATACCAAGCGGAATCGAGTTGACCTCATCCGCTTAAGAGGAAGCTGCCATCTCTTGCCTGGGGGAGACTGGAGCCTGTTATTGTGGTGGAGGTTGTTTTACGCTTAGGGAAACCACATCCACTGCCTGGCTAATTCCAACTCGGAGCCAAAGTGCGCTGAAAGGGAAAAGAAAGGCAGTGGTCTTCACTCCAGCCTTCCCCTGTACACTTCAAAAAGAACAAGATTATCTTTGGGTCTGTTCGTCTAGTGGGAGCTCTGGGTCACTCTACCTGCCATTCTGCACACTTGAAACCTTTCTGCACAGACTCTGCCCCAAGTCCTTACTTTTCTTCTCCACTCTCTTCTTTAAAGACGGCTTCACTACATTTTCCTGTGGTTTTCAGTTGGATTATCTGAAGCCCTGTACCCTAAGATTAACCATAGGGAAGGGGGCAGACGCAAAGGTAACCGCCCCCCCAAGGTGGGGGAGGGGGGTGGTTTTCGACAACTGCCTCAGACAACACCTCTCAGATTCTTAAGACTCCAGAAAAAAAGAAGAAAAGGAGGTGAAAATTGGTAACGACCGACAGACATCCTGGAGGGGACTGAGCGGTGGCAGCGAGGAGACAAAGCAGGCGACATGGAAAGAAGAGAGCCTGGCACCCCGCCCCAACAGCACTCGAAGACAGAGAAAGGACGGGGTGCGGAGCCTGGGAAACCATGTGGAGGACCGGCCAGGAGCCTCTGGAAGCCGGGAGGAAAGCACTGACAGCAGGGGCCGAAAGGGCAGGGCTGGAAAGAAGACGCCGGCGGGAAAGGGAGAACCCCAAAAAAGAGTCAGGGAAAGAGGAGAGAAGGGAAAAGGCCGGAATGGACGGAAGACAACGGCAGCAAGACACTCACCGGAGCCCCGGGCTGAGGGGAGAGGCAGGGCTGGGGGCGGCAAACAGCCGCAGACGCCAGCCGGGCCAGCGGTCTCGAAGTGAGGCAAGGCGAAACCCCCGCAGCAGCTGCCAGCCGACCGGAGGAGGGGAGGGGACGCGTTAGGGACTCTGAAGTAGGGGGCCGTGGGGCGGTTGCGGGTGTGAAGACGACAGGAAGAGCCCCAACTGCCGGAAAAGACGGCAAGCGCAGGGACCGAGGCTGCCCAGTCCCCAACCGCGGAGACGGGCTGGCGCGCCTGCCAGGGCGACGGACTGCGCAAGCGTGACTTCCCGGAGCCGCGGGGCGAGTTCCGGGTCTGCGCATGCGCCCCCCTCTCCGCCCCGCCCCGCCCCTCCCCGCCTCATTCCAGCTAGAGAGGCCGAATTGAGAGAAGTCTGAGGGGTGGGTCCTTTTTGGGGTGGGCGGGACCGGGCTGGGCTTGCCGTGAGAGTCCTTTTGTTTTTTTGTTTTTCATTTTGAAATAATTATAAACTCTCCCCCAAAGTGACAGAATTAGTACAAAAAGGTCCCTTTTACCCATCACCCATCCAGCTTCTCTCAACATCTTACATAACTACACTGCGTTATCAAAACCAGGAGATTAATATCGGCGGAGTACAATGGACTAGACCGAAGCAATTAACTAGATGACAAACCTCCGATTTAACCACTCGGGCTTGCATTCATTTTTGCGTGTGCGCGCCTACTCGCGCCCATCTGTGTAGTTCCATGAAGTTTTTTCACTTGTGTAGTCATGGTCCCCTACCAACTCTTGATTTCCATCATAAATCGGTCCCCACCCACCCCACCCCCGAGCCCTTCCCCACCCCCACCCCCCACCCCCCATCTACACTCCCTTAAAGTAAGGATTAGCATACTCTGCCTTGGATGGGGTGAGCTCTCGTAGGTTTGGACATCTGATACCGGATACAGGGAAGGCACCCCAGTGTGCACAGAACCTGCTTTTCAAGGCTACCCAGCTGCGGAGTCTGTCCCCATCCCTTGGGTTAGCGAGGACCCAAGACTTTTGGATGCCCACTGGTTCCTTGAGAATGGAGCGCAGTGCTCTTGAGCAGAAATTATCAGGCTCCTGGAAACAAAGATGACAGTTTCTGCCTGCCTTCAACAGAGGCCATCTAGGCAGCGAAAGAAGCATGTGTGCAAGTCATTCATTACTGTTTTGTGGTATTACGTGCCCCCAGGCTCTTGTGTATCTGTGTAAGAGCATAAGGCTTGGTTTTAATCCTTCAAGCTTGGGTCCTAGGCTTTGTTTCCTTAATGGTCTTAAAAACATAGGCTTTCCTTGACTGCTTTCATCTTGCTGGACTTCAAAACCCAAGTTTCCTTTAGTCTCAGCACAAAAAAAACCACTTTGCTTTTCATTCTCCCTGCCCAGAGGCCCTTCTTCCCCAGTGCCTTTTGTTAAAGTCTTCCCTATCCTTAACGACTTAGTTACAGTGCCAGACTTTTGCATAGCACCACATGCAAGAACTTAATCTCAGGTGATCCTCACAACTCTTTATTTTTTTCTTCTTCCATAATTATTGAGTTATAATGGACGTATAGCACTGTATAAATTTAAGGTGTCCAAAATAATAATTTGACCTATCTCACGAAATGACTATGACAATAAGCTTAGTAAACATCCATCATCTCATATAAATACAAAGTTAAAGAAACAAAACTTTAGGGCTTCCCTTGTGGCTCAACTGATAAAGAATCCACCAGCAATGCAGGAGACTCAAGTTCAATCCCTGGGTCGGGAAGATCCCCTGGAGAAGGAAACAGCAACCCACTTCAGTATTCTTGCCTGGGAAATCCCATGGTCGTAGGAGCCTGGAGCGCTACAGTCCATGGGATCACAAGAGTCAGTCACAACTTAGCAACTAAACAATAACAACATTAGTGAAGAGGCTGCTGCTGCTGCTGCTAAGTCACTTCAGTCGTGTCCGACTCTGTGCGACCCCAGAGACGGCAGCCCACCAGGCTCCCCCATCCCTGGGATTCTCCAGGCAAGAACACTGGAGTGGGTTGCCATTTCCTTCTCCAATGCATGAAAGTGAAAAGTGAAAGTGACGTCACTCAGTTGTGCCTGACTCTTAGCGACCCCGGTGACTGCTTATTCTTCACAGTGATTGGTTACAATATTAGACTTTTCTTAAATGATAGGGAATTGGTTAGTGGTTACCTCATAAAAATATTGGCGAAGAGTTTAAGTTCTGCCCATGATTTCCAGAGGCATAAGCAAGAAGTGACCAAGTCAAGTTAGTCTCCCTTGTCTTGCAAAATAAGATAAATTTTTTGATAAATTTTTTTAAAAAAGAAACAAAACTTTCATATATAGTATACAGCAGTGTTAATTATATTTATCATAGTGTCCATTACATTCCTAGTACTTAAATCTGGAAGTTTGTACCTTTTGACCACCTTCATCAACTTCCCCTCCCCACTCTGGTAATCACAAATTTGATACCCTTTTCTATAAGTTGAGTTCATTTATTTGTTTTTGATGTATAATTTATCTACAACTTTAGTTCCTGTTCTACAACATACTGTCTCAATATTTCTATATATCTCAAAATGCGTGTGTGTTCAGTCATGTCTGACTCTTTGCGACCCTATGGACTATAGCCTGCCAGGCTCCTCTGTCCATGGGATTCTCCAGACAAGAATCCTGGAGTGAGTTGCTATACCCTCCTCTAGGAGATCTTCCCAAACCAGGGATCAAACCTGTGTCTCCTGCATTGCAGGTGGGTTCTTTACCACTGAGCCACCGGGGAAGCCCACATTTCAAAATGATGTAAGTCTATTTACTAGTGTCACCATACAAAGATATTACATAGGTATTGACTAAATTCTCCACACTGTACATTTCAGACCTATGACTCATTCATTTTGTAACTAGAAGCTTGTACTTTTAATCTCCCTTACCTTTTTCCCCCACCATTCTTACCTGCCTCCCCTCTAGCAACCACCAATTTGTTCTCTGTATTTATAACTGTTTCTGCTTTATGTTTGTTCATTAACATTTATTTTAGATTCCACATATAAGTGAAATCATATGGCATTTGTCTTTCTCCATCTAACTAACTTCACTTAGCGTAATATGGACCTCTAGGTCCATCCATGTTGTCGCAAATGGCAAGATTTTGTTCTTTTTCATGGCTGAGTAATATCCATATATGAATATTGTATGTATATATATATATTACATCTTTATTCATTCATCTATTGTTGGGTACTTAGGTTGCTTTCATAACCTGGTTATTTCAAGTAATGCTGCAATGAACATAGGAATGCATATATCTTTTCTAATTAGTGTTCTTGTTTTCTTTGGATAAATACTCAAGAGTAGAAGCTGAATCAAACAGTGGTTCTATTTTTAATTTTTTATCATAGTAGTTGTACCAATTTCCATTCCCACCAATAGTGCGTGAGGATTCCCTTCTCTCCACATCTTATTATCTTTTTGAAAACAGCCATTCTGACTTTCACGTCTCTTTGGCAAGTCATAAAGGTTAAGCTGCTGCTGTTTTACTTTTCAAGATCAAGGTCTTGCCCTTTATTTTTATTTTTTTCTAATATTTACTTTTTAACTTTTATTTTATGCTGCTGCTAAGTCACTTCAGTCATGTCCGACTCTGTGCGACCCCAAAGACAGCAGCCCACCAGGCTCCCCCGTCCCTGGGATTCTCCAGGCAAGAACACTGGAGTGGGTGGCCATTTCCTTCTCCAATGCATCAAAGTGAAAAGTGAAAGTGAAGTCGCTCAGTCGTGTCCGACTCTCAGCGACCCCATGGACTGCAGCCCTCCAGGCTCCTCTATCCATGGGACTCTCCAGGCAAGAGTACTGGAGTGGGCTGCCATTGCCTTCTCCGTTCTCTCTTTATAGTGGACTATAATTGATTTACAATGTTGTGTTAGTTTCAGGTGTACAGCAAAGTGATTCATTTATACATATAAATATATCTATTCTTTTTAAAATTCTTTTTCTGCTTAGATTATTATAGAATATCGAGCAGAGTTCCCTGTACTGTACAGTAAGTCCTTTTTGGTTACAAAGGGTGCTTGTAGTGTTAAAAAGGAAACCATAGGCCCAAAATGGCATCATTTATGCTGAAGCCCATGATAACAAACTTAGATTTAATACCTCATCTAATTGCAGTTTTTACTTTCCCTGGGAATGTAGTCTCAGTCATTCATCCTGGAATTTTCTGACGAGCACCAACAAGGTAATCTGTCATTTAGACCCTCTCCATCCCACCCTCCACAACCCCTACCTAGGAAGAAGATGGAATCTGCATGATTCAAACTCACCCTTTCCCCACATAAGGTGATCTGGCCTAAAACAATCCTTTCCTTTCATTTGCTAATTGCTTCCTTGCCCGCCTTCCTCCTGCCTGTAAAAACCATCCATTCTGCACAAGGTCTGCAAGCACCTTTCTCTGTGCTAGCTGGGATACTGCCTGATTCACGAAGACTGAACAAAGTCAATTACAACTTAAGATTTACTTGGTGGAATTTTTGTTTTTTAACAACAGATAACTGGGCTATGTGCCTTATAGACAGTGCCACTATATAATTTCCCTGGAAGGTAAAGATTCGTACAGAGTAGACTAAGTCAGATGACCTGGGATGTACTGGGCTACATCTAATGGCAGTTCTTAAGTCTTACTTATGACTTTACTAATACTGCTGGCTATGTTATTTGTATTTCATCTGTTTTACAAAATTGCTGTTTCTTACACTGCCAAATGTGTGACTGAGGCCTCTGATAAAATAATATATAGTTCCATGTGAGATCGATGATGGTAACAGTGTAACTGTAGATATGGGAAGAAGCAACAAGAGGGAATGTTTTCCTGGACCAAGAGGCTAGTAAGACAGGTGTTCCAGAGAATTTTGGATACTGTTTTATGGCCTAGAACATTGAGTGGCCTGTCAACAAAATCTTTGCCAAACCTGAGAATGGAGATTCTCAGCACCATGGGATAAAATGGTCATGAAATGCCCCCCTCAGAATCATGATCAAATTTATGAGTGAAAAGGGGCTCTGCCAACTGAAAACTGACACTTGCCATCTATATCCACAAAGATTAAATTATGGCTACTGCAACAGCTGACCTTCAACTCCCCTGAAAGGAGTTCAGGGTGAAAATCAGAAATGAGGCACTCTGTGCTCTGGGAAAAACTGGCAGAACAGGTCTTCAGATAGTTAGATCTTTTTAGGAGAAGATTTTATGAGTCCCAATTCTTGCATCTTTTCATACCTAGAGAAACACTGACATCATTAATGGTAACATCTGCTTTGGCTATTAAGGAAAATTTTACAATTAAAAGTCAAAATAGAGTAGCTATGGTTCAAATATCCTGGGAAATAACTAGGTGATGCTATGGGTGTACGTTCAGATTAGACCTTGTATTGCTAAACACTTGAGTTTTCTGAGTCGTGTCAGGCTTGGATGCCACCATTCTCAAAACAATGTCTGCTGAAGCTAGTAACTGCAACCTTACTTTTTATAAAACTAGGCAACTGGCTACCTGGCTACAAGTCTCCCTGAAGTGCCAGGTCCAGACAGGGTTTCAGGCCTATTCTTCTAAAAAGAAATGAGATTTATTTTGTCTATTAAAATTCCAGTTATCATTCCTCCAACTACTTCTAATTGGGTATGTTACACCAAAATGGCAGACCAAGGAATTGAGATTTTTAATCATACAAGACTCAGATCTAGAACTTGGAACTCAGAAATACTTCCAATTCAGTGTCTATACTCCAAGCTGAGGCAGTCCTATGCTCCATTTTGACAGGAAGTTATCACAGTCATAGTTGCCTAGTTCCCTAAATTAAAACTGAGCAGAACTCTGTGGGGCTCTGGAGTACAGATCTGTTCTGTGTTCTCCATTTCTTGTCTGTAGGATATAGGCTTCATTCAGCCTCCTTGACCTTCCCTGAGTTTGGAAGGGTGGATTCAAACAATTGCTAATCAGGGAAGGGAGGGGATCCAGAAACAGAGGAGAAACAATCAAATAGTGGTACAGCCTTGAGACAGGGTCCTGGTTCCTACTCAAAGAAATATGCATAACGATGTCTTTTGAGTTCTTCTACAGAACTGGAGCCCTGACCCAGGTGGAGGATGGTAACTTCAGACTAAACACAAGATTCCTGGAGCATAGCCTCACCACCAACCAATAAAAAAAAAAGTCACAAGCCCTACAGCCCTTACCCCAAATGTTGCCTCCTGTTTCTGGGGACTAGTAATGACCATCCTGGTGGGTCTCCTGTTTGGCCCCTGTCTATTTCATCTCTGAGAGGAGCCAACAGTTTTGAACTAAATTGCTGTTGCTTACAAGGGTGAATGCTAGTTTCAAGCAAAAAATATCTTGGCTTAAATCAGGTAGAGAGAGATTTCTGCTCTGCTAGGCAGGCCTACACACATGCAGAGCAGGAAGAAGTTACAGAAGAAAGACCTCTGCCCCAATTCCCAAGAAGTGTCTTGGGTATGAAGTCTCTCAGGGGAGAGTTGTTAGGGGAAGCACACTGATTGAAACCGCCCACCCTGACCAGGCACCATAGTAACCATTTGCATGCGTTGTTTTACGACAGGAGGTCCTGGTAAGGAACACAGAACTAATAAGCCACCACCAACTGGAAGAGTTCGGGAAAGGTCAAAAGGAGACACTGCATGTCCGACCGCCTCCCAGAATCCTTTTTGCTGGCATCCATCTTGGCTGAACAAGGCATGCACCACCAGGAAGAACTCTGAGTCAGAATGATTGGCTAAAGACAACCCAGAAACTAATTCCATCACCATAAAACCCAAGACTGCAACCCAGTTCTGCAGAGCTGTTCTCCTGGGTTCCCTTACCCTGCTGCTCTCCGCCAGGGTACTCTTTCCCAATAAAATCTCTTGCTTTGTCAGCACATGTGTCTCCTCGGACAATTCATTTCTGAGTGTTAGACAAGAGCCCGGTTTCGGGCCCTGGAAAGGGTCCTCCTTCCTGCAACACTTCAAGCTAGGCTTCAACAGTATATGAGCTTCTAGATGTACAAGCTGGATTTAGAAAAGGCAGAGGAACCAGAGATCAAATTGCCAACATCCACCGGATCATAGAAAAGGCAAGGGAATTCCAGAAAGCCATCTACTTTTGCTTCATTGACGACACTAAAAAGATGGGAATACTAGACCACCCTACCTGCCTCCTGAGAAACCTGATTGCTGATCTAGCCCTGCTGCTGCTGCTGCTGCTGCTAAGTCGCTTCAGTCGTGTCCGACTCTGTGCGACCCCATAGACGGCAGCCCACCAGGCTCCCCTGTCCCTGGGATTCTCCAGGCAAGAACACTGGAGTGGCCAAATGGTGACGCTTCACCATGACTCCAGTAAGTGTAGTGGACACATCATTCTTTTTGACCATCAAGCTCCTGAATCCTTTCCTGTATTTCCCACTTCTTCCTCTCAAAACTGAAAAGTACAGATAACCTCTTTTTTTAGGCTCTGTTGCAGCTAGAGAGTAGGCATAAAACCTAAGTGCCACCAATCACTTATTCGCCTTGACCCCCACCCTCAACCCCCTCACCCTGCCCTCACCTGTGAGTTGGAAATTAGGGTGATCTGATCCTACTCTTATAATACTGAGCTTCATTTGCCTCACTCTGAAACTCTGGTATTGTCAGATCTGGCCTTTATTTCAAATGTTATTTCATTCATTATGAATTTTTTTTTTGCATTAACTGGTATTTTTTTAAATATTGCATTGAAATATTACTTTGATTACTGATTTTTTGCCACCCTTATAAATCTTATGCCAAGGTGAGTGTCTTGCTTATCTCACCTTAACCCGACTTCAGGCCCTGGAACGATCATTCTGAATCCATTCTGGTAAGAGTGGTGATGGCTCCGTGTAATTTCTAGAGACATCCACAGAGGTCTCATTGGCCAGAATTGCATCATATGGTCATTCTTCCTGGGAAAGCAAACTCAGCTTTTTATGATCTTCTAGAGAGGCAGGCAAAGAAAAAAGAGGTTAGTGAGAAATGAATATTGGCTCATACAGCCAATAATATTTGCCCTGGCAGTATATATTTCTTTGCTGTTCTCTTTTAATCTATTTTACTAATCTAAATGGAGAAACAGACTTCCCTCGTATCTCAGTCAGTAAAGAAACTGCCTACAATGCAGGAGACCTGGGTTTGATTTCTGCTTCAAGAAGATCCCCTGGAGAAGGAAATGGCAACCCACTCCAGTATTCTTGCCTGGAGAATCCCCTGGACAGAGGAACCTGGTAGGCTACAGTCCGTGGTACTGCAAGAGTCAGACAGGCCTTAGAGACTAAACCATCAAATGGAGAACAGACATATAGCAGAACCCTTATTAATTGACTTTTGGTTAATGGGAACACTGAACAGAGTCATTTCCTTTGTATTTTCTATTCTATATTATCTCTGCCTTTTTATAATTTTGATATAATTCACCAAATCCAAGTTTCTGTTTTATAACAGTTTTCTCTAAAAAACTCTTGGATAAACAAGCTTATAGTATATTGTCATTCTTCATCTCTGTGGGACTTGAATTACTTGGTTCGAATATTAGCACCTTTCTTTTTTTCTGTCTTGCTCCTTTTCCCAGTTTCACACCCATTAACCCTTTCCTTCTCTTTAAACATTGCTCTGAATTGTTCTTTGTCCCAAAGGTAATACCTGCTCTTCCTCCGTCAAGGGGACCTGTGATTGTATCACCAACTGAAGCTCAGCCTTTTGGCAAAGACCACAGTTCCTTAGGGAATAGGCTTCTTATCCCTGGCAGTGTGTGTCCGACCCTCTGGTGGCCGTGACATCAAATGCCTCTGAATATTCCCTCCAGTTGAGGGCAGGAACCGTGCGCGGTGCCTGCTAGCCCAGTGTTTCTCAGACTTTAACGTGCAAACAAATCCCCTGCGATTCAGTTAAAATGCAGATTCTGGACTTCCCTGGTGGTCCAGTGGTTAAGACTTCTGGCTTCCACTGGAGGGGGCACTGGTTCTCTCCCTGGTCAGGGAAGTTCAGCATGCTTTGTGGTACAGCCAGAAAGGAAAAAATAAAATAAAATGCAGTTTCTGATTCAGAAAGCCTGGGGCAGAGCTAAGATTCTGAATTTCAAACAAGTTCCCAGGTGGTTCTAATGCCACTGGCCCACATACCTTGGAGTAATAAGGAATTTAAACATATATCTGAATGAAAACGGAGGAGAAAGTGCCCACAATCCAGCAGCTCTTGGTCCCCATCAGGGCAAAGACAGAGATAAGGGAGGCACCTAGGGATGTCTCTGCAGCACTGAAGGCCCCTGCACTCGCATGCTCTTGATCCTGCGAATGTGTTTCCTTACACTGTGAGTCCTAACACCTCACTTGCCCACCCTACTTTCAATCCCAGGCCCAGTCACTGCCAAGCAACATTTTGGTAGGCATTCCTTCAGACTACTTCCTTCCTTCCCTTTTCTTTTCTTTCTTTCTAATATTTTGTGCTTTCTGCTGTAGCCCTGAGAGGTTGCTGCCAAAATGCGCAAGTTCATGATACCCAGAATGTGATGCTGGTCCTGGCTGGTCACTACTCCGAACGCAAAGCAGTCATCATGAAGAACATTGATGATGGGACCTCAGACCGGATCTACAACCATGTTCTGGTGGCTGGAATTGATTGCTATCCCTGCAAAGTGACAAGTGCCATAGACAAGAAGAAAACTGCCAAGAAGTCAAAGATTAAATCTTCTGCGAAAGTTTATCATTCCAATCAACTCAGGCCTACAAACTACTCTGTGGATAACCCCTTGGACAAAGCTGTAGTCAACGAGGACGTCTTCAGAGAACCTGTTCTCAAACACAAGGCCAAACGAGAGGCCAAGTTCAAATCTAAGGAGAGATACAAGACTGGCAAGAACAGATGGTTCTCCCAAAAGCTGCAGTTTTAGGTCTGTCTTGTTTCAGTCCCTAAAAATAACCGCCTCCCCCCCAATTATGTTTTATTTATTTTAATGAACTTTTAAGCAACTAGATGTCCTCAATTGGCTGAAAGTTATCATCGCAGATAATAATGTTTATTGTATGTTGAGTAGTGTACTGAAGTGAAGAGAAGTGAAGTCGCTCAGTCGTGTCTGACTCTTTGTGACCCCATGGACTGTAGCCCAGCAGGCTCCTCTGTCCATGGGATTCTCCAGGCAAGAATACTGGAGCAGGTTGCCATTTCCTTCTCCAGGGGATCTTCCTGACCCAGGGATCAAACCCAGGTCTCCCACATTGCAGGCAGACGCTTTAACCTCTGAGCCACCAGGGAACCGTAGTAGTGTATTGGGAATCACAAATTTCATTAGAATAAATTAACTGCCAAGTGGTTAGCAATTTTCCTTTTTCTTTATATCAGTTTCAGGTGTACAGATTACTTTCTAATACACTCATAAAGACATATGGGATCATACTGTATATGATTATACTATATGTAATTATACATGCAATATTTTACATACAGTATTATACTCTTTTAAAAAATATTTATTTCTTTATTTGGCCACGCTGAGTCTTAGTTGCAGCATGTAGGGTCTTCCATCTACATTGTGGCCTGTGGAATCTTTGGGTCTAAATCCCCTAACCAAAGGTTGAACCCAAGCCCCCTGCATTGGGAGCCTTAGCCACTGGACCACCAGAGAACTCTCCAGTATTGTACTTTCATTATAGTATTTGTCCATTTATATCTAATTTATGATAGTTTAAAATCCTCAAATTAAATCCTCAAATTTAAAAGCTTAATATCAAATTCATTTAATAATCCTATTCCTCAAATATGTACATAGTTACTTTCTCTGATTTGGAAGGATTATGAGTGGTTATTATTTCTTTCTTTCTTTTTTTTTTTATTTCTTTCCTATACTTTCCTATACTTTCCAAATTTTTCACATTGGACTCATGTAACTTTTAATTTCGTTTTTATTTTTATCGAAGTAGTATGGACTTGAAAAACACAAAATTATCTACAATATTATAATGATAAATAGCAGTTCCTTGCCCCACCCACTGCCACTGGAGTTAATCAGCAAGCAGCTGCTTTCAATGCTTTTAGTTGTTTCTTCTGTTATTTATCACCTTGTTTCTAAACAACATTGCTTTTTCTTAAATTTCCAATTTTAGATATATTTTTTTTAATTTTAGATATTTTTTAACTTCCTCAAGTGAAGATGAAGATTTTACTTAGTTGCACCACAACTTCCATGTAACTTCTTCCACCACCATCATTTTCCTTAAATCAATATTTTATTCTCCAAAGAAGACATACAGATAGCTAACAGCACGTGAAAAGATGCCCAACTTTGCTAATTATTAAAGAAATGTAAATCAAAACTACAATAAGGTATCACCTCACACCAGTCAGAATGCCCATCTTCTAAAAGTCTACGAATAATAGATGCTGGAGAGGGTGTGGAGAAAAGGGAACTCTCCTATACTGTTGATGGGAATGTAAATTGGTGCAGCCACCATGGAGAACAGTATGCTACTACTGCTGCTAAGTCGCTTCAGTCGTGTCCGACTCCGTGCGACCCCATGGACGGCAGCCCACCAGGCTCCCCCGTCCCTGGGATTCTCCAGGCAAGAACACTGGAGTGGGTTGCCATTTCCTTCTCCAATGCATGAAAGTGAAAAGTGACAGTGAAATCGCTCTTAGTGACCCCATGGACGGCAGCCTACTAGGCTCCTCCGTCCATGGGATTCTCCAGGCAAGAGTACTGGAGTGGGGTGCCATTGTCTTCTCCGGAGAACAGTATGAAAGTCCCTTAAAAAAACTAAAACTAGAGTTACCACATGATCCAGCAGTCACACTCCTAGGTACATATCTGGAAAAAACAGAAACTCTAGTTCAAAAACATATGCATATCTTTTTGCTATGAAAACCCCAATTTCATAGCAGCACTATTTACAATAGCCAAGACATGGAAGCAACCTGAGTGTCCACTGACAGAGGAATGGATAAAGAAGATGTGGTACATACATATAGCAGAATATTACTCAGCCATGAAAAGAAATAATGCCATCTGCAACATCATGGATAGACCTAGAGATTACCATACTAAGTGAAGTAAATCAGAGAAAGATAAATATTGTGTGATATTGCTTATATGTGAAGTTTAACAAAATGATACAAGTAAACTTATTTACAAAACAGAAGCAGACTCACAGACATAGAAAACCAATTTATGGTTACCACAGAGGAAAGGAGAGGAATCAATTAGGAGCTTGAGATTACCAGATGCATACTACTATAGAAAAAATAGATAAAACAAGGAGCTACTGTATAACACAGCCAAGTATATTCAATATCTTGTAATAATCTATAATGGAAAATAATCTGAAAAAGAATTTATGTGTATTTCTTACATATATGTAAAGCTGAATCACTTTGCTGTACACCTGAAACTAACACAACATTTTTAATCAACTGTACTTCAATTATAAAAGATTTTTAATTCAGTGTTTATAACTGAACCAAATGAGGCATTATAATTACCCTGTCTTTTTTTTTTAATATTTATTTATTTATTTATTTGGCACCACTGGGTCTTAGTTGAGGCACTCAGGATCTTAGATCTTTGTTGCAGCATGCAGGATCCTTAGTTGTGATATGCAGTATCTTTTAATTACAGCATGTAAACTCTTAGTTGCGGCATGTGGGATTTAGTTCCCTGACCAGGGATCGAACCCAGGCCCCTGGCATTGAGAGTTCTGAGTCTTAACCACTGGACCACCAGGGAAGTCCCATTACCCTATCTTTTTAAGCCATTTTTTTTGTTTTCCTGGAAGTTAACAATTGCTTCAGGAATTTTTCAAGGGAAAAGCCTTGCATAGTTCTAAGATATCTGTCACTGATTTATCAGCAAGTTCTCTGTCAAACTGGATAGCTTTTATCAGATTATGATCAAACAGCTCTTTTTTTTCCTGTAGGATCATCCTTCCTAGAGTTCTCTGTTTAGCCAGTGTTCTCCAGAGAAACAGGCAATAGAGTAGAGAGAGAAACAGATTTGTTTTAAACATCAGAGTTGGGGCTGCTGCTGCTGCTAAGTCACTTCAGTCGTGTCCAACTCTGTGCGACCCCATAGATGGCCTCCCACCAGGCTCCCCTGTCCCTGGGATTCTCCAGGCAAGAACACTGGAGTGAGTTGCCATTTCCTTCTCCAATGCATGAAAGTGAAAAGTGAAAGTGAAGTCGCTCAGTCGTGCCCGATTCTTCGCGACCCCATGGACTGCAGCCTACCAGGCTCCTCCATCCATGAGATTCTCCAGGCAAGAGTACTGGTGTGGGGTGCCATTGCCTTCTCCGAGTTGGGGAGAGCTAGCAAATTCTAAATCTGTAGGACAGGCTGGAAACTCAGGCAAGGGTTTGCAGTCTTAAGTCTGAAATCCATAGGGTAGGCAAGTAAGCTGGAAATTTAGGCAGGATTTCTATCATCTTGAGGCAAAATTCCTTCTCCCTTGGCAAACCTCAGCCTTTGCTCATAAGGCTTTCAACGGAATGGATGAAGCCCACCCACATTATGAAGGGTTGTCTGCTCAATTTAACAGTCAAGTGATTATACGTGTTAATGATTCTAAAATATACCTTCACAGCAATATCTGGAATGTTTGACCAAACAAGGGACCATAGACTAACCAAGCTGACACATAAAATTAACCACCACACCCTCCATTATCCTAAGTAATCTCTTTCCCATTATGTTTACTTTTTTCTTTTTGGTATTTCCCTCCCAGTTAATTTCATGGCCTTCTCTTTAAAATTCAACCACATCTTTCAGTAAATCTGTCCCAGGTGAATTAAGACAACCCAACAAAGAGACTTTCCTGGTGGTCCAGTGGTTAAGAATCCACCTTGCTGAGCTTCCCTCGTGGCTCAGTGGTAAAGAATCCTCCTGCCAGTGCAGGAGACACAAGTTCGATCCCTGATCCAGGATCATGTTTGCAGAAGTCCCACATGCTGCGGGACAGCTAAGCCTGTGTGCCACAACTACTGAGACTGTTCTCTAGAGCCTGAGAGCCACAACTACTGAGCCCACATATTGCAACTTCTGAAGCCCGAGCACCTGGAGCCTGTGCTCTGCATCAGGAGAAGCCGCTGCAATGAGGAGCCCAGGTACCGCAAGTAGAATAGACTCCGCTCACCGCAACTAGCCAGCAACAAAGACCCAGCCCAGCCGAAAATAATTAATAAAATTATATGCATATTAAAAAAAAAAAGAATCCTCCTTGCAATGCAGGGGATATGGGTTTGATTCTTGGTCAGGGAACTAAGAGTCCACAAGCAACGAACCCCATGCATCCAATTACTGAGCCACATGATACAACAAAGATCTCACGTGCCGCAACTAAGACCCAACGCAGCCAAATAAATAAATGACAACCCATCAAAGAACTGGTGCTAAGGTAGACAGAGTGGGAGAGTCAGTGGGTATCTCCTCCACCATCCAGCTGCCTTCTCATTTCCATGTCTTTCCCACTGTCCCAGGAGAGCACAGGGGGACAGCATATACTATGTGGTAACTGCCAATAATAAAGGCTGGTCAGAAAAGAATTTACTTGCAGCTGCAGTTCTTCAGGGAAGCCTTAGTATAATCAGCTGGCCCTGCCACCTGGTCATTTTTATCTCAATACTTAGGCTGCAAACCTGAAAACTAAAAAAAAGAGCACTAAATGCAAAAGTAACTTTTCATATTGCTTCTTGGTTTCAGACTTCTAGATATGCCATCAATACACTGTACAATGATAGCTTTGGTCATGATTTTGCCTGCCTAGAGTTTTTATTTTCCTTAAACTGAATGCTTAGTGATGGGGCCAAAATAATTGAGAAGTCTTAAGAAAAACAGATTTTAAATTAATTTTTTCCAAATGACTGTGTATGTGTGTGTGTGTGTGTGTGTGTGATTATGAGTCAGTGTTTCTTTGGGAATTGAGGGCAAAAAAATTTCAAAAACAAATGCAGAATGTGAAGTGTGGCACAGTGCATACACTTTTCCTACCTGTCTGTTTTGAGAGTGAAAACACTCGGAGGGAGAGAATTAAACCTTTTGCAGCAAGGAGAGAAAGAGAACTATAATTTCTGAACAAAAAGGGTGACAGAAGCAATTTCCCAAAGAAAAAATAAATCTGAAAGTCAGAAGTGAATAGGAGAAGATGTCCACTGATCTCTTTGTACTTAGATGGGAACCTTCCTATAAAGTGAGTGAGTTTCTGAGGCTCCCATTGTTGAAAGGTTTTCTTTCAGTTGGTGGGGTGGAGAGCTCAGTGAATCACAAGACTCTCAGGCTCCCTTAGGACTGTGCTCAATCTTCCCATGTTTGCAGAAGCCCCAGAACTGTCCTAACTGCCAGATAATAGCTGATCTCATGTATTCCCTAAAAATAGAGGCATGTGAATCCCAGTTGTTCTAAATAGAAGTAACAGGACACACTAAAGTGTTCCATATACGTAAGTTTGGAAAATGCTGGGTTAAGTAAAATTATGTGAGTTTCTTTTTTCCACTTTTTCTTTTATTTATTTATTTGGGGGAGGGAGCACACCACACAGCTTGTGGGATTTCAGGTGCCCAGCCAGGGACTGAACCTGTGCCACAGCAGTGAAAGCACCAGGTGCTACCCACTGGCGAGCGTGCGTGCTAAGTCATTTCAGTCACGTCCAACTCTACGCAACCCTATGAACTGTAGCCCACCCAGCTCCTCTGTCCAATGGGATTCTCCAGGCAAGAGTACTAGAGTGGGTTGCCATGCCCTCCTCCAGGAGATCTTCCCAACCCAGGGATCGAACCTGCATCTCTTATGTCTCCTGCACTGGCAAGAGGGTTCTTTACCACTAGCACCACCTGGGAAGTCCCCCTACCCACTGGACTGCCAGGGAATTCCCTATATGAGTTTCTTTATTGCAGGACTTCTTAGGTCCTTAAATATCATTGTGACTCTCCATCAGAAATGTTTATTGAATAGTGAAGAACACAGATCTAACTAGTGATTATGTGGGGTGGGGAGTTGGGGGGTGGGGGGGCGGTGGGCCGGTGTGGGAGAAAAGGGCCAAGAGGATCATTTGCTCATTCTTGCAGCTTCGAGTCAAAGGAACAAAGTTCTCATAAATTCCCCCTTTGTTCTAAATTGCTAACAGCTATTTAAGACTTCAGTCTTATCAGAGCTAGAGATCATTTCATCTAATCCTTCCGTGTTACAGATGTGAAAACTGGCCTAAGGAGAGTTGCCTGAAGTCATAGGTGAATTAAACTGCAAAGTTCAGTTAGACCCATCTTTCCTGACTTCCTGTTTATTGATCTTTGTCCTGCCCTGCGGTGCTTCTCCAGAAGAGTGAATCCAGACGGAGCTGCTACTGCACGGTTTTGACAAATCTGGCTATAATCAAAAACAAGATCTAAGCCAAGCTGATGGCCCATGTTATTTCAAACAAATCTCAATATGGCAAAATAAGTCCTACTGCCACGGGCATTTGAAGCAGCAAGATTTGATATGTGATTTCAACCCCAGATTTATCTCTGAGCCCATTGCCTCAGGATGTCTTCTTTGAAAACCGAATTGTAAGTCATATAGATATCATGGTCCATCTGTCTTTGAAAGTGTTAGTTGCTCAGTCTAATCCAACTTTTTGCGACCCCATGGACTGTAGGCTCCTCTGTCCATGGAATTCTCCAGGCAAGAATACTGGAGTGAGTTGCCATTTCCTCCTCCAGGGGGTCTTCCTGATCCAGGGATCCAACCTGGGTCTTCGGCATTACAGGCAGATTCTTTACCATCTGAACCACCAGGAAAGCCCCCATCTCTCTTTACAGAGCTTTTATTTTTTTAATTAAAAAAAAATTTTTTTTATTAGTTTTGGCCATGTTATGCAGCATGTAGGATATTATTTCCCTGACCAGGGATGGAACCCATGACACCTGCAGAGGAACTGTGGAGCCCTAACCACTAGACCACATGGGATGTCCTTATACAGCTTTTAAAAAGGTTTGTGTTGTTCAAAAAATAGCTCAAGGATTATAAAAGGTTCAAAGTGAAAAAATCTCATTCCTACCTCTATCTCCTACCCTCCCATTCCTCACCTACCCTCTCCACATAGTTAGGTGCTGCTATTAGTGTTCTCTGTATCCTTTTTGAGTTCAGAAATGGACAGAGAGATATGGACAGAGAGATGGTTTTTTCTCCCATATTTATAAAGCCACAAAATGGCATTATCTCTTTGTTAGGCAAGACTCTTCCCCTTCAGCCTCTTTAGAAAAAAGAGGATTGTACCAATTCTCTCCAGGTGCCCTTCTGACATTCTCAGAGGCTGGGAATGCTTTAAGCCCCCTGCTGCTTGACGCTGTTTGGCCTTTTGGAAAATCACACTTGCATGGCTGGTTTTGTTGGTGACCTCAGATTTAGGGCATTCAGGGTGTGGCTTGCAGACTCTGGTATTTAAGAAAATCCAATACACAAATGTCAACATTTCCCAAGCAAATTAGGGAGTGGCTGGTTGTATTAAAAACAAAACTTGCAAAATGATTCACCAAAGGCATCTTTTACATGTTTACATATATTTGCTTATTAAATAAATAGTACTTGGTACAACATTCAGAAAAATATACAATGAAAACTTTCTGCCTTGATCCCAGGTCACCAAGCTCCCCTCCCCACAGGCCACCTTTGTCACCAGTTCCTTGTTTTTTCCATATTCTTTGTATATGCAAAATATATCCGTATAGATCCTTTTCTGAAAAGAGCACGCCAAACACACTGCTTTGTACCTTTGTATTTTTCACTGAAAAATATATCTAAAAATCCTTCCACATATGGACAAGTGGAACTGCCTCATTGTTTAATTTTTCAATGGTGGATATACCAAAATAAATTAATCTAAAATGGGTCATTTGGGAATTCCCAGGAGGTTCAGTGGTTAGGCCTGGGCACTTTCATTTTGGGGCCAGGTTCAGTTCCTGGTGGAGGAACTAAGATCCCGCAAACTGCACAGCATGATCAAGAAAAAAAGAAAAAACAAAGAATAATGAAAGGGGTCTTTCTTGTTTAACAGTAAATTCCATTCCTCCATGGATAATCTGATTTAATCCCTAACATCCTGTTTTCAGTTGCACTCTTGTTACGGAAAGGAGATTCTCTCAGGGTGCTTCCCTTTCTGCACATCAGAACAGGCATCAGTGCATGTGGAGGTCCGTGAGTTCCTGCTCAGTCCAACTGTCTGTGACCCACATGGACTGTAGCCTGCCAGGTTCCTCAATCCATGGAATTTTCCAGGCAGGAATGTTGAAGTTGGTCGCCATTTCCTACTCCAGGGCATCTTCCAATCCCAGGGGTTGTACCAGCGTCTCCTGAGTCTCCTGTATTAGCAGCAGGCGGATTCTTGACCACTGCACCAGCTATGGAAGCCCCGCCTGTAGGTGAACTTGTTCCAATCAGAAACTCACAGTTTTCACCTCCTAAATCTTTTTTTTAATTGACAAAACTTCTCACATATTTATTACTGAGTCAATCAACTAAGAGAAAAATCATTTTCTCAAGAAAACACATCTAGCTTTCCCGAGACTGATGATATGGTAGAAAATAAGTGACCTGATACAGAATAAATATGTGTCCATCTCCTTGTGCGATTCCTTATAGACCCAGCTTGCTCGCCTCTGGGAGTTCTAACTCAGTTTTTAGCCAAATCCACTGCCGACTGGGATGACTCTGCTTTTGTTTTTTGGCCAGGAATTGCTGATCCTGAGTGTCTTGTGAGACAGGTGATGAACCGAGTCCTCACCTCCTAAATCTTAAGATTGAATCTCACACTGCTTCAAGACCCTCAGATCTTAATCTTTTTTTCCCCCTTTGGCTGTGCCATGTCGCATATGGGATCCTAGTTCCTAGACCAGGGATTGAAACTGTGCCCCCTGCAGTGGAAGGATGAAGCCTGGACTGCCCAGGAACTCCTCCCCAACCTTAATCTTCATACTTTTTGGAATCAGCTGCTTTTTCTCTCGCTGCCTCTCCACGTGTTCCTCATTACCGAAGCTGAACAAACTAGTGTAGCGTTTTTTTAAGCACTGAGCTTTTGACATCTGCCTCCTTCTCTGAGACTCTGTAACCACTAGCAGTGCTTATCTGGGTGGTCCCCGGCTCTGCCCTCCTAAGAATAAAACTCCTCTACAGTCATACTCAGTTAATACATGATTGGTTAGTTGAATGACGTAATCAGGCACTATGTACTCTATAATTAGTAGGTACTATGATTATTAGAGAAGGAAATGGCAACCCACTCCAGTACTCCTGCCTGGAAAATTCCACGGATGAAGGAACCTGGTAGGCTACAGTCCATGGGGTTGCAAAGAGTCAGACACGACTGAGTGACTTCATTTTCTTTCTTTCTGTAGTTCCTTTTGGAGAAGGAAATGGCAACCCACTCCAGTGTTCTTGCCTGGAGAATCCCATGGACAGAGGGGCCTGGTGGGCTACAGTCTTTGGGGTTGCAAAGAGTCAGACAAGACTGAGCAATTAACACACATGTACACACACTATGGTTATATCTTCTGTCTTTCATGTCCCAACCCAAAGAAAGAAGACATGATACCCACGAATATTTTATAATCCTAATCCTGGTTGACCTCTTACTTCACTTAAATTATTCACTTCCCTTAGTTCTGTGACATGACATTCTCCTGCTTCTCTTCCTACCCTCTCAGTTTCCTTTGCTGATTCTTCTTCCTCTACCGGGTCTTTCCCCCAAGTGTCATGCTTTATCCTCTTCGATGTCCTTGGGGCATGTCCGTGACTTCTGGGGCCCCAGAGACGAGCCCTGTGTTCTGATCAACCCCAAAGGGATGTTTACAGCCCCTATCTCTTCTCTGAGTTCCGGGCTCCTGAACCCAACAGCCTCCCTGCCATCTCTTCTTGAACTGACTGAGATGAAGCCTCTGCCACCTAGAGGAATCAGAGCTCAAAACAGAAATACAGGTACAGAAACAGAAGGCTTTGCTTGTGCATCTGGAACTCGTACCGATTCTACTGGCTGTTTCAGATCTGCTTTCTCCAATTCTTTGATTTCACTAACCCTTCCCACCCACTGACCCACTCCAGTTAGCCACTAGACACACTTGTCCAGCCTTTTCTCCACCTATTTAGGCCAGTTTCCTACATGGGCTTTGGCTTGTGTCACTTCCTACCTCCCATTTGCTAATGAAGGCCCACCCCCACTTCCATCCTCTCTCAGTTACCTGCTCTCTCGACTTGGGCTTCCTATCAATGTCTGTTAAAGTTCCCCAACCTGAAAGCCTCTCCTTTGACCTCCTATCTAGCTCCCACTACTGCCCTTTTACCATTCTCTTCACAGCCTAGTTTCATGAAAATCTATCTCTTTCTATCATCTTTATTTTTACACCTCCCACATCTCAGCCTCCCGCAACTTTTCTTTCTTCCCTCAATCTGCTGAAACTACTCTTGACAAAGACAACACAAATCTCCTGTATTTAACCCAACAGTCTTCATGTTGCTTTGACCTCTCTGAAGCATTTGCCACTATTGACCAGTCCTTGATCTTCCTTCCTTTGCTGTTTTCCTCATGACACTCTTTCATAAGTAGTTCTGGGTGGCTCACCTGGTAATTGCCAGTCCAGGGACTGTATTGCCTTTCTACCTTCACAAACAGCTACGTCTAACTCACCCTTCAGGTCTCAGCTCAGGGCGTCTTTCCCTGTCCCCCAAGACCAGTCCGCAGGGCTTCCTGTGCTTTGCCAGAGTAACAATTATCACAGATTGCAATTAGATGCATAGGGTCATTCTACACCAGTGGCTTTTCCCCTGAGTCGTATCTAATTTCCAGGGACTCCTGTAGTGACAAGACACAGGGGAGAGTGACTTTCTGCTCCTGAATATCACCTGTGATGCTGGCCAGGCTGAAATGTACTGAGGGTTCATGGTCCTTGTGAATCCTAGTTTTTAAAGGGATCTGAATGTTTCCCTTCATCCTCCTCATGTATTTACATTCCCCCCCCCACTATGTTTTTCCGGACTTTGTCCAAAGCAATCATTGGGAATGATTAAAGCAGCAGGGCGCCCTGATAGTGGCCACACAGCCTCTTTGTGTGAAATTTTGCCTAGCAATCACTGAAGACGCCGAAACAGTTATCAGGGAGTTCTTCTCATCCCATTTCTAAGTCCACCCCAGGAGGCCTGGTCTGGTAATGTGGGCACAGCACTGGGCCTTGTGTGGAATGCACTAGCTCCTGAGTTCCCCAGTCACCCTCTCCTCAGTCTGGGGACCCTGAGCTTATCCAGAGGTCAAGTCAACTCTGGCCAACCTTCCATGTTGCCTCCGCAGAGGAGTCCTTTCTGTTTCTCAAAGCCAGGAAAAGACTCCTCTTTCAGTGGGGTATACCCTTCCCTGAGTTGAGACAACAAACACTTAGTTTACCAAATGGGGGGAAAGGCCAGGGAGAAAAGAAGATGCTGGGGACAAAAGCCACCAGTTAATACTGCAAAGCAGCCTCCTGACATAGGTGCTGTGGATGAGAGTCAAGGGAAACAGGGATTTGGAGGCAATAGATGAATCCAGAACTGCCTGATGCCTTTAGTAGATAAATAGACGTGGTGGCCCAGATGGGAAAGACTCTGCCCGCAGTGTGGGAAACTAAGGTTTGATCCCTGGGTCGGGAAGATCCCCTGGAGAAGGGAATGGCAACTCACTCCAGTCTTCTTGTCTGGGGAATTCCTTGGAGAGAGGAGCCTGGTGGGCTTACTGTCCATGGGGTCACAGAGAGTCCGACATGACTGAGTGACTAACACTTTGAGACATGACAAAAGGAAAGAAATCATTTTGTGAGCGAGTAGGAAAGGGGCTGTTTCATCTTCAGTGTTACACAGAGGAATTTTTGGGGGGAAGTGTGAAGAGTTCATGATGGTTGAATCACAAAGGGTATGAGTCATTGTAACTATTAAGAAAAATAAAACGTGCTTATGCCTAAATGTAGCTAGCCAGAAACTTAATAATCACCCACATATCTCCCCTTAATTACCTAATTTATCTAATTACCTCCTACCATCTTTTGACTTTTCTCTTCCCACACATCCCCCCTTATTAGTTATTACCTAAATGACCAACAGTCACCTAAACAAAAAAAACCCTACACAGGTTGCCAAGAGAAGCCACATGTTTGAGAAAGACTCCCGTTATATTTTCTTATAACTCTATGTTAACATATCTCCTGTTTTTAGAATCTGAAACTCCGAAAGGAGAATATAAGATGTAAGTGGAAATCAAAGTGACCTCATGCTTTTCTGCACATACTGTTGTTCTCTAAGGGCGGGAAGCTGACTCCAGAGGCCTCTTGCTTTTTGATAATCCCTCAGGACACAGCAGAACAAGCATAAAGTGTCTGAATACAGGTGACAAAAACTTGACTCTGTCAGCACAGAATGCGTCCAGCTGCCTGCTCTCTCAATACCAAAATGCATCTTGAAATCTGCCCTTTTTGATTTACTGAGAAAGATTTTTTTTAAAATTTGATTTTTGCCAAGTCGCAAAGCATACAGGATCTTAGCTCCTTGACCTGAGATCAAACCTGCACCCCCTGCAGTGGAAGCCTGCAGCCTTAACCACAGGACTGCCAGGGAAGCCCTGAATTATTGAGAAAGACTTTAAACAGTTAAATAATTTTTCTTCTTATTGACACCCACACCTTGGAAATCTGGCCTTCAGGGACCCCTGCTGCTGACTTTCTCCCTTGATACCGTTCTCTATTTCTGCCTTTGTTTTTTGGATGCTCTGCTGTCTTATTTTTACTTATACCTCTCTTTGGAGAGAGAGCTTTGGAAAAACCAAAATAATTGGACTCCAGGGAGAGCTGAGCTGCAGAGCTGAGGCTTAAGGGAATCGAGAAAATAATTTTTCTCTAAATCATGTTTTTATTTTGAAACCTTGCTTAAAAACTGGTTTCTAAATGAAGTATTCTTTTAATTATTATTATTATTATTACTACTACTAACAAGTACTTATTGAGTATCTAATCAGTGAATATTGTACTAGGTTCTTCAGCTGGGTTTTTTCAGCTGATCATCTGGCATCCAAGAGAAATAGGAATCCTTACTCCTATCTCAGAGATTATAAAACTGAGTGTAAGAAACAAGGGGCTGATAAAGGGCAGACAGATGCGAATAAACAGGAAGCTAAGGAAGCTTAAGCCCCAGAGCCCTCTCTTGCACAGGCCCCTTTCAAAGTACTGCTCTTAATTCTGAAACCATGAGCTCTATTCTCCTTAGGAAGAGCTTTCAAAATTGCATAAAGCTTCCGTCCCCACTGGGAGAGAATTCTCCTGCAATGTGGTAGACCTGGGTTCGATCCCTGGGTTGGGAAGATCCCTTGGAGAAGGGAATGGCTACCCACTCCCAGTATTCTGGCCTGGAGAATTCCATGGACTAGTATAGTCCATGGGGTCGCAAAGAGTAGGACACAACTGAGCAACTTTCACTTTCACTTTTCGGCCCCTGAAAGTCTGGATCTGTCCCTGGTGTGGAGTATGTATGTGAACCCAGAATTATGTGCCTGGGAAGTCTATGCTCTTCACACAGAGCTACTGTTCATTGTGACATATGAGTCAGAAAATACAACTGCTGCTCCCTAAATCTGCTGTAACCTTGAATGCGCCAATAATCTTAACAGAACACTCTGTTCGAATATAACTTGAATCACTCCTTTGGAGGAGCAGAGACTTCTATCAGCAGATACTTACCACTATGTGGCAGGCAGGGTGAGAGAGGCCCTGTAAGAGAGTAGTTCAGAGGATTGTCTTTGAAGCTGGCAACCTGGGTTAGAATCCGGATTCTCCCACTTTATCCTTAGCTGAGTGTGCTTAGGCGAGTTATCAAACCTCTCTGTGCCAGAATTTTCTCTGCTGAAAAAAATGGATACAAGAACAGCTTTTACCTCAGAGGAGTTTGTATGTGCCTGGGTGTACATGTATTAAATGAACCAAAAGGGTTTCCAAACTGTAGGTCAAGACTTGTCAATGAGTCATGAAATCAACGTAATGGGTTAACCGTATTTAAAAAAAATGAAATAGAATCAGAATACAATCCAACACAGCATATCAGAATGCACTGCCCACAGTCAGGATAGGTAATTGTCTTCTGAAATCTTTAGTCTCCATTGTGTATGTATGAATGCTGTGTGTGTGCTCAGTTGCTGCAGTTGTGTCTGACTCTTTGCAACCCTATGGCCTGTAGCCCACCAGGCGCCTCTGTCCATGGGAATCTCCAGGCAAGAATACTGGAGTGGGTTTCCATGCCCTCCTCCAGGGGATCTTTCTGATACAGGGGTCGAACCTGTGTCTCTTACGTCACCTGCATTGGCAGGCGGGTTCTTTACCACTAGAGCCACTGAAAAGCCCCGGGCAGCTTGTGAACCCTCAGTAAATATTAGTTCTCATCACAGCCCTAAACCTTGTGGAGTAGCCACAATTGTGCTTAATATACTTCAAATGCTATATTTATCTGTTGCCTCACATAATTCTAATATTCTTTATCATAAAATAATATATTACTACAAAACCATGCATGTGTAGAGTAGAAAGCTAGAAAATCCAGGTAGGGGGATTTCCCTGGTGATCCAGTGGTTAAGACCCCACATTTCCACTGCAGAGGGCACAAGTTCAATCCCTGGTCATGGAACTAACATTCTACATGCCATGTGAAATGTACCCCCACACCCCCCACCCCCTGCAAAAAAAAATCCAAGTAGGCAAAAATAAATATTTTTATAAAATATTTTATTTTAATAAAATAAAATATTATCATCCCATTACCGGAGATGACCACTGTTAAGAGTGAATATCCATCTGGATCTTTTCCTACACACACACTTTTAAACTCAAAATTATATCCTTTGTATTTTCCTTTTTTTCAGTCAACAATTTTTTCCTTTCCACTCTCATATATTTTCATTTTATCCACTATCCAGACCATATTCAAATTTCCCTCCAAAAGGTACTTCTTAGCAAATTCGTTGCAAGCAGTATTGGAGCAGAACTGTTCATTGATCTGGCTCTAACAGCCCTTCGTGCCTTCTGATCCTTTTGTCATGACTTTGAGAGAAACCAGGCCAACTGCAGGACGTTCCATTTGCTGATTTGTCTGTCTACTTCCTTGTGGCACTGTTTATCTTGCGCCCTGCATTTACTGTAATTTAAAAGCTATTTTTAGGGACTTCCCTGGTGAGCCAGTGGTTAAGAATCCATCTGCCAATGCAGGGGACACGTAGGGTTCTATACCTGGTCTGAGAAAGTCCCACAAGCCGTGGCGTAACTAAGCCTGTGCAGCACGAATTATCCCCGGTGCTCTAGGACCTGTGCTCCTCAACAAGAGAGGCCACTGCAGGGAGAGACCTGCACACAGCGACTAGAAAAAGCCTGTGAGCAGCAATGAAGACCCAGTGCAGCCAAAAGTAAATAAATAGATAAACTTTGAAAAGTTATAGTTAAAGGTGTAAGAGACTCACTTTAACCATTCTGGCTAGACAACAGCTTAAGTAGTGTTGTGTGTTCATATTATTTCATCAAAAAGTTTAGATTCATCACTAAATCAACCAGTCTTAAGGGAATGACAGATTCTCCCATTATACCATTACATCCACCTCACCCCCAGTGTGAGATTAAAAGTGAACTGGTGTGGTATTTTTGTGTGTGTGTGTGTAATAAAGTTTTATTAAAGTATAAAGGAGACAGAGAAAGCTTCTGACATAGGCATCAGAAGGGAGCAGAAAGAGTACCCCCCTGCTAGTCTTCAGCTGGAGGTTGTTATATAGTCACTGCTGCTGCTAAGTTGCTTCAGTCGTGTCCGACTCTGTGCGACCCCAGAGACGGCAACCCACCAGGCTCCCCCGTCCCTGGGATTCTCCAGGCAAGAACACTGGAATGGGTTGCCATTTCCTTCTCCAATGCATGAAAGTGGAAAATGAAAGTGAAGTCGCTCAGTCATGTCCGACTCTTAGAAACCCCATGGACTGCAGCCTACCAGGCTCCTCTGTCCATGGGATTTTCCAGGCAAGAGTACTGGAGTGGGGTGCCATTGTCTTCTCCATTCAAAGTCCTAAATCTCATTAAAATCATCTAAGTTAGATATAGGGGAGACTCTGGATGTAACTCAGCCTGGGACAGAATTCTTCCCTATCTGTGGGCCCATGAAACTAGAAAGTAAGTCTCGGGCTCCCAAGAGACAATGGTGGGAGACTTTCCTGGCAGTCCAGTGATTAAGACTCTGCACTTCCACTGCCAAGGGCCCAGGTGCAATCCCTGGTAGGGGAACTAAGATCCCACAAGCCCTGTGAAGCAACAAGAAAGAAAAAAAAAAAATTGGAAAAAGGAAAGAAATTTCCCAAGAAATTTTGAACTCCAGTCTTGTAAACTCCATTGAGGGTTTTTTTTTTTTTTTTTTTTTTTTTTTTTTGCTTTGTTTCACTTTGTTAGTTTGTTTATGTATTTATTTATTGGGCTGCATTGCAAGTTGCAACACGCAGGATCTTCAGTTGCATTGTGGCACCTGAATTCTTAGTTGCGCCATTTGGGATCTAGCTCCTCTACAAGGGATAGAACCAGGGCCTCTCTGCATTGGGATCGAGAAGTCTTAGCCACTGGACCACGGCGGGTGTCCCTCCATTGGGTTTTAAGGCCTGGGAATAATTCCTTATGGCTCTCAGTTCTTTTCTCTGGATTTGAAGCTCTATTTTCTGAGTCATCCTTCCTTTTTCATGAAAGATGCAACTGTTTGCAGCTGAATCATTTTATCAGCCTGCTTCCTGTCTGTAGAATTCTTCTTTCATATTCTTACCAACATATAGTACGGATAGGCTTTTTAATTTTAGCCATTCAAAGGGGCAGGGGTTACCTAATGATTTTTTTTTGGCTGTGTGGCTTATAGGATCTTAGTTCCTCAACCAGGGATTGACCTCAGGCCCTCAATAGTGAAAGGGTGGAGCCCTAACCACTGCGCAGCCAGCTAACTCCCTACCTAATGATTTTTAACAGCAGTTGACAATACTTGCTTGAATTAAATGCATTAGAGCTTGCAAAAATGTTGATTTATTATTTCTACTTTAATTAGCTGGCATTCTTCAGTAAAACAGAACTTTCATAAACTAAGATTATGTAGCTATTCTAAATATAGTTCCCATTAGAAAGAGATTAAATGTTTAACTCCTTTCCTGTAATTGCCGGTTTTCAAAACAAAGAGTTATTTTCATCCTTCCATACCTTTTTGATCAAGTAGGTCATTCTTATTTTCCCATTTCGCAATATGAAACATATGACTATGAGATTCAAAAGAGTTTAAGGAAATTGCTTAAGGTCTCAATCTCAGCCAACAATCAAGAACCCTGATAAGAGTTTGCTTCTAAAATAAAAGTCTTGGTTGGTTGCCAAGGTTCTTTGAGGACTTGTCACAGTCTGCCTGAAAGGCTGCCTGCTTCCTAGTTCCGTGCTCAGAGTTATTGAGAAACATCCCATCTCCCCACCATTAACTCCCTCCCCTGCAACAGGGTCATTACCAATAGAGTCTCACTGGTGTGTTGCCCTGCTCAGCACCTGCTGATGAGAGGCAGAAGCTAAACACTGGGCCCAACAGGCCTGGAACACTTTCTTTTGCCATGAAACACCCTTCACCGACTTCTGTTTGAGCAGACTGCTTTTCTTTCAGAAATGAGAATTAATTAGGGCTGACCTCCTGGGCTTTTTTCCAAGCAAGGATGAGGCTTTTTTTTTTCCCCCCAAGTGGCAGAAGAGCAGGTTTGGATGGTGGAGTCAGTAAGGGACACTGAAGCTAAGCAGTGGATGGAGTGACGTTCGGCTGGAAGGCTCTGAAACAGAGGTTCAGTTCAGTTCAGTTCAGTCGCTCAGTTGTGTCCGACTCTTTGCAACCCCATGAATTGCAGCACGCCAGGCCTCCCTGTCCATCACCAACTCCTGGAGTTTACTCAAACTCATGTCCATCAAGTCGGTGATGCCATCCAGCCATTTCATCCTCTGTTGTCCCCTTCTCCTCCTGCCCCCAATCCCTCCCAGCATCAGAGTCTTTTCCAATGAGTCAACTCTCCACATGAGGTGGCCAAAGTATTGGAATTTCAGCTTTAGCATCAGTCCTTCCAATGAACACTCAGGACTGATCTCCTTTAGGATGGACTGGTTGGATCTCCTTGCAATCCAAGGGACTCTCAAGAGTCTTCTCCAACACCACAGTTCAAAAGCATCAATTCTTCAGCACTCAGCTTTCTTCACAGTCTACCTCTCACATCCATACATGACCACTGGAAAAACCATAGCCTTGACTAGATGGACCTTTGTTGGCAAAGTAATGTCTCTGCTTTTCAATATGCTGTCTAGGTTGGTCATAACTTTCCTTCCAAGGTAGAGGTAGCAGTTGCTAAAATATTCAAAAACATCAGTGTTCTTTGGTAAATAACTGCTGCTCTGAGACGCTCCCATCACACCCCTGTTTTCTTCCCATCACAGCACCCAGTCTCCTCTTTTCACCCTCCCACGATTGTCTTCATCATCTAGGGTTCAGGCTGAACTATGGTTAAATGTTTTTAACAGCCCGCCTGGGTGTGGACACAAACTGGATTGGAGTTCTCATTGGTGTGACCTGGCACTTATATTCTAATTTGAACATGAATGTGGTGTTGTCAGCCACTGTTGAGACAGCCTAGATTCTGCCTACCCTTGGGGTCATGTATGCATGGATACTGGGTTATGATGTCACATGTATTTCTTAGGCTTGGGATCAAAAGTTTGAAAAACCGAAGCTAGGGCATAACAGACAAAGGAGGCTGAACGCAGAGGTACACAGCTTGTTTCTGGAAAGGAAAGACAAGATGACTAGGAGGTAGGCAGGGCCAATATGTGAGACTCCTGTGAGACTCCTGGTCAGTCAAGGGTGTCTGGGAAGCAGTGAGAGTCAGATGTGGGGTACAGGATGGAAAGATAGTGAACTGGAGGTCTGAAGTACAAGGGAGACTTGAGAAAGAAGCATGTGTATTGGATGTATGGTTCGAGCATAGAAGAATAATCACTCCACCAAAGATAAAGCAATGAGCCTAATTCCTGAAAGTCAGGAGGGTTTCTCATGGACAGAAACATACATGAGTCAGGAAGAGACCAGGAGGGAATCCTAAGGGCTCCTTGAATTAGCAGGCAGTGGAGGAAGAAGCACTCTGCTGGGCACTGAGCCAGAAAGTGGGGAACTTGCAAATCTAGAAGGGAGAAGACAGAAAGGCAAGGGTAAGGGCTCAACAGGCTGAAATGTAATAACAGGTCAAGTAAGGCAAAGGCCCCAGAAGCCTGGGATGTCTCAGTAGTAGCATGGGCCTACGGTTACTATCCTGACTGTAGGCGCAAGCCCGGCTTTGGTCATTCTGAACTCTGGAAACTTGGACAAGTGACTTAGACTCTGGTGACTCAGTTTTCTTATCAATAAAATGGAGATAATACTGGGAATTCCCTGGGAATCCAGTGATTAGGACTCTGAGCTTTCACTGCCATGGCCTGAGTTCAATCCCTGGTCAGGGAACTAAGATCCTGCAAGCTGAGCACCATGGCCAAAAACAAACAAAAAAACCAAAACCAACCAAACAACAACAACAAAACATAAAAAGTCCAACGGAGGGACTTCTCTGGTGGTTCAGTGGCTAAGACTCCATGCTCCCAATGCATGGAGCCCGGGTTCAATCCCTGGTCAGGGAACTAGACCAGACTAAAAGTTTGCATGCTCCAACTAGAGATCCTAAGCTCCAGCACAACCAAATAAATAAATAAAAATATTTTTAAAAAAGCATAAAATGAAGATAGAATATCTACCTGAGAGAGTTTCAAAAATTAGACGAGAAAGAAAGACTCTCTGAACTGGGTTTAAAACGTTGTTCATAAGCCATATAAGCATATGCTAAACTATGATATCTATGGCACCAGCTACCTAAAACTTTTTATACTTTCTGGGCTTGAGTTTCCTTGCATTGGGGTACAAACTCTGGAAACTCAGGAAAGAGGAAAGAAAGAAAGACAGCCATAAGAGAGCACGATAAAGACAAAGACAGACTTAAGCACACGTGAAAAATTGTGACATCGGCACCTCCCTCCACTCTGCCCTCTTCAGTTGCTTCTTGTAGCTGTTTTTGAGACTAAACTTACTTCCCTATATTTGTGACTTTCAGAGCGCGAGCCAAGGTCACTAAAGATTTCTCACCCCCTCACTGTACAAGCAATCCTATTCTGGCCTGGATCCTTTTCCAGACTTCTCTGTGGGCCTGAGAGCCAAATAAGGTAATACACAGAGGCACCAGTGAGGGGGGAAGAGGGTGGAGCTGAAATCTGAACCGGAGTTCAGGAACAGAGCTGACTCTGGGGGCTGGGTCCAGCCAGGAAGGACCACTGTTCATGTGACGTGTTGTTCCCTGGGGTTCCCGGAGGAACGTGGGGGACTGAAGAAACAAACACACACACCCAGAGACATCAAGGCAGTTTTTCCAAATGGCCACAATTCATGAGCTTGGCTGCTTTCCACCCCTCGAGTTATCACTAGGCTTCAGAGTCAGAGGGCTTCCCTAGTGGCTCAGACGGTAAAGCATCTGCCTGCAATGCTGGAGACCCGGGTACAATTCCTGGGTCGGGAAGATCCCCTGGAGAAGGAAATGGCAATCCACTCCAGCACTCTTACCTGGAAAATCCCATGGACGGAGGAGCCTGATAGACTACAGTCCATGGGGTTGCAAAGAGTCGGACACGACTGAGCGACTTCACTTCACTTCAGAGTCAGATCTGGGGTTTGAATCCCACCTCTGTTCTTTACAAGCTGTGTGACCTTGGGCAACTTACTTAACCTCTCTGTATCCCAGTTTCCATTTCAGTGCTGCAGTTACATTTTGTAAATCAAGTAAATTCCAGAGAAAACCACAGGGTGATAATTATTGTGTATGCTATGGGAGCAGTTATTGCATATAGAGAAAGATATTGCAGGCAGGTGTGGTGTCAGGGAAATAGAATTACACAAATGCTCTCAGCTAACTTCAGTTGTCACATGACACATCCCCAGACTAGGGGAATTCGGATAATCAACTGATGGTTATCAGAAAATAATTTGCTGTTGTTCAGCCACTATGTCATGTCTGACCCTTTGTGAGCCCACGGACTGCAGCATGCCAGGCTCCCCTGTCCTTTTCTCAGAGTTCGCTCAAATTCACATCCATTGAGTTGATGATGCTTTCTAACCAGCTCATTCTCTGCTGCCCGCTTCTCCTTTTGCCTTCAATCTTTCCCAGCATCAGGGGCTTTTCCAATGAGTTGACTCTTCGCATTTGATGACCAAAGTATTGGAGCTTCAGCTTCAGCATCAGTCCTTCCAATGAATATGCAGGGTTGATTTCCTTTAGGATTGACTGGTTTGATCTCCTTGCAGTCCAAGGGACTCTCAAGAGTTCTCCAGCACATAGATCATAGCCTTGTCATAGCAAAGGGGCTTGAGTAACTCATTGAAGCTATAAGCCATGCCATGCAGGGCCACCCAAGATGGACATATCATAGTGATGAATTCTGACAACATGTGGTCCACTGGGGGAGGGAATGGCAAACCACTCCAGTATTCTTGCCTCTAGAACCCCATGGACAGTATGAAAAGGAAAATAATTATGGATCAATTTAAAATGAAAGTTTTAAACCCACATTATTTCAGCTCTTTATTTCAGTAAAAAGAATTTTCATTAGATGTAATTATAAGAAATGGCCAAAAAAAGAGAAATCTTCATCTTACCTAGAAGTAAATGCTAATTATTCTTTTTTCTTTCCCTTTTTTTTAGCTTTTTATTTTATATTGGAGTATAGCTTATTAACAATGTTGTGATAGTTTCAGGAAGACAGCAAAGGGACTCAGTTATACATATACATGTATACATTTTCCCCCAAACTCCCCTCCCATCCAGGCTGCCACATACCATTGAGCAGAGTTCCGTATGCTATATGATAGGTTAAATGCTATTATTCTGTATGTAAACTTTTCTGCTTTTTTCTCTGTGTCTATATATATGTGTGTGTGTATGGACATACACATACATACATACATATATATATATAATGCTCATATATTTGAAAAATAAATCATCCCTGCATTGTTCTATAACCTGTGTGGGTTTATGTGGGGGTCCTTTTGGGGGGACGGTGTTAAGAATAGCTCTGAATCCTCTTAAAATCCACTAAGTGGCCATCAGCCTTCTCGGTTTCCTTACACACAAAATTTGTATTTATTGATTCAATGTTTCCCAATCTTTTTGATTCTGTAATACACTTTAAGAGGACTAAACATAAGGAGGATACAACATGGTGAATGGGAGGAAGTATAACCTGAATAGTTACAAATTATAAACTGAAATGAACAGGTTATATTAATAGTTTATAAAAGAACAGGTTATAACCTGATTCGCTGGCCCTGCCCCTTAAACTTGAAAACAAAAACAATGAAAGCGCATGAAGCAAGCTATAGAATTTTGCCCGTAGAATAAAGCTTTCAGTTCAGTTCAGTCGCTCAGTCGTGTCCAACTCTTTGTGACCCCATGAATTGCAGCACGCCAGGCCTCCCTGTCCATCACCAACTCCCGGAGTTCACTCAGACTCATGTCCATCGAGTCGGTGATGCCATCCAGCCATCTCATCCTCTGTCGACCCCTTCTCCTCCTGCCCCAAATCCCTCCCAACATCAGAGTCTTTTCCAATGAGTCAACTCTTCCATGAGGTGGCCAAAGTACTGGAGTTTCAGCTTTAGCATCATTCCTTTCAAAGAACACCCAGGACTGATCTCCTTCGGAATGGACTGGTTGGATCTCCTTGCAGTCCAAGGGACTCTCAAGAGTCTTCTCCAACACCACAGTTCAAAAGCATCAATTCTTTGGCATTCGCTTTCTTCACAGTCCACCTCTCACATCCATACATGACTACTGGAAAAACCATAACCTTGACTAGACAGACCTTTGTTGACAAAGTAATGTATCAGCTTTTGAATATGCTGTCTAGGTTGGTCATAACTTTCCTTCCAAGGAGAAAGCGTCTTTTAATTTCATGGCTGCAATCACCATGTGCAGTGATTTTGGAGCTCCAAAAAATAAAGTCTGACACTGTTTCCCCATCTACTTGCCATGAAGTGATGGGACCAGATGCCATGATCTTCGTTTTCTGAATGTTGAGCTTTAAGCCAACTTTTTCACTCTCCTCTTTCACTTTCATCAAGAGGCTTTTTAGTTCCTCTTCTGCCATAAGGGTGGTGTTATCTGCATATCTGAGGTTATTGATATTTCTCCCGGCAATCTTGATTCCAGCTTGTGCTTCTTCAAGCCCAGCGTTTCTCATAATGTACTCTGCATAAAAGTTAAATAAGCAGGGTGACAATATACAGCCCTGATGTACTCCTTTTCCTTTTTGGAATCAGTCTGTTGTTCAATGTCTAGTTCTAACTGTTGCTTCCTGACCTGCATACAGGTTTCTCAAGAGGCAGGTCAGGTGGTCTGGTATTCCCATCTCTTTCAGAATTTTCCACAGTTTATTGTGGATAAATACATAAAATAAAGCTTAATCTGGGTATAATTTAAATTCTGAAATATGTGGTAAGCAATCAAGACATACTATGGAATGTATATCAACTATACTTCAACAAAAATAAAAATAATTAAAATAAAAGATATGCTAGAAGAGAAGGGTGAAAAGAGAGCAGGACTACAACTGCTCTTTGCTCTAAGATCAAGGCTGGAAAGATGGCAGCAGAGTCTCTGGGAAGTGTGGGGAGGGCTGGTAACGAGAGCTTCACACTCTTCCCCGCCCCCCGCCCCCCCTTTTGGCTGTGCTGGGTCTTGCGGGCTTCTCTAGTTGCAGCACTCGGGCTTGGTTGCTCCAGGGCATGTGGGATGTTAGTTTCCCAACCAGGGATCAAACTCGCGTCCCCTGCATTGGAAGGTGGACTCTTAACCAACTTAACCACCAGAAAGTCCCTTCATACTCATGCTTGATGAACATTTATCACCTTCCATGTGTCAGGCTGGCTTCTGTCTCAAGACAGGAAGGGATCTTGTGGCTGGGAAGAGGTTTAGGAAAGATCAAGGATCTATCCGGTCTCTTCTGGATACTGAATGTAAATGTTCCATAAATGTTCTGTAAAATGCTACACTATTATGATATCATCACCAGCAAGCTTAGTCTCTTTCTTGATCTCCTCTTGTGGCCTCTCTCCTTTGCTTTTCCTTTTTTTCTTTCTGACTTCTTAATTATGGTAAAATGTCAAACACATAACAAAAGTAGATAGAGCATAACAAATTCCATGTACTCATTACCCAGCTTCAACAATTCTGAGCTCAGTCTTGTTTTATCAGCTGAGGACTGGAGACTCAATTGACTTCCCCCATCCGTGTGTGTGTGTGTGTGTGTGTGTTAATGAATTAAAAAGTTTATTAGCCATAAAAAAAAATTGATTCTTTAATTCTCGTTAAGTTCCCTGTAAAACAATAAGCTTACAGAAAATTTCTTCCTCATGAACAGAAAATCACTATGCTTTTGGTCCAAGATATGTTGGGATTTTTTTCCTTTCTTCTTCAGATGACAGACAGATGGATGTAGTGGAATCTATGAACAAGTGTACTTGCCCCAAATGTGCAACATAAATATAGAAGCGATGAACGGAAGACTCATAACTGATATTGGAACAGGGCCCTCTTTGAGCCCTGGTGAATCCTCTGTGTAGAATCGCCACATCCCCCCAGTGCCCGCTGAGGTCGTACAGCCTGTGCACTTTGTTCCACAGCTGGCATTCTTCCTCTGCCAGACGGTGCTTTGCTTTGCTGAGAGAGTGCCCTGAGGAACCCACGTTAGCGCCACAGTGGGTCAGGCCAGGCACGTTGAAGATGGGAGGGTGGTAGGGAACTGAAGTGAACTGCAGAGGAGCCCATGTGGTTTTTTTTTTTTAACTTTATTTTTATGTATTTGTTTGATTGTGCTGGGTCTTAGTTGTGGCATATGGAATCTTCAGCTGCGACATGTGGGTATCTTTTAGTTGAGGTCTGCAAACTCTGGAGTCCGGTTTCCCAACCAAGGATTGAACCTGGGACCCCTGCCTTGGGAGTGCAGAGTCTTAGCCACTGGACCACCAGGGAAGTCCCCCCATGTTACTTTGAAGCAAACCCAGAACATATCATTTCATATGTGAGCCTCTCAGCATATATCTCTAAAAAGGTAAGGACTTAAAAACTCATTCAATCATCTTTCCTTAATGTCATCAAACATTTAGTCAGTGTTCAGATCCCACATCAACTGTTTATCAGGAGACGGAATGAGATTTCACAGATACAAAGCTCTGTCTCACAAGACCACCCTCCCCTTCAGGAATTTTGGTAGGGATTGCGCTGAATCTGTAGCTTGCTTTGGGTATTATTGCCATTTTAACACTATTAAGTCATTTAATCCATGAATAGGAGATATTTTGCTTGTTAGAATTTTAAGTCTGCTATGAGAGACCTTTGAAATAGTTCAGAGGATTAAATGTACTAAATATACAAGTGTTACTTGATACATTTAAAGGAATTAAATCAGTCAAGTGCGTAGATAATGTTAACTGTTTAGGAAAATTCTGTTTAACTTCTGATTTTTTTTGGCCCCTCCATGCAGCATGTAGGATGTTAGTTACCCAGCCAGGAATCAGATCCTCGTCCCCAGGCATTGGAAGTGTGGGTCCTAACCACTGGACCATAGGGAAGTCCCTTGATTCTATTAAAGATTTATCTAAGGATGGTGGGAATTATTGATCTTATTTTTAAAATTAGTTTCTTAGAAAATAAAATAACAATGATTCAAAGTTTAGCTTAACTATACGGAAAGAAACAGATTTAAGAATTTGAAACTTTGGGGACTTCTCTGGTGGTCCAGTGGCTAAGACTTTGAGTTCCCAGTGGAGCCATCTAGGGTTCATTCCCTGCTCAGGGAACTAGATCCCACATGCTGCAACTAAGAAAGACCCCACATACCCAAACTAAGACTCGGTGTAGGCAAATTAAATAAATAAATAAAAAGAATTGGAAACTTTGTCAAATTTAACATTAATCAGAACTCCAGAATCAATCACTATTCTTTTCCAGGAACAAGAACCCTCCTCAGAAAATAAAATGTCCACGGAATTTCCTGGCAGTCCAGTGGTTAGGACTCATACTTCAAACTGCAGGGGGCAAGGGGTTTGTTTGATCACAGGTTGGGGAAGTAAGATCCCAGGCTGGGGAAGTAAGATCTTGCAGCCAAATAAATAAATAGTCCAATTGTCACCTGGAATCTTCCACATGGTAGAGGGCGGAAAATCTCCTGGGTGAAACTTTCCATACTTCTAACATACCACTGTAGCAGCTCTAAGCCTTCCAGAGAGAAATATAATAAGTATTCAATTTATGTTTATTGACTGAAAGTGATAGATTTAGATTTGCTTCACTGAAAGCGGTTAGTAGCTTGGTAAATACTATGACCAACCTAGATAGCATATTGAAAAGCAGAGACATTACTTTGCCAACAAAGGTCCGTCTAGTCAAGGCTATGGTTTTTCCAGTGGTCATGTATGGATTCGAGAGTTGGACTGTGAAGAAAGCTCAGCGCCGAAGAATTGATGCTTTTGAGCTGTGGTGTTGGAGAAGACTCTTGAGAGTCCCTTGGACTGCAAGGAGATCCAACCAGTCCATTCTGAAGGAGATCAGCCCTGGGATTTCTTTGGAAGGAATGATGCTAAAGCTGAAACTCCAGTACTTTGGCCACCTCATGTGAAGAGCTGACTCACTGGAAAAGACCCTGATGCTGAGAGGGATTGAGGGCAGGAGGAGAAGGGGATGACAGAGGATGAGATGGCTGGATGGCATCACTGACTTGATGGACGTGAGTCTGAGTGAACTCCAGGAGTTGGTGATGGACAGGGAGGCCTGGTGTGTTGCAATTCATGGAGTCACAAAGAGTCGGACACGACTGAGTGACTGAACTGAACTGAACTGAAATACTTGATATACAAATAAATACAAGTATAACATGAACATTTTACATATTCATAAAATTTCAAATCTTTCCTCACTTTGTGTTTCAACCACACTGGCCTGTTTTTCTTTAATTCTTCTAACTTGCTACAGTAACTTTATATATTCAGTACCCTCTTCCAGGAACTTTCTTTCTTCTCACAAACTTTGCCAGACTTCTCCTGTTTCTGCTAAATCATCACTTCCTCCAGGAAGCCTCCTTTGGTTTACCTAATCAGGCAATCTTTCCTATGATATGGTCTTAAGACACCATTTCTCTCTTCAGACCATTTTCTACATAAGTAATTTCACAACCAGTTATATGATTCTTTTTCTAATTCCCCTATATCTTGGAACTTAGCCCCATGATGGGAGCCTAGGACTCTGTTTTGGGTTTTGACTTACCCCTCTAAATTCATCTCAGTGTTTGGAAAATAGAAGGTACCTAACAAACACTTCTTGACTGAATGAGTGATTGTTAAATATGCAATATGAGCCAAAGAACTGTTTGAGGGACTTCCAGGTGGTCCAGTGGTTAAGAGTCTGCACTTCAGATATAGGGGGTACAGGTTCAATCCCTAGTCAAGCAACTAAGATCCCACATGCAAAAAAAAAAAAAAAACTGGTTCAGGGAATAATATAAAAATACATAGAAGGGCCATATGTCAAAGGATCAAGGCAATTAGGTTTAAAAAAATTTAAACTATGTGATTTGCAGAAACACTATTTTCATATAGTTGTCCAGGACATAGAATTAAAATGAGTTTTTAAATGATTATGTTGGTATGCCATCTGCATCCTGTGAGGACACTGACTACATCAAGCAGTTAATAAACTATTGTTATGGTCTACACTCTTAACAGATTTTTGTTCGTGGATACTTGAAATCAATCACATTATTGAAAAGTTCTATTTGTTATACATAATGCTAATAATGCCTGACCATCAGTAATTTTTTTTTTTTCTTTAAAAAAAAAATTTATTTTTGGCTGCCCTGAGTCTGCATGCAGGCTTTCTCTAGTTGTAGTGAAGTAGCTCAGTCATGTCTGACTCTTTGCGACCCCATGGACTGTAGCCTACCGGGCTCCTCCGTCCATGGGATTTTCCAGGCAAGAATACTGGAGTGGGTTGCCATTTCCTTCTCCAGGGGAACTTCCTGTGACTGGGGTGGGGGGGTATTCTCTAGTTGAGCTTCTCATTGAGGTGGGTTCTCTTATTGAGGAGCACAGACTCTAGGTGGTGCTGGTTTCAGTAGTTGTGGTGCTCAGGCTTCGGTGCCCCCCAGGCATGTGGGATCTTCCTGGACGAGGAATCGAATTGGTATCCCCTGCATTGCAAGGTGAATTCTTAACCACCGGACCATCAGGGAAGCCCAATAATTTTTTTAATTAAAAAAAAAATAGGTGGAGAAGGAAATGGCAACCCACTCCAGTATTCTTGCCTGGAGAATCCCAAGGATGGAGGAGCCTGGTGGGTTGCAGTCCACGGGGTCTCAAGGGGTCGGATAGGACTGAGCGACTTCACTCACTTCACTCATGTAATTTATGTACTGGTTTTATGAGGACTGAGTGGTATTTATTAGATTTTTTTTTTCTGTCCAGGAACCTAATATGTATCTGCATTTCTACATATCTTGTTTTTCATTAAACTCTTGTAATTTTCTGCAAAATATATTCTTTACTGTTCTTGATACATTTATTCTTGCATGCCTATAACTGTCATTGTCTTTTGATTAGATTATATTTCCAGCCTATTAATAAATGGCTCTTGGTGTTAAAAAAAAAAAAAAAAGGTACTTAACCTACAGTATACCATAGAGAACTATACTCAATACTTAAAAAAAATTTTTTTTTAATTTTATTTTTTGGCCTTAGCAGGGACTTGCAGGAGATCCCCATTAGGAATTGAATCCAGGCCACAGCAATGAAAGCATTGAGTCCTAACTGCTGGACTGTCAGGGAATTCCCTCTACCCAATATTTTGTAATAAACTATAAGGGAAAAGAATCTGGAAAAGAATATATATATGATATATATATATATATTAATCGCTCTACTGTACACCTGAAACTGACATGACATTGTAAATGAAGTATACTTCAATTAAAAAAAAATTTTTTTTAAAGCACTTAGCAAATTGGTCAGAGAAAGCAATGGCAACCCACTCCAGTAATCTTGCCTGGCAAATCCCATGGACGGAGGAGCCTGGTAGGCTGCAGTCCATGGGGTTGCTAGGAGTCGGACACGATTGAGCGACTTCACTTTCACTTTTCACTTTCATGCATTGGAGAAGGAAGTGGCAACCCACTCCAGTGTTCTTGCCTGGAGAATCCCAGGGACAGGCGAGCCTGGTGGGCTGCCATCTATGGGATCTCACAGAATTGGACGCGATTGAAGCGACTTAGCAGCAGCAGCAGCAGCAAATTGGTAGCAGGCAAATTTTAGAAATGCAAGATAGCTTACAGTCATGGTTATAGACAGGGTAATGAGAAGTCTGTGTCAGAGTAATTTCTGTATTTGGAATCCTTCTGTTTGCAAGTAACAGGAAAAAAAAACTGAAAGTGACTTACAATGAGAGGCAGAGGTAGGGAACATGTATGTTTACACAACTGGAAATCTCAAAAATGGAATTGGGTTCAGTGTTTCTTAAATAAGAGTCTAGTCCCCATCTCTCAGCTCGCCCTTTCTTTTGGTTGGGGATCGATTGCAGGCTGCTTCCTCCCTTCTAGAAAGAGGATGGCTGCCAGGCTCAAGACCCTGCTAGTCAGAGAAAAGGAACATACCTCTCTCTCTGGTTGGCTTAGTGGCAGTGCTGACAAGATAGCTAGTTTATGTACAGCAATACTGTACATCAATAATTACACTGCTCTTATAAATTTATGTGGGCATTTTGGGCAGTATACAACTCACAGGGTCTTAAATTGAAAGGGTTTCTGTATAAAGGATAATAGATTATGGCTAGAATGCAGCTAATACGGAACCTGATGATATAAAGATAACCCCAGGAAATTATCCTTAGAGTTCAAATTTCAATCCCTTTAACCAGGAGCCCAAGCACAATTTCATGACTTGTAAAAAATATGGAATGTGAAAACTGCTAAAATCTTACATTCTACATTTAGATTGTGGCTATTAAAAGTTCTAAAATTACTGTAATTTTGCAAATTACAAGTCCCATTAGCTGACAGGTCTGATTGGATTACTCATCCATTCCTGAACTAATTGAGGTAAGGCAAGGAGGCTACTAAGAATGGGGATGATTTAATTAACTAGGGGTGCTCATGCCTCTACCCCTAAAAAAGTAGGGTATAGGATCCAGCCACACTTAAGTCAATCACATGGTCTACTGTGAGAATCCTGCCTCAGAGAAAGTCAAAAGATAACTTGTTTGCTACAACGTATGATCCCCATTCAAGAATTTCTGATATGTTTCCTTGAAGCTTCCTATGATTCTAGGGTCTAGACAAGAGTGGCTGGTGGTTGAATAAATTTAAAGGAACATTAAAATAGTCTATAATTTAAATGGATAATTCACTGGGCTGTGGTTACCAGAAGATGGAAAGTCTGTGTGGATGACCAGAAGAGGAGGTTCAGAAGGTATTTGAAAATACAGTGGGAGGGATTAAGAGTGCTCCACTGAAAGATGCATGCTAGACTAGCATTACACACACACATAATAACAAAAATAGGGGAAATGGTGGGAAAGAATGGGATATGAGACGTGAAAAAAAACAATTTTTTTGAACAAAGATTGTGCCAGCTGATTGACATACATCATTTATTTTAAATACTTAACCAAATATGTTTTGATCACCTGCTATGTGTCAGGCTTGTTTCCTGGCCCTGGGGATGCAGGAGTGACCACAGGAGACCAAAGCTGAAGTTCTTCTGAGGGGAGACAGGACGCAACAACCCTGCATTGATATAATTACTCCATTTTATGGAGAGGAAAGCAATCTTGAGTGAGGGTAAGGGACTCTTCTGCAGACACTTTAAGTAGCAGCAGTGCTATGGTCCAAATCCAGGATAGTCTAACTTAAAAAAGGCCCTGCTTTGGGACTTCCCTCGCGGACCAGTGGTTAAGCCTCTATGTTTCCACTGTAGAGGGCCCGGGTTCAATCCCTAGCCAGGGAATGAAGTTCCCACATACTGCTGGGTGCAGCCAAAAAGAAAAAATATATAAAAAATTTTTAAAAAAGGTTTGGTTTAATAGAAGGAAATAAAAAGAGGAGAAAAATTTACCTTGGAGGAGGGGAGCAAATCAAAGCAAATTTATGTGAGCCAGAAAAGAAAAACAATAAGAGAAGGAAAGAAAAGTAAGAAACAGAAAGGTTTTGCTAGAATCCCTCACCTGGTAAACACCCAAGGTAAGGCCAGCTCAGGGTCTGCCTCGACCACTGCATTTCTCCTTCTCTACTCTTCCCCCACTCCAGTACTCTTGCCTGGAAAATCCCATGGACGGAGGAGCCTGGTAGGCTGCAGTCCATGGGGTCGCTAAGAGTCGGACACGACTGAGTGACTTCACTTTCACTTTTCACTTTCATGCATTGGAGGAAATGGCAACCCACTCCAGTGTTCTTGCCTGGAGAATCCCAGGGACGGGGGAACCTGGTGGGCTGCCGTCTCTGGGGTCGCACCGAGTCGGACACGACTGAAGCGACTTAGCAGCAGCAGCAGCAGCAACTCTTCCCTTGCTGGTATGGAAGCCCCGTTTTACAGATGTAAAAACTAAGGCTCAGGGATATTTAATCTTTGTATTCCCCCCCCCCCCCACTATGGATAAACCTCTCAGAGCCACAGTAAGAGAACGCCTGAGAGAAACAAAACAATAATTGGTATATCTTTCAGGTAACGGTGGGAAAATACAAGTTGTTAGTGTTTCTCTTGAGAGCAGATTTAGCATAAGTCAGACTCCACTGAATCTGCTTGCAATGCGGGAGACCTGGGTGGATCCTTAGGTCGGGAAAATCCCTTGGAGGAGGAAATGGCAACCCACTCCAGTATTCTTGCCTGGAAAATCCCATGGACAGAGGAGCCTGCTGAGCTCCATGAGGTAGCAAAAGAGTCGGACACGACTGAACAACTAACACAGACTCCAGTGAAAGCGGGTAGGGAACACCAGGCAAACTTCCTAACTGAACTCACTGTTGTGAGGAAGGGGCTCTTGGTGATTTTTCTGACACGTATGCTAAGTCGCTACAGTTCCACTCTGGGCTGTAACCCGCAAGAATCCTCCGTCCATGGGATTTCCCAGGCAAGAACACTGGAGTTGCCTGGGTTGCCAAGTCCTCCTCCAGGGCATCTTCCCTCCCCCAGGGATCGAACCCACCTCTCTTTTATCTCCTGCATTAGCAGGCGGGTTCTTTACCACTAGCGCCACCTGGGAAGCCACAGTCGTTATATTTCTCTCCCAATAGTTAACCTTGTGGCTCGTGCCTTTTTTTTTTTTTTTTTTTTTTTAGGGGAGGTAGAAAACAGAGGAAGGTATGAGCGACCCACGGACCCCACCCCTGCCCTCAGGCCAATACAGCAGCCATTGCTAGGAGAAAGGCTAGCTAGCACTCGTCCGGAGCCCTGAATTTAAATTCAATCTTCTTCAGGAGCTTCCACTTTCATTTGCTAAATGTGGTCGTTTCCAGATGGCCTGGAACGCAGTCTCATTTGCGTTTGCGTTGCTATTAAACTTTTCAAGAGTCCGTGATAATGCGCCATAGTCTCGGTCAAATCCTGCAGTTTGCGTGAGACGTGAGATACCAGCCAGAGTTCCAGACTTTCTAGGCTTGGGCTTTTCTCTAACTGTGGGACCCCGGTTGGTACAGTCTGGTGGCAGCTTGATCACAAAGGCTCATTGACCTTGGGAGCAATACCGAAGTACTTTCCTAAACGTGATGGTCTTAGTTCCACCCTAACCGCTTACGCGGATGAAGTAATTAGTGAATACTTTAGTATTTAATACTTTAATCTTATTAGGAGCAAAACGTTTTATCAGTGAGAGTAACAGCGGAGGTGTTCTTAAACCCCCGCCTATTTGGAGGTGAGGGAGACGGGACTGAGGATAACTTGGAAGTCAGCAACTAGGGAATTACACCTGAGGGAACTCCGGACCTGAGACATCCCTCAGCCGCCTCTACAGACAAGGCGCCAAGACCTGAGCGCGCTCCCAGCAACCGCGATTCTCGCAGCGTTTGTAGCTATTACGTCACGGCGTTCTCCGCCTCTCATTGGGCGAGCCCATCCAGTCATGTGACTCTGGTGTGTCGTATAAATAAGGGCGAGGAGACGGCGGTGGTCCGCCATTTCGTGGACGCCGGGTGTGCGAGAGCATCCGGGAACGCCGGGCGGGAGGTGGACCGGGAAGACCTAATCTAGGTTCTGTGGATTTGAACCTCCGCATTTCTAACCCAAGATCTCGGTAAGCGAACGACTACTAAAGGAATGAGGTGGGAAATGGGTCTTAAAGGGGCCGAAGTGGGGATAGGCCAATGGCGGCGGTAGGCTGAGACAAAGAGACCGTGCCGCCATTTTGTGACGTTCAGCTAGGGGCTGTGGCGGGGGCTTTCGGCCCCTCGGAGGTATACCCAGCCCTCAAAGTGGAGATGTTTTTAATCCTACACTGGGAACGGAGAGGCCGTGAGCCGGGAAGGGAGATTATCCGGGTCGAGGCGAAGGGGGACTCAGTAGTCGGTTGTACTTTAGGCCGCGGCTTTTCAATTTATGGCGCCTTTTTTTTTTTTTTCCGGCAGCACGTTTCCTTAGGTAGCTTCTCATCGTTTTTTCCCTTCAGGTCACTAATCAAAACTGAGCCTTTAGAACCATAATAATTAATTTCGATGCTCATTTTCATTTTTATGTTTTTCTTTTAACTTGAGTTCACTTTTAAAGTCGGGACCCAATAACTTTTTTTTTTTTTTAAACCGACCTTCCTTGAGCTGAATTGTTCTTGTGACTTTTCCTATTGATGCGTGGGCCTGAAACTGGTCACTGTAAAGTTTCTGGAAAAGGGAAAAAACCCATTCCCCAGCAATGGTTTGGTCTCAGAACTGGTTGCAGGGTGGGGTCACGCAATTAGGATGTGTCTGGACTGGTTTGTTTTTTTTTTTAATTGGATAAACCCAGAGTGAGGAAAAAAGGGTAAAGCTCTTGAGCTGAGTTTATGGGCAGACTGCTTTTTTATGCAATTGATAACTGGCCTGTAAGTTGATTAGATACTGCTTTAAGTGACTGTAAGTATCTAAAGTTTGTAAAAATGTAAGCCCCCTGGGTGGCTTAAATTATGCAACAAGTGTTTTTTTTCTCTGAGGTGAAATTAACATAAGCTTCATTTTAAAGTGCACAATTCAGAGGTATTTAGTATGTTCACATTGTTGTACAGCTATCACCTCACTAGTTTGGAACGTCTTTTATACCCAACGAAGTGACCTGTATACCGAAGCATCCATTCACCTTTTGCCTTGTCCTCTCTCCCAAGCCCCTGGTACCTACTAAAATGTTTCTGGATTTGCCCGTTTTGGATAATTCACATCCTTGGAATCGTAATATGTGCACTATTTTGTGTCGAATATCTATTAACAGTATGCTGACACATTTGTAGCATTTATGGGTACTTGATTCCGGAATAATTTGGATAGTACATTTTGTTTATGTACCTGTTGCTGGATATTTGGCTTGACACTTTTGGGCTGTTGAGAATACAGTAAGGTACATTTTTTAAAAACAGATTTGTCTTGCGTTGTGAGGAGTGATGCTGGTTAACGACCTGTGAAGGCACATTAGTATCAGTTTTCTTGGTGATTGTCTTCAGCGAGTTGATTTTGTTTTGGAATTTGCTTCTGAGTAGGTGATCTACTCTTCTAGGTGAAATTAATTGAAATAGATAAAATCCTTAGTTTCTACTTTGGTATAACACTCCTCTGGTGTGTTTTCTTCCCCGCCGCCCCGCCTCCCCCCGCTTTTCAAGGAGGCCACCCCCCCCCACTTCTTTCACAATTTGTTCTGTCTTCTATGCAGTTATCGGTACTATTGGGATAGTTCTAGCTTTTTGGGTTTTAGTGTTGAGTTCTTTCCTGAATCTATTTTTCACTGTGGATTATAATTTTTTTTTATTGCAGAAATGCATCGTGATTCCTGTCCATTGGACTGTAAAGTTTATGTAGGTAATCTTGGAAACAATGGTAACAAGACTGAATTGGAACGAGCTTTTGGCTATTATGGACCACTCCGAAGTGTGTGGGTTGCTAGAAACCCTCCCGGCTTTGCTTTTGTTGAATTTGAAGATCCCCGAGACGCAGCTGATGCTGTCCGAGAGCTAGATGGGAGGTAATTTGTTGATTAATTAATGATAGTTGATTGTGTTTTAATAGTCAAAATCTCTATGATATATGGCTTTTAGATGGCTTCTTTGCTATCTGAAATTGATGGTATTGGAAATTTACATAAAACTTTTTTTTTGGCAATCAAAGTGAACAATTTGTGAAGATATCTAGGAAGTTTTTTATTCAGTTGGCCATTGGAGAAAATAATTTTAATGGTCAGCTTGGGTGTGTGGCTTCATGTGGTTGAAACATTTTAATCTAAATCCACCACAAAGCATCAATCATATTGTCACCTTTGAATTGTGTCTAAAATAATTGTGGCTCAATCATCCCTCTTAATGGCCACAGGATTGTAAGTGGATATGGTTATATGGGTTTATTGTACTATTATCTTTTTTTGATACCTGTTGGAAATATTTAAGAAGTGTGGATCATATAACAGTATTTCCCTTTGCATTACAATATTCTGTTAGCTGGCTGGTAAGTTAACACCTGAGTCTTTTTTTCTTTTTTTTTTTTAACAACTGAGTCTTAACAGTGAACAGGTGTTGCCTTTCTTCTTGGCATTTGAAAACTTGGGTTTCATGAAACCAAGGAACAGAATTAAGATCCAAAAATTAAAGGATCTGCGAGTTGACTATAAAGATATGTAAAAGGTCATTTATCTAAGCAGATTACAGAAACATTTTTCCAGGGCCCCACCTCTTCCCCAATCACTGTCCACATATGGTGGCTTATCTAAACTTAGTAATTGTGGACCAATGAGTAGGTGGAATATAAAGGTCTTTTTTTTTTTTAATTGTTCTCAGCTACAGTTTCCTATGTTTAACCTGTTGTGTGATGATTGAAGGGAAATGAAAATGTAAAATGTCCAGGATGCTTCTGTCCTGTTTACTGATGTTTGCTTAGAGGGGATGGGGAGGAGAGAGACCAACAAATGGAGTATTTATGATTGGTAAACAGTTGCTGCATCTTCCCAAGGAAGAAGTCAAAATAGGATGTACCAAATGAACTAACTACCTTGGAGGATGAATCTAGGTTTTCACACTTAAATTGTATTGAGCCCAATGATCAGACTGACTAACAGCAATAAAACACAAGGAACTTGGTTTTCTTTACTAGAAAAAAGATAAGGAACTAAAACTTGCTTTGGTATTAAGGATTCTGCAGACATTCAGTTGGATTCTTTGCAAAGAAGCTAGCTATAAGAGGGGGCTTTGTATTTGTTTTTTCCTTGCTTTAATGCACATCTCCTAGAAAATTAGTTTGGCTGTTTTAAATTCACTGTTTCTTTCCCTCCTAGAACACTCTGTGGCTGCCGAGTAAGAGTGGAACTATCGAATGGTGAAAAGAGAAGTCGTAATCGTGGCCCACCTCCTTCTTGGGGTCGTCGCCCTCGAGATGATTATCGGAGGAGGAGTCCTCCACCTCGACGCAGGTACTTAGAGAGAGCGTGTTTAGAGGTATTGGTGTAGCTAATAGGAACAGGTATCTCTCTTAAAGTTTGTTGGTGGGTTTTAACTTTGAAGAATCAGGTTTTTACGAAGCGTTTGTTGGGTGTAGTTTGGGATATGTGAGTTGTGCTGAGTGTTGGCTTTTGTCTTTAGGTCACTGTTCATGTTGGTAGTCAGTAACTTCTATCTTGGATCTGTCTTCTAGTTCATCTTCTAGTTGCATCTTTCCAAGTCTTCCCTTATACTTCAGTTTAGGCCTTTTTCCATTTCTTGACTCCATAATGACAAACATTACATTCAACTCTAGCTCTTCACAAGAATGTGTTTTCTACTGTTAGCACGATTGTAATATTTATCAAACAGGCAGCTGTTTTATTGTTACAACTGGTAAAGTAGAAATCATTCTGAAACTAAAGTCACTGACCAATAAAGGGGGCTAACGTAATCCCAGTCATCTGTTCTTCAAACCCAAATAGGAGAGAATGCAGGTTTTTTTTATAATTGAAAATGGCATCATTCTTGGACCAGGCAGTATTGTCTGGATGCTAACTCCACATCTCCTCAGACCTCCAAAATAGTTTCTATAGGACTGAATTTACCTCTTACAGGTGAGTGAAGTCCTAGGAGATAGGAGTTCAAAATCTTGCCCCTTTTGCTGTTTTGAAAAACAAAACAACACACTGTTGCCCATCATAATAAAGAGTATTTGTTAGCTAATAGATGGTTGTACTGATGGCTTGTTTTTCATTTTTTTTTGTGCTTTTTGGTCCATCTATTAATAAAAATGAACCCCGTTACAGAGTCACCATCATGTCTCTTCTCACCACCCTCTGAGTCTGCATTAGCCAGTCAACTAGCCCTTTCAGCGTCATGTGACCAGCGCGCCCCATTCAGCTTGGCTGGTGTCGTTTCACATGACCCAGGCATGGCCAGTCGTCAGGTTGCACCGCCCTTTGGTTCCCGAGCATGCTGTTTTCTCTCAGCCTTCTCTCCAACCTTAACCAAATCGGCAGCAGCCACCTCGACCGCCCACACATTCCTGGCCAATCAGCTCAGCTGTTTATTTACCAAATGTCTTCACAACAACTACAGCAGCAGCCTTCGGCTAACAAAAAAGCAGGAAAAATCCACAACACCCCCTTCGCCAACCAACTAAATCCAACGCAACATCTGGCAAAACCTTTTCAGCAAATTCTTCCTGGCCGTCAGTCCGGCAGCCTCACCTCACCATTTCTAGCTTGTTGAAACCCAAAAACTAGTAAGTTTTTCCTGCTTATACAGTTTACTGCTGGTTAAAATAAGGAGTAAGCGGCTTAAAGTAATTCTTTTTTCTGGATCAAAGGCTGGCTGTGCATAATTGAATGGTAACGTACATATATATTGCTTGAATAAAACTTTTAAGGGTGATAGGGAACTCATAATGTAACTAGACCTTCAAGTGAAACTTATTTGCATGTGTGAGATGCCAAACTAAAAATTTTAATAACTCTAACAGATTTAGCTTTCCTTTCTAGCAAAAATTTGTTGAATCCTATCACCTTTAAATGGTTTTACTAACAGTTTTCAAAATTTTTAAATTTTGGGGGTGAAGTGGGCCAAGCTAAGGTAATTTTGATAAGTCTAAACACACTCTTAAATGTGACGATCACAAATGCAGTTCTAATGTAGCACTTAATGGCATCAATATTTACACCTAGCGCGTTTTCACAAAATTACACTATCCACCTGGTACCTAAGTCTTGTCATGGACTTACAGGTTTGCATGGGTTCCAAATACTGGTTTATGGTACTGTTTTTGGAACTACTTGTGGGACTACATTTTGGTGTGGTGTTTGGGTAGTGAAGTTAGTTTGACATGAAGTTTTGCATTGGACAGATCTGCTGTGAAGCATTCTTTGTTAAAGTGAATCCATGATTGGAATACCTGCTTTTCACTTGAGCTTTTGGTTCCTTAATCCTTCTGTGCCCTTTTTTTGTTTTGTTTTCCTTTAAAAAATTTTTATTTTTTGGACGATGGGTGCCAGTTCTTCGGCACATTCACTGGGCCCAACAGTGAGATTGAAAAGTTGGGAAATGCCTCACGCCATAAATGCTAATTGACAATTAGCCTAATTTTTCTGTTTTCTGCTTTTAGATCTCCAAGACGGAGAAGCTTCTCCCGCAGCCGGAGCAGGTAAAGTATCTTTTGGGGGCCACATTCTCAGAAATGGGAGTGTTTGTGAAATTTCTAAGCTGTTTTCCAGATGACTCAGTTAATGGCAGTAGACACTGACTTTAGTAATGAATCAAGTAACATATAGAACTTTTAGCTTTCAAAAACTTAGACATTGTGTGTAATCCTGAATGGCTCCGTTTTTCTTTCTCCTCTTATTTTAGGTCCCTTTCTAGAGATAGGAGAAGAGAGAGATCACTGTCCCGGGAGAGAAATCACAAGCCGTCCCGATCTTTCTCTAGGTCTCGTAGGTAAGATCTTTAATGACCTGAGCCATTTAAGAGCTTACATACATAATATACTAGAAACAGAAATAGGTCTTTTAAGCTACTAGGACAAAATGTTTTATAACTTTACTGTAAAAATCTTTTGATGATGTTTTGCCTGTAACTGAGTTAACAGATGTAACTTTTGTTTCTGTTTTCCAGCCGATCTAGGTCAAATGAAAGGAAATAGAAGACCAGTTTGCAAGAGGAGTGGTGTACAGGAAATAACTTCATTTGACAGGAGTATGTACAGAAAATTCAAGTTTTGTTTGAGACTTCATAAGCTTGGTGCATTTTTAAAATGTTTTAGCTGTTCACATTTGTTTGTTGGAACAGTGACACAAAGGTGTAATTCTCTATGGTTTGAAATGGATCATATGAGGCATGTAATATCAAGAATTGTTACTTTACAATGTTCCCTTAAGCAAAATTTAATTTGCTTTGAATTTTAGTCTTGCATAGGCTGATAATAAACCTCTTAACTCCTGCCCAGTCGATGTTTAACATTATGGAAATAAAAACTGGCAAAAATTGGAAGATCTTTTTTTTTCAACATACCTGGGATATGGTATGCAGCTGTAGTTAAGCAGTTTTTAAAAGCTGCTGTGAACTCAAAAGCCAGCTGGAAAAATTAAAGCTGCAACCTTAAACTAGATTAGAGGTTTAAAAATCCTACTAGTCTTCACACTGGACAAAAGGTTGTCCAGTTGGTGTAGAATCTAAGAAGTTTCAAGGAAGTTAGTTTACCTTTGCTTTAGGTTGTAAGTTCCTTCTGTGATTGCTGTATATGAATACATAGCTCTTTGTAACATTCTTTATTTGGAAATATGAGACTACTCAAGATAACAAATGTCCTGCCAGTTTAAGGGTACATTGTAGAGCTGAACTGAGTTACTGTGCAAGATTCTTTTTTCATGCTGTCATTTGTAATATGTTTTGTGAGAATCCTTGGGATTAAAGTTTTGGTTACAAATTGTTGTTTAACCTGAAAGCCTGTTTTTCCTTGCAAAACTAAAATCTGAGCTTGGTACCAAGTCCAGGTGTAACATTCCTATTGGAAGCCATACTTATATTTTCTTGTAAAGTGCTTTTGAAAATAAAATATAAGCATAATTGTAATAGTTGAACCCACTATTACCATAGTTCTTGTCCCACAGAAGGCAGTTGGTTACACAAATCTTATTTTTTAGGAAATACATTTGACGCTTTTGAAGTGAAGGGACTTTCTGGTTGTCTACCTAAGTGATATGTCTTCTGGAGCAGAAGCCAGTTTAAAGTCCATGATATTCAGTGACCAACATTTTAAAGTATAGCCACCTGATACATTATAATCCAAAGTTGCCAGAAAAAAAAAAAAGCTTCTATCACTAGCATGAAAACGTTCCACAGAGCTTTAAAAATTGCTTCCATTTTATATAATTTGAGGTGTTGCATGGGAATTCTAAATTGATCCATCATTATGTGAAATTCACTACATGGTTCAAATGTAACAGTGCAGAATTGAAATATGGAGGCATGCATAATCTTCCTCTTAGATATCTAGAGGAGTTGTAATTTCAAACTTCTGTGCAATTAGATTAAATCATAATGCAACAGTCTTGTGGCTTAGTTTCCTTAAATGTGCTATTTAAAGATAGTTTTGGATTGTGCTGTACTGACTTTTCTTTAACATGAAAGACAAGTCATTGTGTTAATCTATAAGGATGTTTTATGAGAAATTCATCCTAAACAAGTTTATTTCCAGTGGTCCTTCTTAACCTTTCACAAAAGTATCAAGGGAGAAGAGTCCTGGGTATCACAGGGGAGAACTGGTGTCAGTGGAGTTCAGTGTGATCCTTGCTGGCAGAAGACATTTGTAAAACTGCCTACTTATTTACTGAGAGCTCAGGCTTTGTGCCTTCTGGCTTTCATAATGAGCTTAAAAACTGTTGGGATCAAGCAAGGCAAGATAGCTACTGATTTGTGGAAGTAATGTGGTACATCGCTATTACACTGCTCTTATAATGAACATGGATATTTTTGACAGTATGCAACTTGCAGAGTCTTAAATTGGGCTTCTGTAAAAAGGAAAGATTATAGCTACAAAGTGGCCAATACAGACCCAATATAAAGTTAACTCAGATGTATCCTTAGGATCCAGATTTGCAATCACTTTAACCAGAAGCCTTAGCACAGTTCTATGGCTTATTAAAAAATATGGAAGGTAGAAATTATTAAAACTTTGTATTTTACATTTACATTGTGGCTTTTAAAAAGTTCTCTGTAGTTAACTAATTTTTGAAATTACAAGTCCTATTGGCCAGTGTCTTGGATTCTCAGTTGAATATTATACTGAAAGCAGTCACAGAAACTTTGACTTGTGATGTAATGGTGACAGGTGTTCACTAGAGGTCACTGTTAACACTTGGTGATAACTTAAGGAACATATCTAAGGCTTATAGTTTTTATTTTTGCAGGAATAGTTAATTCTATGGTTCTCAATTCATTGTGGGTTACATCTGACCTCCATGTCTTAAGCAGAAAGAGAAGTTTTTAATTTTAGAGATATAGATACCTTTTACCAACTATTTCTATGTTTTTTTACAGTTCCCTAAAAGATAATGTGATGAGTAGATGGCATCACCACCTTTTTAGTTAAACTCACCCATATTTGGATGGAAAGTCCTGGTTGCTTTTTATCAAGCGTCGTGGTTCATATTTCTGCAGTGCTTTATCAGGAATGGTATTTTCCAGGCCTACTGATTGATTTTTCCATCCCTGGGTTATATAAGAACCACTGGTTTAGTACTTTGTATTAATGTGCTTTTATTTTCGGAATCCCCAACATGATTTAGTTGTCAGATCTGGTTGGTGGCAATGTCTTCCAGTTGTATATTTTTGTACTAGACTGTTGCCTTCTGGTTTTCTTTTCTTTTCTTTTTGAGAACATGAAAGACTTTATAATTAAAGTAGCTGAAGAAAAACTGGGTTGGAGTATATTTTTATCAAAACAGTCTGATACTGTTGGATTTAATTTTATATATCCACACAAATTCTCTTCATTCTACTTTATTAAATTGGCTGCTTCAAAAGAATTCAGCTATACACAGAATAGTTGTAAGGTTCTGAGAAGAGATACTGAAAATTTGTCTTGATAAACCTAGTTAACTGCTTAATTTTGTTATGCAACTTAATGTCTAATTGAGACTGCAGATATTCATAATATGGTATTTTCATAATTTTGTATCCCGGTTCTTTTAACTACCTGGATGGAACACAAGACAACAGCCAAAATGTTTCCCAGACTAACACATGAAGTACTTGTGTAGAATATTACTTTTTTTTTTTTTTTTTAAGTTTTTCCTTGGTTCTCTGACTTACATAAAGCATTGTGACCATTTAGTGCCTTATCTATTAGTACATATATGTACTTAGTCTTGAAGTGAAAATCTCTAGAAACATTGATACTTACCTTTTTTGCTATTCATTGTTGGGGACTAGATGAGATGGAGAATATTTCACTTTATTTCCAGAGCAAAATTATACCTTCCAGAAAGAGTAGGCTGTAGGTGACTTCCCCCCCTCCTTTTGAAGTTCTGTTCATTTATGAACTGGCATTTTTGTTTCAGTATATAACTCACAGATTTCATTTGGGGCAAGTTAGTATCCTTTTAGTGGCTTTTTTTTTTTTTTTAAGTCCCCAAACCTCAAATTGGAAAGTTGCTGAAGAAAATTACTTAGTGAACGCTGTAGGGTTGCTGTTTGTATCGGTCATTTGGAAAGGGAAATGGAAATGATCAACATAAAAAACATTCTAAGGTTTGAGAGAACTCCCTCAGGAAACAATTTCTACATCCTTTTAAATTTAAGCAGCTGGCACTTCTTTTAACTCAATCCAGCTGGCTCTCTGCCACCGAATTTCTTTTGTAATGAGAAAATTTTAGTTTAGGAAAAACCATCCATGTTAACTTTCATCAAAAGTGTCTTGTAAATAAATACAAATTGGAGTGTTGATTTGTCATTTAATCCTTTTTGTGTCACACTTTCCCCACATGGCAGACTGACAGGCATTTAATGGGGAATGGGGTGCGGTGATAAGGAATAACACCAGCTCTGACTCAAAACAGCAAAGGTAATACTTTTGTCTAATGTTGGGATGTTGAAACCTTGAACTAAATAGTAATAAGTTCCCTTGTAGATTAGAATGATTTAAGATGTTGGTTGTAGGGCTTTTAAATGTTCTGAGAGGCTCTTGGATCTTGAGTGAGGTGGCAAACATTTCAGGTGCTTTGAAAAGCCCCTTACCTAGCAGTAGTGGAAGACAAGTGAATGTAGAGAATCTGAGGTGAAGAAATGAGTATAAATAACTTTAGTCATAAAGTAGAAGTTAGAAGACAGGAGCAGTGGAGTGCACAACTCTTTGGAGGTAAAACTGAGTGTTTTACTGAACTTGTACCAATTTCCATCTAATTTTTTATTTTCTTTCAGCCCTATTGCTAAATAAGTAGTGTCGGATAGCTTATGTAGCTTTAGTACTGGTGGAAAGGCTAAAAGGTTGGGAGTGTTACTGCTCTAATGAAAATTTTAGTGGGGATACGAAGTTGACTTAACTGACAGTCCTGGTTGTCTTCAGTTGGCAATGCATAGAAGCTGCCCACTTTGAAAATAGGAGTAGATGAACAATGATAGTTTGGAAAGGGTTAAGAAAGCTCTCAGGATGGTGGAAGCTGGGGGGAAGACGGTTGGCATAGGAAAGGAAAGGAAATTAAAAGCTTTTTGTTCTGGTCCTGTCTCTACTCACTTGGCCAGCTGTATCCTCCAGGAAAGGAAGTTTTCTTTTTGAGTACTGGTCTGCCAAACATTATCCATGACTTTATTCTTATGAAATCTTAACCAGTTGAGAGGTGAGTCTCCTTGTTAAAAAGGGCAGAAAAAAGTTCCTCATTTATCATTCCTCATCCTGCTAAACAGTACAGACAGTCTTGGTGATTGAACCTGTGATTTGACTACAGTGGTACAAAAGCAATATGCAGAAACTCCTTTGAATTTTGATCTTTTCCTGGGCCAGTAGTGGTTGGCACCATACTCTATTGGTGCTGGGCACCAAGGGGCAGCAAGCCAAGCCTTGGCTCCCAGACTGCCAGGTGATCACAAAGGTCGATTAATATGCTTTAAAAGCATTCTGTACCCAGAACCATTTTGTTTTTCATTCTGTTCAGTATTTAGTGAGTTACATGAAAGATTGAGTACTTTGTTAGATGTTTTTGCCCAACTGTAGGCTAATGTTCTGAGCACGTTTAGGTGAGGCCAAGCTCTGATGTTGGGTAGGTTAGGTCTATGTTAAATATGTTTTTGACTTGTGTTTTCAATTTATCAAGATACGACCCCATCATAAGGAAGAACTGTAGTGGATTCAGCGCTGAGGCCATACTAGACTCCCAAGCCTTTGTTTTCTGCTTACTGTGTTTTTATTTTACAACCCAATTGTAAGACACCACTATATTGTGACTAACAGGGTTTAGGACTTATCTTTCTAGTTGTAAAATATGCTTATGGTAAAAGTAAATCGTACACACACTGGGGAATTAATTCCTTTCTAGAGATAAAAACTTGTTAAAGTTTTGTTAGAAAGTTAGGCATACTGTGATGAGCAAGTATTTATACAGCTAGAAGTGCTGTGTGTCCTTCAGCTTTTGATTACACGTCTGAGGCACGCTCATCTGAAATGCACTGTCTAAACTTGCATATCGTCTGGGCCAGTAGTACGGCTGTTACGTAGTCAGGGTTTGTGTGTGTACTCAGTCGTGTCTTGACTCTTCGACCCTATGGGCTGTTGCCTGCCAGGCTTCTCTGTCCATGGGATTTTTCAGAATGCTGGAGTGCCATTCTTGACCAGTGTGCCACCTGGCAAGACAGCTGGCTTTATCCTGATGCCTAATTTAATGACTAAGATGTCATTGTCAAGGAGGACAAAGCTGTGCTGACATAGATGGGTTGACATTGTTTCCATCAGTCCATGTTGACTATTAGTTTTGTGTTATGGGCATGCGTCAAAGCTGTTACTGGTTGCTGTGGCTGTTCCAGTCTCCTGATCTTGACATCACCTGTGGTCACCCTTAAAGCAATGTGAGACCAACATTGGTGAGTATTGCAGTTTATGTGAGGACTGGTAAACATCAAACTTTCATCTGAGGCGCATTTTAATTATTAATAATGTCAACTTCGTAGAGAAAAGTATACCAATTATGTTTTCCTTTTTTAAAATAATGGAATTTTAGGGAGAGTACCCCAGAATTCCATGGCTAAGAACGCTGTTGCAGAGATTGAGGAAAACATCTCCAAGTAGGCACATTTGAGTGATCATTTAGATTTTGACAGTGGACTTAGTGATTAAAGCTATTGAATTGCCTCCAACAGCCGCAGCCTGCTGACCTGGAAGAACACTAAATGATTTTGATTGATTCTCGTAGAGGTGAATGGAAGGAAGAGAGTTTAAGTGCATCATCCAAGATGGCTTCTTGAACCAGGGCCAACTTTGGGACTTGAAAGCAGGTGACAGGAATAAAATAATTAAAAAGAGTCTCAGTAATAAGGTAATGTACTCACGCTTTATTGAGGAAGAGACTGAAGTATAGAGAAGGCTGGACAAGTTGTTAAGGAGTGATTGAGCTGTAATGGTGTAAACCAGGTTGCAATACCAGGTGTAGAATAACAAAGTGGGTTGGAGTTCATAGTTGGAGTCCTATATTTAGAGACGAGAAGGTGGGTTTGCCAAAGGTCATGCAGGGATGCTGGCAGAGCTGGGACAAGGATTGCCTCAACAGCTACTGAAGTGCTATTCCAGGGAGCAGTATAACGTTAAGGACTTCAGTGTTTGAATCCTGGCTTCCTCACTTAAAGCCCAATGGCCAGCTGCATAATTTTTGACACTTAATTTTTCTCATCTTAGGTTAATTACCTTTGAGAATGTAGTAATGTGATGCAGATAATGGCACCCAACACAGACAACACTGCTCAATAAGCATTAGCTCGTACGTGGCAGGCTAACACCGGTACGCAATTTGCAGTCAAGTAATGGCTTTTAAGCAAAACTGAGGGCTTCCCTGGTGGCTCAGCTGGTAAAGAAAAACTGAACCACTTTGGTGCTGGGCACGCAGGAGTGCCCCCAGTGCATACGAGTGTTTCCACTGACCCTGGTCCTTACCTACTTTTGAATATTTTGTCCAGTTTGAGGGGATGTTGCTTTCAGGGTTGCAAGGTCAAGAGGAACATTTGTGGTTACAGGGGTCCAGGCAGATTTCAAAAAGGGGGCTTCTGAACTCAAAAAGATAGGAAGGATAAGGTGGATTCTAACTGCTAGATGGCTCCTTAGAAACAGGTTTTCAAATTAGCCCAGCCTGTATTCAGATTTCCATCTTTGTGTGTGTCTGGGACAAGTCACTTATATTTTTAAAGCTGGGGATAACAAAACATTTCAGAGGGTATTAAACTGATTAATCTTTGTACGTGGTTTTTTCCACTGTTGGCTGCATACTGGAATTTCCTAGAGGAACTTTTGAAACTAATACCTGGGCCGTGCCCCCAGATGTTCTTATTTAGTTTGAACAGGTGAGTCTAAAGAGCTTACGATCTGTTAAGATCAGAATTAAGATCTGTTTCTGATCCCGCAGTAGTCTTTTGGGTATATTTGCTGCCTCTTCACCCCAGTTCTCCCAGGCCTCCCTGTATGTGGAGAAAGGCACATCCCTGTTCTTGCTGCTTAACTTTGCTGGGAAAGACAGCACCGACGACTGGGTGCTGCCCAGTTTTCGCCGCCCCTGGGTGCTTGCCTTGGTGTTGCCTAGCAGTTGGATGAGACACTTTTTACCAGAAAATCCTGTTTTGTTCATTGATCAAGTTGGTTGCTAGTGCTGGAGCAAAGTATGGGAGAGAAAATGGAAAACGGAGCTGAAATGGAAGTACCACGTGCTTAGCATATGTATAGTGCTTTCCCTCATTACCAACTCTTGATGTTGGGGTTACCTCATTTACTCAAGAAGCTCAGAGAGGGAGAGTGGTCTCGACTCTTAACAGACTTGGTGCTCCCTTTGTATAAAAATACATTTTGTAATGATCCTTCACTATCCTGAAGTGAAATCCATTTTCTGTGTTCACTATTTAAAAAAGAAAGCAAGATGAAGCCTTAACTATAATATAAAAAGGAGAGCAGTTTAAAATAGAATGTATTTGTGTATGTTGGATATGACTGCCAGAAGACAAGAAATAAGTCAGATGCTTGAACCCACTTGAAGTTGTTCCATACTTGACCTGTAAGAAAAGAGTGAAGGCACATGTAGAAATCAGAATAAAAGCTACAGCCAGGGAGTAATGAGACCATACTTAGTTGAATATGATAGGAGAGGGAGAAATAAGCTTAATTGAAGTAGGGATAACATGTCAAGACAAATACAACAAATCACTGAACTGAAGAAGTGAGATAGCACAATATTCTCACAAACGAGTTGGGTCTTAAAACTATGTCAAAAAAGAAACTCAAATGGGATTTCCTGGTGGTCCAGTAGTTAAGACCCATGCTTCACTGCAGGGGAACCCTGGTCATATCCTGCCGGACACATGGCCAAAAAAACTACATGGGGCGAGGGGAGTGGAATAAATACAGTTCTGTCCCATTAAGTTATGAGGATTTAAGTGAATTAGTACATGAAAGGTGCTCAAAACGTTCTGTCACTTTTAAACATAAAGTATGAGGTAGTATATAGGATCCCAAAGAGTTGGACGTGACAGTGGCTGAACGACGACAGTCCTTTGGTAGAAGGGGAATGACAATTAGGAAAAATTAACTAGTCCCGATTGCACAGGGTAAAGTACAATTCTAGACAATGTCTTTATCCCATTTAATCATTTTCTTTAAATGGCTTTATGCAGATACTTGTAATACTTTCTACCTGTACTTGGTTCAGACCTGTGGGCATAGGCAGTTCTTTGTGTGCCAGACATCGAGTGTCTCTGTCCTCTTCACCTGATGTCAGTGATGCTCCCTGGCCAGTGTGACAACCATAAAAAGGAAAAAAGCTGCCGTTTCCCCAGCACCCACCAGGAGGCAGTACTGCCCTGTTGAGAATACTGGCCCAAATTTGCCTGGGCTCACACACTTGTTGAGTAGAATTGTGTCTCCATTGACTCCAGAGTCTCTCTTTTCCACTATGATAGTAACAATAAAGGTAGTAATAAAGACAAGAGAGTGGTAATTAGTATTCCTTAAACTTCTGCCAGCATCTTGCTAAATGTTTTACATATACCTATTACTAGCTCACTTAAACCTCACCACTTGAGGGCAGTTTCTCATGTTAACAGATGAAGAAATCAAGGCTTAGGTCCAAGACCCATGTTAAGTGTTCTGTGTAGAAGAGGTTGTACTTGAGCTAAGTATTGAAGAATGGGATTGGGATAGAAAGCTGGCTGTATAAAGAAAAAAGCCATGTGCATAAAAGCAAAGGCAGGAAACTTTAAGGTTTTATTATGGACTGACAGCTTTTAAAACCCTGTGAATTGATTCAGGGTTTAGAATTGGAGATTAGTAAAAAGTGACAACTAGAGGAGAACTTAAGAGTTCATCAGGGATTGGTGATTTTCAAACTTGAAAACAAGCCAAACCTTTTCCTGGAATGAAATTGTATATTACAAAATACATAAGAATTTAAATGATGTAAGTTCTGGTAGATAAAAGGAAAAATAATGTTTTGATGAATGCAGTCTTAAATTGACTTCAGAGCCAAGTTTTTCCTGTTTTGGTTGTACAGAGAAGTAAATACATTTTTTAACAACTCATTTTGCAATCCTAGAAGTGACAAGGATGGAAAGTCTACCTCACAACAACCTAGAAACACAGATTCACTTTAGCATGTTAGTAAGTTTTATGTTCTAAAAAAACAATCATTAGACATACAAACATATATTTTAAACACAATCAAATGCCTGGGAGACTCCTGAGGCACCATGTAAGAGTTCTTGCGCTGCCCAGGCCTTTACCCTGTAAAGCCTGAGGTAAAGGGACAGGGGAGTGAGTTGTTGAGACTCATGGAGCCCAGCTAGGGCCATCTCTGGGTGCTCAGCCTCCTGAGTCTCAGCTCAGTACTCCTGAGAGACTGAAATCTGGTGTGGCCGCATGCCACCGCCCTGGCTGTACAACCCCTCACCTGCCAAGGCCCTGGCTGCTTGCCCATCTCCCTGGCAGATAAAGCCTCAGACGGAGGGCAAACAGTACATGGCTCCAGGAGTCAGCGCAGGTCTGATTGACCCAGCGGTTTCTGCCTGTGCCACATCCCTTCCCTCACTGTGGCCAGATCCAGGCTCTTGAGCAACAGGCAGACACCTGTGAGCTTGAGAAAGGTGTCGGCTCTTTCAAGGAGGGTTTTCCAGGCCACAGAGGGACTTGTCTGCCCTGTCCCTGTGGACGGCTCAGAGCCTTGCCCCATCGACCTCAGGCCCAGTATCAGGGCGGGGCAGCGTCATGGGGTGTGGTGCTGTGTTACCAGGGTGCAGACATGTTGGCGACAGGTGGTGGCTCTGAAGCATGGGAGAATAGGTGGGCTACTGACTCCCAGGATTTAAAAAATACCATTTATCATCATTTGCAGCCTTTTTTTCAGGGAGGCATGATAAACCACTATTAGGAGGTATTCTAATCACAGCATTATTCGTATTAGTGTTTTTGTTTAGAGAATGCATTCTCTTGCTCCTGAGGAGAGAAATACCATGAGCAAGCAATATGTTTATACAGAAACAAATGTTTTAAAAGTAAGTTCACACACTGAAACCTTTGGCTGGACACAGGCTGTTATCAAATAATAAATTAACCTGACCTTGACTCAGAGCAGGTCCTCCAGAAGCAGGTTCACAGAGTATTGCTCTGCTGGGAAAGGCTTCTCCGAGGCTCTGTGGTCATGTCGCAGGAGAGGGAGAAGGTTCTGCTTTCTCCAGAGTTGCCGTGCTGACCTTGACCATACTGTTGTGTATTTGCGTACCCCCTGCTGGCACGTCACCGTGGCCCCTCGCGATAGTGAAGCCTTTGACTCCTCTGGGAACTTGAGTCTCCACAGCTGAGCAGTGGGAGCCAGAACTGCTTCCCTTCCCGGCTTGTTGGGACAAAACCTGAGGTAACGTGTGTAAAGCTTCAACAACTCTGCCTGGCACAGAGGGAGCCCCGAAAGTTGCCAGGCTCAGCATTTTTCACATGAGCTCTACTCCATCCTCTTTAATTACTCACTTTTAATTCAAAGGTAATCCACGATAATGGCAGACAGCACATAAGAAAGTGACCCAGTAGATTTTGGATTTTCATAAGTTTTTTTCTATCCTATTTTATTTATTCTGTATGCTTGGAGTGGGAAGTGTCTTCATTTGTTTGTGTTTCGGTTCAATCGCTCAGTCGCGTCCGAATCTGCGACCCCATAGACTGCAGCATGCCAGGCCTCCCTGTCCATCACCAGCTCCTGGAGCTTGCTCAAACTCATGTCCATCGAGTCGGTGATGCCATCCAACCATCTCATCCTCTGTCGTCCCCTTCTTCCGCCTTCAATCTTTGCCAGCAGGGTCATTTCCAATGAGTCAGTTCGCATCAGGTGCCCAAAGTATTGGGACTTTCAGCTTCAACATCAGTCCTTCCAATGAATATTCAAGACTGACTGCCTTTAGGATTGACTGGTTGCATCTCTTTGCAGTCCAAGGGACTCTGAAGAGTCTTCTCCAACATCATTTGTGTTTAGCGGGTGTTAGAGAGGTGATATCATGGCCCCACTTTGCAAATGAGGAAACTGAAACCAGAAAGAGGAAGTACCTTTCCCAAGGTCACGCCAAGAGTAGGAAGGTTAAGCCAGGTTTGAACTCCACAGCCTAAGTCCAAGCCCAGCACTCGTGTCAGGACCAGGAGGGACCTCAGAGGTGCCCACCCGTGAGCCTCAGACACCTGCCCCCGAGCCCCCGTGTTTACAGGGAGCCTGCGCCCATGATGTATTTCCCTCATGATGACGAGGTACTTAAAACCTCCTCACTGAAGATGAATTCCTGTTTTGCAGCCTGTCCAGTGCTGGAGTCCTGGGAGTGGGCAGGTTGTGAGTAAACTCAGGGTTTTTTGCTTTCCCAGGGATACTGGGTTGGCATTGTCCTTAGCTCTGCAAGCACATAAGTTCTCTCCTTCTGGGCTTTTCCCTCCCTCCCCCTTTAAAATCTTTTGGCTGTGCAGTACAGCATGTGGGATCTTTTGTTCCCTGATCAGCTGTCAAACCTGCATCCCCTGCATTGAAAACATGGAGTCTTAACCACTGGAACCCCAGGGAAGTCGCTTCCCTCGCTTTTAAAAGGGTGCTTTTTAGTCTGTGTTTGCTTTCTTCTGGTCTTTCCTGTTTGCTACCTGTCTTGGAGTTCCCAGCAAATATTTCCATTGTGTTCTAAAAGAAACCAACTGCAGTGTTTTAATGCCTAAGGTAACAAATATGCACTGTTTCAGCCGTTAAAATTACACGTTGAGGAGGTCAAGTGGATTGTAGGCAAATCGTTCCCTAAAATCTACCTGTAATTTTAAAGAATTCCAAAAAGATAAAGACAGCAGCTCAAGAACCCTAATTGTGTGGTGGTTGTGAGTGATCACGTATGATGTGGGCCCTGCCCTGTGCTGGTCCAGGTGGCACATGGACCTATCTCCTGTGCCAACATGGCAGTCAGACCTGGTGGCCCTGAGGGTCAGCTGGAGGAGAGACGGACCTTCACCTCCTTGGTGTGCCCGTTGTAGGAGGGGGGACAGTGGGGCTGCAGGTGGCATGTGCCTCGTGTGGCAGCCTGTGCCTTCTTACTGCACCGGGTAAATAGATGGCCCACAGTGTCCTTCCAGCTGGACTCTCAGCTCATGCGCTGCTTCAGGCAGAGGCAGCTCTTGATCAGATACAGGTTATACTACACTGGGACCAAATGGTTTGCAAGGTCTTTTCCAACACTTACATTCTAAAACTTGTCAAGTCCAGAAAATATGATATTTTGGTAAGGATGGCCGGTTCAGACAGTTATTTTTCTGGAGAGTAAAGGAAAAATGTTAACTGCGTACAGTGGGTGACAGTTCATCCAAGGCTGATTCAGGCTTTTTAAAGAATTTTATATTTATTTGTCTGCATTGGGTACATGGTGTACAGGTCTTTGCTGCAGCGTGTGGGCTCCAGAGCATTCGGGCTCAGTTGTGGCTCATAGGCTTGGTTGCCCCACGGCAGGCGGATTCTCAACCACTGGACCACCAGGGAAATCCTGGCATCAGGATTTTTTAACAGGAACTTTCTGTTAGAAAGTGGTCATGCAAATATTCGTATTTGATTAAGATCGATAGTCTCTCAAATAGTCCTCACACATTTTTGTTAACAGTTGCTATTCCCACTGCACAGATGTGGAAACTGAGGTTTAGAGAAGGAAAATTTCCTCCCAGAGTGAGGAAATGCCACAGCCAGGACTAGAACCCAGGCCTGACTCCTTAGCCCCAAGGTCTTGCTAGCACATCTCAGTTGTGTGTCTGCTATTAACGGGCCTGGCACTGTGGTTCACATTGACTCAGAGGCTGCGTGGATACCCACAGAACCCTAGAGGAAGCAGTTTCTTTGTCAGAGAGGGCAAGTGGGTGTAAAGGAAAAGGATGCCAGTGAGGAATGAAGACTGCCAGGGCCAGGACTTGGCTGTGCAGTGGGCGCTGGGTCACCTCTTGTCACTCATTGGTATCAAGAATGTTTTGCATAATGTCTCCAGGTTGCACATTGAAGTCCTAAGGCTTTCTCTTGTGGGAAGACCATAGCATTCAGAGTCAGGAGACCTAGATTTAGCTCCTAGTAATACTGTTATGTAAGCCTGGGCATGTTACTTGGCTCCCTGAGCCTTGGTCTTGTCATCTGTAAAATGGGAACATAGGGCTATTATAAAATTTAAAACAAAATAAAAAAAACTCCAATAATCATTAATGAATGCTTGGTAGGTGCCCAGCACTGTTCACCTAATTTAATTGATTTAATCTTCACAGCAACCCTCAGAGAGTAGGTATTATTACTATCTTCAAGTTAAAAAAGACACAGTAAAGTAACTTGCCCAGTATTACATGGCAGCAAGTGGGGAAGTTGGAACTGGAACCTAGGCTGTCTGGCTTCAGGGTAAGAATTCCAGGGCTGGTGACTCCTAGACAGCACTTTTCTGAGTGTCAAAGACCATTCAAGGTAGATGGATCTTTCTAAGGGCCTTAGTTTAAGGGCTATTTAACAGATGAGGAATCCAAAGATCAGAGGTAAAAAGACCTGCAGGGGGTCTCAGGCAGAGCTGGGGGTGAAGATTCAGGCCTCTGGGCAGCCTTGCCCAGTCGGGGTGCCCATGACCCACAATCCTGAGGTTATGTTTGAGGAAACACAAATCAGTGAAAAAGTGCAGTCACTTCCATGATCACTAATACGGAGAGTCTCAGTGTAAGGCACTTCCACTCTGGAACAGGTTGTGTCTATTATAACCCTTCCCCCAAACACTTTAAATAACAGTCAGGAAAATGGTAATGAAAGAGGCAGCAGCAGGCAATGCCGTGCGGTAACACACCTACAAAACCCTGCACTTAGAAGCCATACAAAGAAGGATGTACTAGAATGGCAGTCTGCGCTGCAGGGGGATGGGAGTGGCCCGTGACTAGCCAGGCATGGTGAGGGCAGCCGTCATCTGGGGAGTAGGGCTGACTCATCCCTCTGCACCAGAGAGCCAAAAATAAAACTGAGTAAAAGAGAGGAGCTGAAATCACTCTGCCTGAAACACACTGGCTCTGGGCTCAAGGAGGAAAGGAGGGGCACACCTGGGCTGCTGCCTCACCAAAGGCAGAGAGGCCTGGAAGTGTCCCTGAGTGGAGCGAGTGAGGTGAGAGCCGGTCACACGCCTGTCTGTGAGCTCAAGCCTGACACGCACTGGTCCTGGGGCCCACCCTCCCATCTGCCGTGCCAGCTGACTGTGCCCTTGAAGACCGGCTGGAGGAAGAGGGCATCTTGGTTTACTCGGCTTGCCCGTCGGAGATGGGGGACAGTTGGATGTAGACCTCTCCTAACAGCCCACCTGGCTCCTGGAACCTCCCGGGGAAGTGGGTCTCCCCTGGGCACAGAGCCCACAGTTCTGGGCACGGGGAAGAACATCCAGATTTGCCTGCGGGCACAGGAAGAGGGGGGACCGTGGTCCTCGGAGCGAGTTACTCGGTCATGAAACATGAAACGAGGCAGAAGCCTGGAGCTCCAGGGGCTGGGAAAAAGGGCTTTAAGGAGAGTCAGGCAGGATTTTCTAGAAAGCAGTTCTCATCCCATTAGCCATCACAGAGGTGAGTGACTTTGTAGGTGTGTGTGAATGTCATCACCGCTTCTGTGTGAATGTGTGTGTATAGTGTGTGTGTGTGTGTGACTAGTGTAATTCTGAGTGTGTGAGGGTGACTGTGAGTGGAGATGGGGAAGAGGGAAGCAGCAGGCTCAGGTGTTGCCAAAGAGTCTAGGAGGAAACTATAAAACTGGGCGATATGCTCTTACGAGGAAGCACTTCTCCTGGGTCCACAGGGGCAGAGTGCAAAGTTCACGCAGATAGTAGTGACTGGGAGGCACGAAGCGTGGGCGGTGGTGCTGGAGAGGCGGTGGTGCTGGAGAGGCGGTGGTGGCACTCTCAAGGGGTAGGAAGGGCACACACTGAAGTCCACTTAGCTTAGACTCAGAATGGACTCGGGGCCAGGTTTCAACCAGCCTGGCCATTTTCAAGTGGTTACATGTGGGACAGTTAACACTCCGGGCTCCAGTTTCACCACCTGTAGAACGGCAGAAATAATTTGGCCTACCTTCCTGGCTGTTTGTGAGGATTGAGAGAGAACTGTGGGACTTGCCCTGGCTGCACAGTGGACAAGAATCCGCCTGCCAGTGCAGGGGACGCAGGATCCCTGGCCGGGGAAGGTTTCACACGCCTGGAGCAACAGGCCCATGCACCACAAGTACGTGGGTGCCACAGCTAACGAAGCCCTTGTGCCTACAGCCTGTGCTCTGCGACGAGGCCAGGGCGGTGAGAAGCCTGAACACCACAGAGAGTAGCCCCTGCTCTCTGCGACCAGAGAAAGCCTGTGCACCGCAACAAAGACCCACTGCAACCAAAAATAAAAATAAATAAAAATTTTTAAAAAGAGCTATGTATGTAATGCACTGAGAAGAAAGCCTAATGTGTGATAAGTGTGGTTGTGGAGAAAACCTGATCATGCTATCCAAGGAGGCCCATGGACAATCCGGCCCGGACATGCTGCTAGTCAAGTCAATCTCCTGCTCCCTCCCCACCCCCAGCCTCAGAAGTGGACCTTCCCGATGGTGCTGTGATCCTTCTCAGGGAGTGGGGAGAGTGCCCTGTCTCTGGGGAGGGGGGACCAGCTTGCCTGGAGGGGACCGTTAGGCCTGCAACCTCCTAGATGCAACTCCAGCTCGCACACCACACACTCCAGGAGGTTTAGAATATCAACTGATGCAAATTCCTGCTCAAGGTTTGCCCTTGTTTTTTCTTTTCATTAAGGACTGGGTGGGGAGCATTTGGTGTCATCAGGGATTACTTTGAAATTACCTCCTCACATTGGGAGCTGGCTTGAGTCAACTGGTCACCATGGAATTTCTTTTTTTAGTGCACAAACAGCCAAGTTAAGGCAGCTGTTGCCCCATCCAGGGCGGAAAGCGGGCTGTTGATGTAGAGCCGCCTGGCTCATATTTCTTGGGCAAACAGATGCCATGTCTCTCAACTCACCAATTAGGAAGCCTAGAAACTGTGGTTTGGAGACCACGTGTCCAGTTATGTCTAGTTATTCAGGTAATTTTACCTCGGAAGCCCTCTCAATGTCAAAGCCACAAGATAAGTGACATATATAGTAGCTGGTTGGTGGGGAGGGGCGCCACTTCTTGGGGCCCACCCCAGGAGGTGGTGAACATTAAGTGCCAAGTCAGTGAGGAAACTGTTTTGGAGCCAAAGCATTAAAAAAAAAATCCCGGCCACAAGCGACTGAGGCTTTGCTGAGAGCTTGTTTTGTGCAGGTTCTGAGCCCGGGGAAGGCGTCTGGGCGGGAGCGGGCAGCGGGGAGGCTGGAGTGGCAATTCAGAATAGTAGGAAGAATAACCCTGGATGGGGTATGGCCCTTCAAGAGGCGGGAATGGCATGAGCAAAGGCATGGAGGTAGGAATGTATAAAATGTGTTACAGGGAAGGAAGAGTTAGGTTAGAACAGAGTTTACAATAATAAATGTACATTGTCTACTATGTGCTAGACCCTGTTCGAGTTACTGGGATGAAGCTGGTGAACAAAACAAAAATCCCTCCTCTGTGGACATTGTAGTGCATAGCCAGGATGATAATAGCTCACACTTATTGAGTGCTTCGGAGAAGGCAATGGCACCCCACTCCAGTACTCTTGCCTGGAGAATCCCCCATGGACGGAGGAGCCTGGTAGGCTGCAGTCCATGGGGTCGCTAAGAGTCGGACACGACTGAGCGACTTCCCTTTCACTTTTCACTTTCATGCATTGGAGAAGGAAATGGCAACCCACTCCAGTGTTCTTGCCTGGGGAATCCCACGGACGGGGGAGCCTGGTGGGCTGCCGTCTGTGGGGTCGCACAGAGTTGGACACGACTGAAGCGATTTAGGATTAAGTGTTTACTACATACCTCGCAGTTGTTTCAAGTACTTTATTTACTCATTTAATCCTCAAAACATCCACATAAACTAGGCATGGTTATTGTCTCTAGTCCGCAGATGAGGAAGTATTGGCACCGAGAGTGGAGGCAGCTGCAGACTCAGAGCCCCTGCTCTGACCATAACATTCCTCTACTCCACCACCCTCAGTGAGAAAGGGTGGGAGGTCAGGTTGCCAGGCAACACGGGCTGGTCTGGATGGTGGCAAATGCTGGGCAGGGAAAGTGGGTATTCAAGTGCTTCTGGAAGATTACTCTGGGGGCGTAAAAGTGAAAGTCGCTCAGTCGTGTCTGAGTCTGCGACCCCGTGGACTATACAGTCCATAGAATTCTCTAGGACAGAACAGTGGAGTGGGTAGCCTTTCCCTTCTCCAGGGGATCTTCCCAACCCAGGGATCAAACCCAGGTCTCCTGCACTGCAGGTGGAGTCTTTACCAGCAGAACCACAGGGGAAGCCCACTCCGGGGGTGTGTGTGGAGTGAAATGGGGAGAAGCACATGGCTGGAAGAACTTGGGGATTTGGGGGCGGGCAGTGAACCCCTCTAACCTTACTGGCTGGAGGGAGAAGAGTGAAGACAGAAGAATCAGTAGACAGGGCTTGGGACATTCCTTAGGTCATAGCTTGTCTGGAATTAATGAACTTGGTGGAAATTATTCTCTCATCAAAGAGGACTGACTGCCGGTTTATTGTGGATTATTCTTTGTATTATCAGTAACTGCATTTCACAAAGGGTGAGGGGGCCTCTCTGGTAGGTCAGGTCCTGAGCCCAAAACACGGGGGCTTGAAAGGTCTCCCAGACTTGGCCAGAAGACATGATGATTTGTGCCAGGTCCAGCCTTGGTCTTTCTCTCCAAACTCCATTACCTCAAACCCAGAGTTTGGGTAAGTTGCAGACCCGCTCCTATTCTCCTTCACCCCGTCCCCCACCCCCGTCCCTACCCTGCAGGCCCCTTCATATTTCTTCATCAGAAATCCTAAGGCCAGCCCCTCCTGGTGGCCGGTCTGCTGGTCCCCAGGCATGGTGGGAGCCTTGCTTTTGTGCTCTTGGTACCTCTGCTTTTGCCTCCCTGCCTGCCAACCTCTGTCATGCCTGCTTCAGACTTGCAGAAGCACAAGCCAGATCCCCCTTTCAACCTTTTCCAGTTGCCATCCATGTTTCCTGAACGGATATAAAGTTTCACTTGGGTTTAGGTAAGAGCAGCCAACTTTATTTTGGCTGCCACCGCCCAGCTGCACTGGCAGCCTTCTGGAGGCCCCCTCCCTGCACCTGCACGCACGCCCTCTTGGCTACACGATTTTGCCAAGCCTTCTCCTTGCTGGGTTTGCCTGTCCCCCCCTGGAATCCCAGAAGAGCTTGGATTCTCATGCATCCACGTCCCTGCTGCGTCCTTCAGCCCTTCCCCTCTCCCTCCCACCGTAACTCTGCTCTGACCCTCTGACCACAGCTCATGCATGTACTCCACTCTGGGGCAGGGTGGGGTCCAGGGATCGGGTACTCCTGTGAGTTGACCACGATGTGAAGAACACATTTCAAGATTGCCCTTTAAGAAGGTCCTCGGCCAGTCATAGCCCTTGAGGGCTGGGGATTCCCGCCTGGGAATTTTTCCAATATTCTGCCAGCTGTTTCTTCTCTTTCAGTAGTTTTATTATTTTTCTTTCTGTTCCGACTCCTCCTTTCGCTTTCAGTGTGGCAGCTCAGGCCAAATGGCGGTGGAGGGTGGGGACCTGGCATTTGCTGAGGTAGGAGCTACGACCATGGTCGGCTGTGCCAAGGGAGCGCATGGGATGAAGGGGGAAATGGGAGTGGCGCACAGGAAGTGAGGCCAGCAGCAGGGTGGCCTCTAGCTTTTCTGGTGATCTTCATGTCACTCAGCTCTGGGCATAGGGCCTCGACTCCTCCTGGCTCCTGTAAAAGTAGCCTCCTGGCTACTTGGAGGGTGACACATTAGCCCAGTAACACCGATTCACTTGTCAGATGTGCTGGCTGTTGCCTAAGAGACCAGAGACCAAGGAGAAGGGCACAGGGAACGGATCAGTTGTGAAGGAGGCCTTGGGAAGGGTTGGGCACAGGGAGGCCACGTTGGGGGAGGTGTCGTGACACCTCTGAGCAGGAAGGAGGTGCCAGACACCCTAGGGATTTGGGTGGGAGGGATGAACTCCTACCTAGGAGAACTTTTTCCACTACAAAATTAGGCTCCAGGAGGGTGGGTAGTGTGAGTAGAGTCCCTTAGTGAGATCATTTCCCTAGGGAAATGTTAGTATCACAGCATTTGCCTATGTTACTGGGCCTCCACACTGGGGCCCCCTGGAAAGCTTCTTGCTGGGGACAGCCACTGGCCTCCAGCTTCAGATAAGGATTATTAAACTCAGCTGTGTATAACAGAAGAGCAAAATAAGTGGCTTAAACTTGAGAATATTTTCCCCTCACGTTCAACTGTAGAGACAGTCTTGAGCATTTTAAAAGCAAGACTTAAAGGAATAGAGACCTCCAGGTACCCCCTCACCTTCCGGACTCTGCTTCATCAGGCAGCTCATTCTGTGCACAGCATGATCCATGTGCCCTGCACGGACTTCCTTCCCTCCCCGTCTCAGAGCCCCATGTGATTCCTGGGCTCGCCTCCCAAATTCTTCTCTGGGGCTCTATATCTGAGGGTCCCCCAAGCAAGATGCTGATATCAGTGAGCAATTACTGCATTTGAGGCACTGTCTCATTTCTTCCTTGGCCCTGCCTGGTGGGATGCCATTATTAAACCCCATTCTAGGGAGGAAGCGGAGAAGGCAATGGCACCCTACTCCAGTGCTCTTGCCTGGAAAATCCCATGGACAGAGGAGCCTGGTGGGCTGCAGTCCATGGGGTCGCTAAGAGTCGGACACGACTGAGCAACTTCACTTTCACCTTCCGCTTTCATGCATTGGAGGAGGAAATGGCAACCCACTCCAGTATTCTTGCCTGGAGAATCCCAGGGATGGGGCAGCCTGGTGGGCTGCCGTCTACGGGGTTGCACAGAGTCGGACATGACTGAAGCGACTTAGCAGCAGCAGCAGCAGGGAGGAAGCTGTGACTTGCCCTAGGGCACCCACATTAGAGCCAAGACTAAAAAAAAAAAATCAGATCATTTTGTGATATCATCTTGGGATGGATTCCTAAACTTCCCCAAGTCAGATAACGCATGTTTTTGGACTTTTGATCTGTTCTGCCAAATGGCCCCTGAGTCAGTCAAGCCCCCTGCCCCTCCCTACTGGCAGTGTAAAGGCCCACTGGCTTCTCAAGTCCTCACTGCTAAGGGCTCTTAGCTCTTTTCAACTCAGCCCCTGTGAGGCCATTCCTCCAAAATATATATTAAAAAGAAAAATTCAGAAAGCATTAATACTAACTAGCCTGTTAGCCTTGTACTAGCAGATGTACAGTATGTGTCTGTTGAGTTGAACTGCAGAGACAGCACCAAGTGGACACACGCCTACCCGGAGCAGAACAGTCTTGCTGGGAGTGCAGCTTTTGCCCATCTTCCCTCCCTGGAGCCAGGTGGGCAGAGGTACAGGCACCTGATGGCCACAGTGTGGCCAGGCCTGGGGAGGGAACCTTTACACAACTTTGCCCTCTTCCACCACATTGCTTTTCTTTGCAGAAATGCTGCTGAGGCGGGGCCTGGCTGCTCCCTCATCCCCCTATCTCTTCCCCTGAGACATCTGAATACACTGAGAGTGGCAGGAATGCAGCAGGGCCTCACTGGAATTCATCTCTCACCAGCCTGTGAACTGCTGTTTCGGATGTCGTCCCTGAGCAGGGAACCCTACCTGTGGCTCCAGGATGGGGCTGTGCTGGCCTGACCGCTTTGTAATAAAGCTCTCCTACAGGGCTTTATAGTGTCCAGGACACTTTGACATGAAGGAACTCCTTTGATCCTTCTGCAACATGTAAATTGGGCTGAGCGAGAGTATCATTATCTGCATTTTACAGATGGGGAAATTTGAGGCTCTGATTAAAATGATGGTTCAGTTTCACATTGCTGCAAGTCAAGATTTCTGTCACCTTATTGGGAATTCCCTGGTGGCCCAGTGGTTAGAACTCAGCACTTGGGACTGCTGTGGGCCCAGGTTCAGCCCTTGGTCGGGGAAGAAAGATGCTGCAAGCTGTGTAGCATGGCCTCACCCACCCCTCCTCCAAAAAAAAAAAAAAAGACTTCTGTAGCTTTGCCTACTAATTATCTTAAGTACATACTCTGTGGGGTTCTTTGGCCAAGTTACGTCACTCATTCCTCACAAAACTCTCGCAGGTGTGTTAGGTAGTTAGAAAAGGGAAAAGGAGTCCAGAATGGTGGTAGCTAAAAGATGAGCTAAAAGAGAAGAGAAAAGCCCGCGAAAATAGAACAAAGGAAGGTCCGAGGACCGGAGTGAGGACCTCAGGTAAAACAACACTCCTGGCTGGCCCAATTTACATAGGACAGGCCCAGGGAGAGAAAAACAGATAAAAAGAGGAGCTGAAGCTAGCTCGCTCGCTGTCTCTCCCCCGGGCGCTGGGGCGCTCTTCTCTTCGCGTCTTTGGGTCGACATGGCCTCACGCCTGGATGATGGATTTTCCTGCTATTATCTAAATAAAATTAAGACCTGTAACACTGATTTGTCTAAGAGCTATAAGACGGTCTGCTCGAGACCTGAGAGCTACATCACGGTCTAAGACCCGAGAGCTGTGAACCGCAGAGGGGGCTTTAATGTCCGTCACTCCAAATCTTGGTTGTGACGAGACAGAACCGAGGAGCATACACTCGCGTGACATTCTATGGTGTCGTGACTCGGGTTTAACCTGGCTTAAACAACCTCCACGGAAGACGCCAAGCACAGCAGAAGCCCAACTCAGCGAAAGCTCCCGCGGTAGAAGCGGACCGCGAAGAAAACCCAGCACAAGGGAAGTGACAAGAGGCCCAGTGCTGCAAACCCGGCAGCAAAAGCGAACTCAGCAGAAAGCTCACGCGGCTCAGCCTCAGATTCCAGAAGACCTCCGGTTAAGGTAGGAGGTCCTCGCTCCTATGGCTGGAGGGACATGCCTAACAAAATCTTAGTTCCTTAGTCTCTCGTTTCTTGTTTCCTCGAACCCCCTGCGAACAGGCGGGCGGCAGTGGGCGCAACTGAGGGACTCTGGAGGGGCTACTCCTCAGCATGTCCCAAAGGCGCTATCTGCTGAGCCCCAGTAGCTGTTACACAAGCCGGTGGGGGTTCTTCTGTCCTTTCTCTTCTCTGCCAAGGATCAGACCAATGAAAACTGTGAGCACCGGTCAGATATTTAGCAAATTTTCCCGCAGGCTATGAAGGGGATTCCTTGGCACGTTTTTCCGACTGCTTTTTCCTCCTGTCCTTCAGCTCTCTCTCCCGGGACTTGAGCCCGACCAAAACCCAGGATGCCCGACTTCAGGACCTAATGAAGCTCAGGCTGTGATGTCTCGTTGCAAAAATTCAGCGAGAGACAAAGCGATAGGTAAGAGGTAGACTTGTTAAGATTCAGAGAGAAACGCTGCACTGTACAGGGTACAGGCCAAGGAATGTGGCCTGGCTAGGTTTTGCCAGCGGGGTGAATTCATATGCTAATGAGTGAGAGGATCACCCCAGCCACTGGGGAACCACCCACTCCTCTGTCTTTTGACAGTGCCTTAGAGCTTGGCACCCCACTCCAATACTCTTGCCTGGAAAATCCCATGGACGGAGGAGCCTGGTGGGCTGCAATCCATGGGGTCCCTAAGAGTCGGACACGACTGAGCGACTTCACTTTCACTTTTCACTTTCATGCATTGGAGAAGGAAATGGCAACCCACTCCAGTGTTCTTGCCTGGAGAATCCCAGGGACGGGGGAGCCTGGTGGGCTGCCGTCTATGGGGTCGCACAGAGTCACACGACACACAGGAAACGACTGAAGTGACTTAGCATAGCATAGCATAGCATAGAGCTGATCTGCCACCTCTGGGTGTGTCTTTTGGTTTACAGATTGGGGATTAAGGTTGACTTGATTTTGACTTGTCCTCTTGGACCCAATTGATTTTAATTGGTTTATGTTACACCCTTGTGCTATGTCATTCTTTCAAAGGTTGTGCTCTGCCCCCTTCCCTCCTGTCTCATGCTCTTTTCCTCAGCCCCAACCGGGCCCACAATGTCACCTCTACAATCTTATGGAGGGACAACCAGAAAATAGCTGGCCCTTGGGAGGGAAATACTATATAATATCCAATCCCTCTAGATATTCAGCCCTTCATCTTCCATGTTTCCTACAACATGTGCAACATCAGCATCTCCCAGTGGACCCGCTAGGGTGGGTGATGGGCTTCCAGGGATAATGTTTGCCACTTTGGGAGTTGGCCCCACAGGCTGTTTGGGCGCAAACCCTTACCACCCTTCTCCTAAAGTTACAAACATACCCTTGGATCGGATCAAATCTCTACTCCACTTTTATGGAACATCTGGTCTGTTGCCTCTTAACAAATTTGTTCTTAAGCCAATTACTAACTCCTACAATCAGGACCCTTCCCCTTGTAGGCAACACTGCTCCAGCCAGCCTACTATTAAAATCCCTTAATGTCTCTAAAAGGGCCAGATAACCCACTCCTTTGTCACTACTTCTGTTATTACCTAAAGTGGGTCTATGACAATGCAATGTTTACCACTGGAGACACCCTAACCTACTCTTATGGAGGACTAGGGGAAGAAATCAGTGACTTACAATCCCTCAGAGCAAAAAGAGGACAAGGCTTAAGACTGTTGCACTGTTTCCCCGTCTCTGGGCACAGGCTTGGGTTGCTTTACATCATATCTATTCTCATCCACGGTGGACAAACCAGCAATGAGTTAAGATTACAACCCCTTAATCCTACCCAGCACTGGTCACGCTGGAGATCTTGGGGATTCTCGACTCCAGTCTGGGGTCCCAGGAGGTCAACCTGCCTTGACCTGCCTAGGGATCTGGTCCTCAAAAGGTTGTCACGCCTCAACCTGCTCGGGGATCTGCCAGTCCCAGGGGTCCCAGGAGCTTGTCACGCCTTGACCTGCCCAGGGATTCGATCTCTAGGAGGCTGTCACGCCTCAGCCTGCCTGGGGATCTGCATCCTGACCCGGGGATGCCTGGCTGTCAGGTTGCAACAGTACTGGGTAGGATAAGCTTCAGAAAGACTCACCCCTAAGGAAGTCCACCCATAGAAATCAAAGGAGGCCTATTAGTTTTTTTTTTTTTCTTTTCTCCCTGTCATGACTGTCTTTCAGATGGGAAATAACCAATCCACTTCCCAGCAGACGTCCTTGAAATGCATCCTTGATAACTGGAAGCTGTTCGATCCTCTAACTCTAAGGAGAAGTCGCTTAAAATTCTTTTATGCCACTGCATGGCCACAGTATCCACTGGGGGACGAGGAACACTGGCCTGAGGATGGGACTTTAAATTACAATATCATCCTGCAGCTAGAATTATTCTGCAAAAGACAAGGGAAATGGACAGAGATCCCCTATGTCCAAATTTTCTTCCAACTAAGAGATATGAAGGAACTCTGTCTTAGGTATGGGATTGTTGTACGCCCTAAAAGTGAGCCTACTAGGCAAATGGTGTTAGGCACAGGCAACCAAGAAAAGGAACCCCCTCGTGAAGGCTCACCTGCCACAGCTCCCGAGTTACCTGGTGCTCCTTCCTTATATCCAAACGTGCCCCCATACCCGGGAGCACCTCCTCCACAAAAGCCAGCTCGAGTATGTCCCTTAGTTGAAACTGGAGGAGAATTCGGACCAACTGGGTCCATAAGCCCTTCTCCCTCTTAGAACTAAGACAGATCAAACAAGACCTGGGAAGCTATACAGATGACCCAGGCAAATATATAGATACATTCCAACATATTACCTTGGCCTTTGACTTGACATGGAAAGACATCATGGTCATATTTAGTCAAATTTTATCTGACCCTGAACATCCTAGGGTCTTAAAGGAAGCCTGGAGGTATGCAACAGGGCTTCACATGTCCAGTGGCAGATACCCAGTAGGGGAAACTGCAGTCCCCTCCTCCAATCCTAATTGGAATTATAATGACCCTGAGCACATCTGGGAAAGGGATCATTTTCTAATCTGTGTGAAGGCAGGACTGAAAGCAGCCCAACAAAAAGTAATTAGCTATGCCCGGGTCTCAGCAATAACTCAGGAGCCCAGTGAGAACCCCATTGCCTTTCTGGAAAGGCTAAAAGAGGCCCTCCAAAAGTTTACCAATCTCGACTTAGACTCTTACGAGGGACAGGTGATTTTAAAGGACAAATTCCTGTCCCAGTGTGCATCAGATATCAGAATTAAGTTACAACAGCTACAGCAGCAGGACCCTGCTTCCTCTTTAGATGAGATGGTCCAGACAGCCACCAATACCTTTTATAACAGAGAACAGGAGAAGGAGGCCAAGGCCCAGGAGAGGGAGAGAAGGAAAGAGACAAGGCATGCCCAGATGCTGGCCGCCCTCCAGGGAAGCCCTATGACAAACCCCGAGTCCTTGAAGGACAAGGCACTAGGCAAATGCCTGATCTGTAGACAGGTGGGACATTGGGCCAAAGAGTGTCCAAACCCTGACAAGTCTCCTAGAACGGCTTGCCACAAATGCCATCAACTGGGACACTGGGCGGCACTCTGCCCTTGGGACCCAGGAGCCTCAAGGTCAAGTGCCAAGCCTACCCTCACGATGGTTCAAGAGGACTGAAGCGGCCGCTCCAGCCAGCCGGCCTGTCGCAGATAACCATCACGGGGCTGGAGCCCAGGGTGCAACTGGATGTGGCAGGTAGGTCCAAGAATTTCTTGGTTGACATGGGGGCTACCTACTGCATCTTGATCTCCTACTCCGGAGCCTTCTCCCAAACCTGTACCATTCTGAGTGCTACAAGAAAAGCAACTACTAAAAGATTCACCCGAGCACTTCTTTGTTGCTGGGATGGACAAATATTTCCCCACCAGTTTCTGGTGGTCCCTGAGTGTCCTACTCCCTTAATGGGAAGAGACATACTCACTAAACTGGGGACCACCCTTGTGATGGGAAGCTTTTCAGCCCCTAGAGCCCTACAGCTCCTGGTTACTACTGAAGAACCCATTACACTTTCTCCAATAGAGAGGGACTGAAAACTATGGGAGGACAAAATTAACCCCCAGGGGACCAGGGGATTCCTGGACGAGCCCACCAAACTGAACCGGTTATCACTGTCCTCCAAGATCCCACTCAGTTTCCTAACCGGAAACAATATCCTCTCAAAAGAGAGGCTCAGGAGAGACTATAGCCTTTAATAAATAAATTCCTTGCTTGTGGGCTATTGGTCCCCACCAGTTCGCCATGTAACACCCCAATCCTCTCAGTAAAGAAAAAAGACGGAACCTGGAGAATGGTTCAAGATCTCTGGATTATAAATGAAGCTGTAGTCCCCCTCCATCCCACAGTACCCAATCCCTATGTAATCTTGGGAGAAATCCCACCCAGGGCCAAGTGGTTTACAGTCTTGGATCTCCAAGATGCATTTTTTTGCATACCACTGGCTAAAGTATCCCAATATCGTTTTGCCTTTGAGTGAGAGGCCCCAGGAGAAAAACACCAACAGATGACTTGGACAGTATTACCTCAGGGGTTCAGAGATAGCCCCCACCTGTTTGGACAGGCCCTTAGCCGGGATCTCCTAGATCTGGACCCTGGGACCTAATGGGAAAATATTGCAATATGTAGATGACGTACTAATCTGCTCTCCAGATGAGAAAAGTGCCCAACAATATGCAATTCAGGTTCTAAACTTTTTGGCAGAAAGGGGATATAAAGTCTCCTGTGCTAAGGCACAGATGGTCGAGACAAAGGTCACTTACTTGGGAGTTCAGATTACACACGGGTCCAGGAGGCTGTCCTCTGATCAGGTACAAGGAATCCTCCAGTTGCCCTCCCCCACGACTTGAAAACAATTGCGAGCTTTCCTGGGGCTAACTGGGTATTGTTAGACTCTGGATACCCAACTATGGTCTAATTGCCCAGCCCTTATATGAAAGCTTAAAGGGATGGGGGTGATTCAATCCCACTGATGTGGGGAACTCCTCAAAAGAAGGCAGAAGCTACACTAAAACAGGCCTTAACTCAGGCACCTGCCTTGAGGTTGCCAGACCCAGAAAAAGCATTCCAACTTTATGTCCATGAAAGAGAGGGAATAGCCTTGGGAGTGTTAACTCAAAGGTTGGGATCTGAGCCCCAACCTGTAGCTTACTTATCCAACAGGCTCAGGGGCACCTGAGGCTTGCCCCCCTGCCTTTGAAATCTTGCAGCTATTGCAATCATGATAGAAGATGCTTTAAAACTCTCCTTTGAGGGCAAACTATTTTTACCAGCCACCAAGTAAAACAACTCCTAAATGGGAGAGGCCATTTATGGATGTCTGGTCAAAGAATCCTCAGATATCAAGTAATGCTGATGGAAAGTCCAGGCCTCACTATATCCCCTTGTGAGGTTCTTAACCCAGCCACCCTCCTGCCTAGCCACGAGGGCTCTCTCCCCTTTCACTCTTGTCTAGAAACCTTGGACCACTGGACAAAACCCCGAGAGGGATTGTCAGAAGATCCTCTGACCAATCCTGAAGAAATCTGGTACACTGATGGAAGCAGCTTTATCTTGGATGGAAAAAGAAGAGCCAGATATGCAGTAGTCTCCAATTTTGAGATCATAGAGGCTAAGCCTCTGCCACCAGGTCAACAAGCTACAACACGCAGCGCCAGTTCAACAAAGATATAAAACTACAGCCAACCATGGAAAATATCACTCACCCTTAGATGGACACTGCTATAAGGACTCTGAGGCTTGAGACTAGCAAGAGGGGGAGGCCCAACACCCCTCGCCATCCCAGTTCAGCAGGAAGTAGAAAGACCTCGATGCCCCTATTCCCAAAGAATTGGGCCTCCCATCTTTTGAGGGGGGAATGTTAGGTAGTTCGAATAGGGAAAAGGAGTCCAGAATGGCGGTGGCTAAAAGATGAGGAAGAGAAAAGCCCGTGAAAATAGAACAAAGGAAGGTAAGGTCCGAGGACCGGAGTGAGGACGTCAGGTAAAACAAACAACACTCCTGGCTGGCCCAATTTACACAGGACAGGCCCAGGGAGAGAAAAACAGATAAAAAGAGGAGCCGAAGCTCGCTCACTCTCTCTCCCCTGGGCGCTGGGGTGCTCTTCTCTTCGTGTCTTTGGGTCGACATGCCCTCACGCCTCGACAATGGATTTTCCTGCTATTATCTAAATAAAATA